>NW_023494801.1:9260452-9335452 GCF_904425465.1 Colossoma macropomum | reverse complement strand
AATTTTCTATTGAATGCAACGGCATGCAAAAGTTTGGGGACCCCTTGTCAGATTACAAGTGTTGTTGATTTTCTACCTGAAAATAAGTTAACACAACCTTTAGAGAGAGAAACTCAAATATGACCTTTTTCTTTTAAAATATCGGGAAAGAATTAAATATAATGTGCCATAACTTTTGCAAAGGCCACATTTTGTATTAAAACTGTGCATTAAAATGTGCAGAAGTGTGTTCTCTCTAGAGCATGTGATCTTCAACAAAGCATGTAATTTAACCAGGAGTGCCCAAACTTTTGCACACAGCTGCATATGTTTATCTTTTTCTATGCTGGTGGAAAAAGAACACATTGTACTTAATTTCCATTTTGACTGGAAATAAAATACAAGGGTGGTGTCTGAGTTCTGCAGTGTAATAATTTAAAAGTAATAAAGTGTAATAAAAGTAATAAAACAGTATGCTTTTATAGTGTACAGTATATAAATAGTATAGAATCAGGACCATCAGTGCTTTTCAAATTCTGAACAGGTGCATTCATCATAGAAACACAGATTTAGTGAGAAATTATAGAGAGCCTGCAAAACAACAACAACAAGCAGTATAGTAACTGCATAGTAACACGTAGCCGATTGAATGACAGACCATTATGATATCATATCATTTTATCAAGTCCACTCGTTTTGGTAAATCTCACAGACCTCATATATATAATCTATATCGTGATCTATATTGTGCATTATATTTTTGGTATATCGCCCACTCTTAGTCACATTCCAGTGTCCAGCCTCTAGAGGAAGTGAGAGTGTTGTGTGTGGTTGTCTGATGGACAGTGAGAGTGATGTGCTTGTGTGGAGTTGATAACGCGTCGCAGGTGCTCTGCTGTTCTCTTTTAGGTCCTGGAATAGCTGCATTCTTTCAGATCGCTTGCAGAAGGGCAGGGCTCTGACATGGATGCTTTATAATTAAACCTGGATCATCAGGGGCAACACTCAATCCTGTAGCAACAGAGCCGGACACAGCCACACGCGGTTAAATTTTAAATAGGCTGAACTCACTAAATAGCAGGATTACTGCAGCGTATTCCAGCTTAACCTCTGTCTGATGCATCTTTAGCATGCAGTTGATTATCACAGACTGGATCTGGAAAACTGGCCAAGAATATGATAAAGATAAATTAACCTCTTTCTGCTTCTGCAGGCCCTGTAGTGAAATCGACTTTTTAATTAATGTAAGCAACTTAACCATGTTACCAGATTAACTAGGACCCTGTTGGCTCTCTATGTATGAAATGTTGTGACTTTGTGCTGAGCTGCTAGAGAGCAATGAGAGGTGAAGGTATGAGAACGCTCTTCTGAGAAAACAATATATACACCTACGTTAAGATGGTCATGTTCATATAAAATGGAAAGCTAAATGGCAGCTTCCTTACAATGTAAAAATAAAATTCAGTAATGACTATAAGAAGGAATTGTTGTTTGAATGAAGTATTAAATGTGTTTTAGATGTGTTAAAGATATTTAGTAAAAACTTTAAATCAGAAAAGCTTTAAATCAGATCCTAATCATCTGCTTTTATCTGCTCTCAGTTAATTATGATGATCAGATGTGTGTATTAGAGGAGAGTGTATGGAATTGAGAATTGCTGCTCTAAAGCAGTCTTCCTGCTAAAAAGAGGCCAATTCCAGACGATTAGACAGGAAACTGACATGTTCTGGCTCCAGGCAATAGATAGTTATCAGATGTCCTAAATCTGGAGCAGGAAAACAAACTCTGCAGTGAATAACTCTGCTCTATACAGGAACATTTCATAAAAATATTAGACACTAGTTTCAGTGCCAGCCATTATGAATCTATCAACAGTTTCTCGGTAGAATATTGAGTTAACATAGAGTAGAATAGAACAGAAAAATATCTAAAAATTACACAACAATAAACAAACAGTAAAATATTCATCATATTATGCAAATGTTCATAGACATGTACCCACACTATGCACAACAGACATTGTATTGAAGAGTAAGGGATGGGCAATTAGCAAAAATAGAATCTTCAAGATGCATGATATGTTTTTTTTTTCTGAGTTTAATAAGTTGGAGCAGAAAAGGATGAACCAGTGATGCCATGTTTAAAAATATTATCAAAAACTATAAATACAATTATTTTTATTCCACATTTGGGATACTGCACTGCACTAATCCAAATAAACAGGACTAACAATGGGCCTTATTCACCAGTATCTTCCTAAGCTTTTACTTAAATTGAAAGGTTGTAAGCAAAAGTCTACGTCAGATTCATGGTGTGTTCTTAAACCGCAGAACTGTTCACATCTTTGTGCTCTTGAGTGTGTGTTGATTCTGTTCTTACATAAGAACAAATCCCAAATAAAAAATAATAAAAAAACACACTGGCAAATGTCTGAACCTTTATGAAAGTTTTAAGAAGAAATTTCTTCTTCTGAACGGTTGGTGAATGAGGCCCAATGTTCTTATTGTAGTGAAATATGTAGTTGTTCACTGTTCTACAAGTACTGACGATATCCACAGCATAGCCAGAAAAACATCATGTGACATATTGTGATGTAATTTTTCACAATAACAATAAATACTGTCGTATTTCCCACCCCTACTGACAAGGACTGCCTTCCAATGCCTGAGCAATTATTTTCTTTACCACATTAATTTGATGAACTTGTATTTTCAGTAAGTTCGCCCTCTTCATGACTGCAGTTCAGTTCAGGTGCTTTTTCCATCTGTCCCATCAGTTCCTCCTCTCCCTCCTCCTCTAGTCTTCCATTCACTCGTCCATCGTAGTATTGGCACCTGCTTGTAATGACTGTGTTAGAGCTAGCTGCTGTTTTGCTAATGCTATCGTATGGTCAGGTCTTGTGAGTTGGCAGGGCAGTGGTGAAGGCATAGTGATACTGTCCCGCCGCATGAGTGGACGCCGCTGCCAGGGCTCCGCCTGACTCAGCCTCGTTCCACTTTTCTGTTGCCCTCACAATTTCACATAACAACTATTAAGGCAATCTCAGATGAACAAATTGGGATATAGTTCGTCATCATCATCCTTTTCTTTATTTAAGCTTGGGTTCACATCGAGGAAAGGCATTTTTTCAGCTCTAATAGGCTAATCGGCTAATGTGATTCAGGCACAGGGAAACACTTAAAAGGGGAATTCCACCTGATTTTATAAAATGTCTGCATAATTTAATCGTTAAGTTCCTTCCACTAAAATTAGTTGTCTGTCACAATATCAGGTTCGGCTCAGATTTTCCTATATTTGCCAGATTGACATGTAAGGCATTCTGCTCCAGTCAGTCTGTAAACCGGGTCACAGCCCATGTTGTTTGCTGAATTGAAATCTGTTCATTCCTGCCTGATTCCAGTTTGTTTAGTCTGCTGTCACAGCGGCTGGCTGAAAAGTGTCCTTCAGGAAAATGACGTGTTCAGAATTTGATGTAAGTCTTCTGTCTTCTTCAGAATCTGACCAAACAGACCAGATGGCAAACATTGTCTTGTAGAAATTATCTAATGTGTTCATTTTCTGTTTTTGCATCTGTTAAAGTAGAAACGTAGTGACGCTTAACTGCAGTGTAAAGTGAGTTGTTACTTAGCAACTGCTGCTCAGCAAAAAAGATACATCTATGAAAAAACTGAGTAGAATACTTGACAACCAATTAGATCGTGCAACTGTTTGATGATGAAATATCATAATTGGACACTCGCAACTATCAACATTACAGTATATCTAAAATTGTCTTAATATGAAAGCTCCTTTTGGCATTTGCATTGTGTAAAAATCTTACGCTGAATGGATCGATAGAAATGGTTCAGAATCACGTTTTATTATTTTTTTTAGTAATAAATAAGTTCACACATCTTTTCCAGGGAACAAGCTTAAATATGTCTTTTCTTTTTTGCTCATTTCAGTGCAGAATTTCTATTTATTTACCGAGTAAATAAACATATTGGGGGAAAATGAAACACAAAATGTAGCCTGTGCAAAAGTTTTGGCACACTTTATACATGTTTTTTTTTTTTTAATATGTTAAATTCAGCAAACAGTAATTGTGCATTAATTGTGCAGATGTGTGTTCTCTGTTGAGGATGCAATAACTTATTTTCACTTAGAAGATCAGCAAAACATGTAATTTGACCAGGGGTGCCCAAAACTCAGCATCCAACTATATATTTTTCTCCAGCAGAATAAGTTGTATATGGATAATAAACTTATTTAATGATGGTCTGTGTGTGTGTGTGTGTGTGTGTGTGTGTGTGTGTGTGTGTGTGTGTGTGTGCAAGAGCTACATATGTGCTGTTAGCATTTTTCTAAGGCCTCAGGAAGCTGCCACCTTCTTTATAACTCGCAGTGGGACATGCCTGTCCCTACAATAGATAGCTGTCCTCATTCCACCGCTCAGTCTTCAGGGAACTCAGTACTCAGTGATGAAGATTGTACCATAGCCCCCCTCCCCACCCCCTCATATCTATTCTGCATCCTCCTTCTTAGTGGTCTTAATTCTGCAACCCTCATACTCCCATGCCTCTGCAGTAGGGTAGCCAGTTGATGAACCACCTTTAATAAAGGTAAATGGGTGAAAAGCCTCTATCGGTTTGACATTATGAAACCTTGTGGTGTTATAGTGTTAAAATGGAAGTCAGCTCCAATTTCAGTGCCAAGAGCTTAATATAGCCCCCAGTGGCCAACGCAACCAATGACTGACTAGACACTGGAGTTTGTGGTGCTGCCTGTGTGCCCATGCATGTGTGTTTGCATGTGATTTGAAAGACTGTCATTTATTGGAAACATCTTTTCACTCCAAAAAAGTTAGGACAGTATGTGAAAAGCTAATAAAAGTTAAAGCAGTGATTAGTAAATTCTGTTTAAACTGTATTAAATTAAAAATGGTACAAAAACATGATATTTGGTGTTTTAACTTATGAACTTCATTGTTTTTGTAAATATACACTCCTTCAAAATTTGATACCTGCAACATGCTCCAAAAAGTGCATGGAGGAGCATGTTTACCACTGTGTTACATCACCTTTCCTCTTAACAGCACTTAATAATTGCTTGGGGGCCGAAGACAGTTGATACAGTTTCGAAGGCCAAATTTTTTTGCCATTCTTCTGTTATATATTGTCGTGTTTTGCCCACGTTTTCAATGAGAGACAGGTCTGGACTGCACAAAGGCCAGTGTAGGACCCACACTCTCTGATGACGCAGCCATGCTGTTGTAAAACATGCAGAATGTGGCTTGGTGTTGTCATGTTGAAATAAGCATGGATGTCTCTGAAAAAGACCTCATCTATAAGGAAAAATATGTTGCTCAAAATGCATTAATGGTGCCTTCACAGATGTGCAAGTCACCCAAACAAACAGTGCATTGTGCTGCTGTACCAGATGCTTTGTTAATGCTTAATTCATCATTAACTCGCTTGATTGGACTAAATATGTTTTCAGTTCAACTTCTCCCTAGCCCTAAAAATATCACATACTCAAAGCCTAACCCACTGCTCAACACACACTCCACCCCAACCTTATGCTCAACGGTGGGAAAGTGTTGAGAGGGTTATGGTCACTGAAGTAGCAGCTTTTCTAGAAGAATTTGCCGTTCTGCGGCAGTGCAGGAGCAGCTGCACCGGACCCCACAGAGCAGCTGCTCTCTCACTCATCCTCAGTATGCCTTTCATCCCTCCCTCCAGAGACACACTGCCACTCTCTCTCTCACACACATGCTCGCCTTTTCACAAGATATCAGTTTCAATTTACTTATTGCATATTGCTTTACTGTATGTACAGTAGGGCTGGAGCAAAAAGCAATTTTTTAAAATTTTATTCTTTATTATTTTCATTATTATTTTATTGTTTGAAACCACAGGTATGTTAGAGTGTAGTGTTCAGTATATTCATATAGTGTTTGTGTGTGTGTGTGTGTGTGTGTATAAAGTCGTAACTTTAGAGGATATATATATATATATCCTCTAAAGTTACCACTTTAAGCAAAAAAAGTAGAAAAACAAAAAAATTATACACCTTATCTATACACTTCATGTTAGTTATCAACTATTGTGGCTCAAGCACTAAGTCTTACCAGCCTCAGTGAACGGTTTTGTGTATATGATGTAGCTCTTTGGTGCTGTTGTTTAGATCAGGGCTGTCTTGTTACACTGTCCCACGAACAGCTGCTAAGTGTGTAGTGAGGTCATTTGTCTAAAACAGCCACACAAGCACTTGTTGATTTTAATATGTCATCAGATAAATTGGCAGCACAGTGAGGGGCTGTATTAAGAGGTGTCATATTACTACCATTAAAGTGCTGTACGAATGACAACAAGATGCCATGTGCAGTGTCGTAACTCGACACTGACCGTTTTTCTGGAGTTTTGGCTCTGTACGTCTGTAGTAAAGAATATTACATAAATATTGGATGTAGGAATCGTGGCCTTTCATAAGCCAGTTTGAATGGACAATATATAACTAATGATTGTAAGTACTTTATAATTGATGACTGCATCAATTCTGCAATTAACAGACAATATCAGATGCTTAGTGTCTGCCCTTATGATGCTCTGCAAGGTAATAAAGGGGAATTCTTCTGTGATTTTTGCATAATCCAGTAATTGAGATGTAAACAAAGTCATTCAGAATGGTTTGATGCTTAATTTTACTTTATAATGGAACCCACACTTCATACACTTCATATATAATGTAAAATCTGGAAAACAAAAATCAGTTTTCTTGGATACTGGTTTGCCTTACAACCTCTCTGCTCTGTATAAATACATTTTAGGCCAATATGTATCTCAAAGCTTTTGTAACACTGCATCTTTTAGAACCAAACCCTCCTATCGCAAAAAGGCAACGTTTTCATAACGATTTCGTGTAATAACTTTCTGTGAGGTAGATGAATTTAGTCCTTGTCTTACGTAGGTTAAATTCTCATTGGGGTTGAGGTTGCATAATTACAACCAGTTAAGAACAGTCTACTTTCTGGCCCTGAAAAACTCAACATTTCTGCATTATTACTTGGTTAAGGTGTAAACAAAGTCATTTAGAGTGGTTTGATGTGAAACACTCTGTTTTAGAGAAACCTGGTCAGAACTGTTCACAGTGGTGGTGATAGGAACCAGATATCTGAAGAGTGTAATGCCTCTAAAAGCTCCCTCACAGACTTAATGTGTAATAAATACACTACCTGATGCCTGAGATATTGTTTTATGACAGTTTGGAAGCTTTACAATGTAGACATGGCAACCCATAATTCCTATCTCCACCACCACAAGGAAATCAGAGACAGTACATTTCTCTTCTATGCACTACTTCACATTAAACCTCTCTGAACAATTTTCTTTACATGTTAGCAGTTGAAATGTGCAAACAACAGTGTTTCATCATGATGGATCTACTGCTGTGTTCAGTGTTCCATGACCAGCTTGGCTGGTTCCTGTTGCTAATTCACTAAGAATGGAAATTGGGTGAAAAAATGAAAGTTTCAGCCTCATGTTGGCTTGCCTTACTGGTATTGCCAGTAGATGTACAACAGTGACAGACTCTACATGTAGGTGTAAATGTCTAGAATCATCTTTGGACCTTTTTTTAGTTCTCTTGTGCATGAACTAATGCTGCAACAACACACAGCTGGCCAAGAATCTTCTGACCAGCCAAGTGTCCAAATACTGGTGCCTGGAAATTGGGGTAATCTGTGATTTCTTTGTGATTCACCCAATATAGGTGTAAATACTCTCAAACTATGTGGTGGACTACAAAGATAATACAATAAAAGAGTTGTCAGTTTTCAGTTGTTTACACACTACACTGTATGGGAGACATTATAAAGGAACGAATGGGAATACTCATTGTGCTAAACATGGTGGGAAAGAAAACCCCAAAAAACAAAAACAAAAAAACAATCAGCTTGCTGGTAAAGTTGCAAGCAGGAACGCCCTGCTTGCATAATTTGAGGCAAACGATACAAACCATTTCTGCTGTTTTGTCAGATTTTATCAGTGATTTCAGGTTTGTTTTTGAAACATTAATGTGGCTTTCAGTTTCGAGATCATAAGTCTCTCCTTATTTAAAGATAGCCTGGTCTTTTATGAGGAAATAACCACTCAGGGGTGTTGCCAAGATGGCTGTCCAGTGGACAGACTGTCCTATAATGACAATGACTGTACAGTATGTCCTTGGTTGGTTATGTATTGTAAGAGGGAAACGCCTGGCTGGAGGTAGATGCCACCTATTCTTTAATTTTTGTCATTCATGTAGTTATTGACCTTGTAGCTCCAGTGAAAAAAAAGAAGCAAACTTCAGTCAAGTCACAAAACTATGGAAAACATGTTGGCTGGTTAACTACGTTTATGGTAAAGAAAAACTGTGTGAATATTTGCTTAATTATTCTTTTAAAGATCAACACTGAGTCTTGGTAGAGTCAGTACTGTTGCTGCTGTGGAAAAGGAGCTGTAGCGTTAAAGAAACTTTTGTGAGGTCTCTGCTAACTTTTACACATGCACACAATGCCACGATAGTTACCCATAGTTTTGTGGAAAACAGTCACAGTAAAAATGGCAATTTTATAAGCCCTTTAACAGTAATAGATCTTGGTAACAAGGTTATTTCTAATTAACAAGGACAAATGAAAAACTCTTTCTATTGTGCAAATGCTAACTGCAGCACACAGTCTACTAGCTTCTTCATACAAGGTTGTATGGTTGTCAGCAGTGGCAGACCATGACTACTGAAGCTAGGCCACAAATGTCAGAACTCCAGAAAAAAAATCCACCTTTCTGATGCTAATTTCTGCTAGTAATATGATTGACCAAATTACTCCCCATATACTCCCCATATATCCACCTATTAAGCCTACAGAACTTTAACTCCACCCATTCATACTGAAGTTATAAGATGTTTCAGCCCTGATTGCTTTATGAAAGAGGCAAAACACAGGGCAGCTAATCAAAGCAGAGATCATTTACATATAAGAGTCTTAAAGCACAGTAACAAAAACAGGCTGTTTAAGGGGCTGGAAATGGTTGGTGCATAAATCCATAAAAAATCTTAAAAATGGAATAGATGAACAAAATGTAAGATATGGGCCCTTTAATACATCCCTGTGCTAATACACACACACACACACACACACACACACAATGTGTCACATTTAAACTGAAACACTTACAGCAGTGCACACAAATTCACACTCTCTCTTGTACACATCTCTGCACTGCTCTGTGAATGTCTCACACTCACACGTTCTTACAACACTTGTTTACGGCTGTCTGGGGCGCCGCTAGGCCGGTTTTAGGAGAGCTTCTGCTGTGCTACCAGAGATTATGGAGAGAAAGCAATCGGCCAATGATATCGGATCTTTTAAGTTGTAAACCAATCATATCAGACCTCTTATGTTGTAAACCAATCATATGAGACACAGGGGAGGGTCTCTGGTGCTGCCAGCTCTGCTAAGTAATGTCATTCGCAGCCGTAGAAGTTGTAACAGGGTTTAGGCTAAAGGTTCACTAAATCAAACATTAAACATTTGTAAAAAAATATATAATATACAGGGCGAGTAGTTACAGAGTGAAAATGCCTACACAGTATGGATTTGGTCAATGTAGCTGGCTTGAGTTTTAACCTATGTGCTTGTTAGCTAACTTTAGGTTAAAATGAGGTAAATAAAAGGCTCACGTTAGCTGTATACAACAGTAACGTTAGCTAGCTAACAAGAAGTAATATTAGGAAACTACAGACACTGAAGACTGTGAACGAGTGAAAGAGATAGAAATAACGCTATTTACAGCTTTTTATAGTATTTTGCTTTTTGATATACAGTATTTAGAACAGTCTCCACAGTATCAGCCATAAACTGTTTACAGTTAGTGAAAAGGTCACAGTGTTGATCCTAGCAGTTTAATATCCTTCAATCTGGAGGTGGAAATTATGATGCAGCAGCTCTGAAAGGGCAGAGTAAGGTGAGAAACATTGCCAGCTCAAACACAAAATGACCAGATTGATCTCTCATTAGTAAGTTCACGTAAATCTGAATTTAATAAAATGAACATGATGCTAAAGACGAGGAGAGGGAGAGAAAGAAGCTAAAAGTGACTGACAGGACCGAAGGAGCAGATCTGATGGAGGTTAGTGATCAGGAAGAAAGCGAGCGAGAGTTGTTTAAGCTTCCAGCTTTTAAGTTTTCATTATTCCCTTAATATATCCTCATTTGTGAGCCTTAAAAAACATTTTTTTCTTGAGAAAATGTAACTGTGTTATCAGATGCTACTGTGACCATGAAATTCTGCTACCTAACCTAGGTTAATAAACATGTAAGTGCAACTTACAGAACAAAATGACATTATTTCTAACTGCACCAATTGAGACACAACCAGTTCATAATCTGTGTATTTGAATTACATATTTACGATCTGCAGCTTATCAATGAGAGTGAAGACAGTGTTGCTTGATTTACTGATTTACTGTGTGCCAGCTTGACCAAATAGCCATTTTAAATCAATCTATTGCTCCTCTAAAAGTTCCTGATGAACAGAAATGTGTTGAGTAAAAGCTTAGCCCCCTAGTAAAAGCTTAGCCCCCAATCCATGAATCTCTAGTGAAGCTGCTGCTGCTGCCCTCTAGCTTTAGCAGGCTGCGGTGCTGACTGTTGCCATGGTGACAGCATCAGTATTTATTTGTTAGGGTGCTGCAGGAGATACTGATCAGGCCTTGGGGGTGAGGGGGGTGGCATTGGTGGCTGAGGTCCAGGGAATGAGGGAATGGCGCAGATGGAATCCAGGCAGCAGGAAAGGCGACCCTAAAATAAACACACACACACACGCACACTCTCGTCTTGGTCTCACACAACGCCGCATAAGGTAACAGAGGACATTTTATGAGGACTTGATGGTCGACAGGGAGCAGAGAGAGTTCCTCTTTCATAGGAATGCTCGTTTATCATTAGGGTCTTGTGGGTGTTCTTCCTGCTGTTGGCCACCAGATGGAGCACTTTGGCAATTTCTATCAACTCTCTGCAGCTATAGCACGTTGCAAAACAAGTTGCTTAAACTCCTGGTAGTGTTAAATTCAGAGCTACAGTGCAAAACTAATAAACTATTGATTCTATTGCTAATTGAGTAACCTACCAATTATTTTGATTATTAATTAAGTGATCAGAATAAAAAAATTGACTTTAAAAAGAATGAAAAATTGGCAACTCATCATTGCTAATTCATTGAAAATGTCCATTTTAATTGATGCTCTTTTTAATTGAGTAATTCAATTTAATCTAGATAAATTATTTTTACCCGACAGCTTTTATTTCAATTTATTTCAATTCAATTTTATTTCAATCTGAACAATTCAAACGTGATCTTAGTTATTAGCCTGTTTTTAGTCTATATATATATATATATATATATATATATATATATATATATATATATATACATATAGAACAGTACTGCAAAATATATATGTATACATATATGTACAGTACTGCAAAAGTCAGAGACCATGCTTCTTTTATTTAATTTTTATTTAAATGGACGTTAATTACAGGTTATTCATGTTTCATTTCACAGAAACCTCAACAACTGCATATATGATATCAAATGTTTTAGAAATTAGTATGCATTTAGCTTCCATTCATTTCAGGAGACATGCTTTCAGTTTTTCAAAGAAATCTGCAGCAATATTTTTTTTCACACCTCCAAAGTTCAGTCTTAGAACTTGGTTGAATTTTCTGCTTCTCACAATCCAAGTAAGCCCAAACACATTCACGGTTTGATGGTCTACCAGGTCTTGCACAGTTGTTAGGAGACCCATTTTCTATGCAACTTTCAAACCTCTTTACAAATATCTCCTGAAAAAAATAATAACTTGTACTTAATGGCTGTTTTGACTGGAAATTGAATAAGTGAAAGGTGGTATTTGACTTTTACACAGTTTGTATGTGCACACTGATGCATTAGTGCATTGTGCATGGTGCACATACACGCATGTAAGTATGAGTGATTTTATAACTGATAGCAACTTTGGACTGAAACGGCTTATGATCAGATGAAGATATGGTTTGTTATTAGGCACGAGGAAGTCTGTCACTGTGTGCTTGTGATCTCATATCTTGCTTACTTTGCTCTTTTGTAGATATGGTTCTTTCAGTATGAATCATGCGCTTCAGTTTCACAGCACATGTACATACGCTTGATATGAAACGTACATTTCGATGGGTGTGAAGTGTCCACTCTTGCACGCATAATTTTCTTGATCTTTTAGTCAGCACTAAACTGTCAGTTAGTTTTTAACTCATAGCCGAAAGTAGAGAGACAGAGCGGTGGGGTTCAGAATCATAGTCTAAAACTTAGCCCAGATGGTGATGATTAATCAATGTAATCAAAGTTTTATTGTTCTTATAAATATGTATATTTTTATTGTCTTTCAAAATTCAGTCATGTAAAGAGACTAAATAAAAAAAATTATATATACATACATATATATGTGTATCAGAGATAAATAAACAAGACTTTAAATTGTAGTAGACCGCAGTGTGGTAAGTCATATGCTGCATTTAAAACTGTTCCTTCTTACAGAGATAGAGCACTACTCATACATGTCTCATACCTGCTGTAATGCTGTTTGAATTCTCAACAGTATCGGTTTCACCAGTATCTTTCAGCCATTTCATCCTCGTTTTCCAGTTAGTTCACTATACAGCAAACGCTAGTGACGGAGTTAACAAGTGAATCAAATGCAGCATCAGCCAGTATATTAAATGTCCTGTAGGGGGAGACAAGGTATTCACCTCTTTGTAGATTATAGTCTTTCATTAGGCAGTTTATAAACAGACTGCATTGATTCATTTTCATACCATTTCCACCCCCTTAATTACAGTAATGCATGTGAAAACATGTTCTGAATTAAAAAAAAAAATGGCAGTACCTCCAACACTGAGCCTTGCTGAACAATACAGAAACCAGACTTGTTCATTGCAGCTCCGGTAGGGAAACTAGGCTGAGGACATGCAGAATCAAATCAATCATCAGTTCAAACCAAAAAGGGTATCATGTGACTGTATTACAGGAAAAATAAATAACTGTTGCGCTTTAATAAATACTTAAAATCTTTATTGATTATGATGTCTTATTTATCTGTCTTAGCTTCATTGGAATATTTGTACAGAGAACAGTGTTGCCAGTATAAAGTTTAACTGTTTAAAGCAACTGTTAATTTAAATTTAAAAAAAAAATGAAAGTTTCCTTTCTCTCTGTTAAGGAAAAGCCGCTGAAGAGCACCAAGAAGGCCGAGGCAGCAGGTGAGGAAGGTGAGCAGGTTCTGAGTGAAGGAGGAGAAGAGGAGCGAGGAGATGAAGAGGAGGTGGAGATTGAGGAAATTGTGGAGGAATCTCGGGCGGCGCGCATCAAACGCAGCGGCCTGCAGCGCGTGGACGAGCTGAAGAAGGCCTTCAGCAAGGAGCAGATGGAGAAGACCAGGCAGAGAACCAAGGAGAACCTGGAAAAGACCCGTCAGAGAACCAAGGAGAACCTAGAGAAAACACGCCTGAGGACCAGGGAGAACCTGCAGAAGACCAGACTGAGCCTGGGCAAGAAGATGGGTAAGCTGGGGACAAGGATCACACCCAACACCGAGCGGAAGGAGAAGCTGCGCATGTCCCGCGACAAGCTGAAGAAATCCCTCTCGCCAGAGCACGCGGTCTACGCACGCTCTAAAACCACAACTTACCGCGTGCCTCCTTTCACTTTCTACGTGAAGAAGATCCGCGAGGGAGAAGTGGAGCCTGAGCCAGAAGCCGAGCCTGAGAAGGAGGAACCAGAGCAAGAGGAGGCCAAGGAGGACCTGGAGGTGCAGGAGGGCCAGCTGGTCAACCTGAGCAGCCCAGAGTTGGAAGCTGTGCTGGAGGAATCCAGGCTGGTGATTCAGGATACAGCACAGGCAGGCGAGAAAGCGAGCCAGTGAATCCAACGTAGCAGCCCCCGAGAGTGGGACAAATAAAATGGTCATGTGACGCAGAAGTCCAGAGATAAATATGAAGGATAAGTGAATGTATACCACGGATATGTTCGTGAAAAGTCTTGACAATAATGCAAAAGCATGTTGGATTGAAGGGCAGACTGAAATGTTTATGGGAAAGAATGCTTTTATCTGTAATAGCACCCCCTAACCAGTTGTTTTTAATTGCAGTTTTCTGAATCTTACACGGTTTAGTGTTTGTTTTTCTGTAATACACCAAATTCTCCTTATATAGATGATGATTGACCGTTTGCAAAATTCTGGAAAGTCAAGTCTCCTTTAGTTATGGTTGCTATGCCCATCAAACCTTTAGCTCAGGCTATCTGCTAGCATCTGTATCATTAGTGCTAACCGACTAAAACTTTAGGAGAACGATGAGTACCCCTGAAAACATTTTATTATTGAAAAATAAACTGGCTTTACATGTTCAGTGCAGCCTTACATGTTTAAGAATAGACAAAATATGACTAAGAGATTTAAGATTGTGGAAACCATGTTCATATTGATCAAACCAGGGAATCTTTTAGGTACTGAACTTTAAAGTGGAAGGTTTTCATGTCTAATAAGGAGGAAGACTGAGCTAAAAGCTCTCCTTTCAGATCAGCTAATGCAAAAGCCAACACTGGAGCTAGTCAGAGAAGATGCTGAGAAAGATATGCCTTCGTACACACAAGGTCTTTTAGCATACTTTAAAGAAACAATAGAAATGATAATGTGTACGAGTGCATTAATCTCTGTCTTTACACAGAATGTTTCTGACTGTACAGTCCTACTTAATCTGACTGATTCATCAAACTGTCAACAGCTAGGTTAAGATGAGCAGCAGAAAAGCTAATTTAGTTAACTATCTGATCTTAACATTGCGTTGTAACATCATTTGTCGCTAGACATCACAATAAAATGTATTAAAGCAAATCTAGTAACCCAGATAAAGTTTAGCTTAAGTTACCTGAGAGTCAGCCTGTCCGTAGTTGTGGCACTGAGCTGTGAGTGTGATCTTCCACATAGATTAATCCAAAAGATTCTGCTGGGGGAATAACACACCCTCCAGATTATCACATGTTCATCAGTAACACCTTTCTTTGCTTAATAATTCAATGTAATTTACTGCCAGTGTCAGTTTCACTTGTTATTGCGTGTGATGGAGGAAGTCCAGTTTAGAGACAATTCTGGATGAGAGCCATGTCAGCCATTATTTTGCAAATGGTCAGTTGGCTAGTGATTTGGAGAGGGGTGTTGGAAGAGGAACAGGAAAAGTATAGGGTCCATTATGGCTAGAATCAATAACGACTGTCCAGGATGTATTTTGAACTGGGCAGACCCTAAAGACTAGGGGTGTAAGAGTACACGGTTTCATTTACAATACTGGGTTCACAATTTGATATTTTCACAATAATTTGGGCAAACATTGTATTAATAAAAATAGGGAGTGGGAGCTACGAGTGTGTCTCGTGACATTCAAACAATGCAGCTGCTTTAGATGGCATATTTAATGTAATTCAGCTGATAACACCCGTCTCCACTAGGCCTGGGTATCGTTCAGTGTTTTTGATACCAATACCAACACTGATATCACTGAAGATAGCAATTACTGAGCAGTCCTTTTTTCAGATGTTAATTGATTATGTAGACGTTGCATTAATTTACAAATAACTGATAAGGAAAAGTCAGATTGTAGCACTGATTTTCAGTATTTCACGGGTGAACTGAGTGGTCATATGCTAAGTACTTGCTCCAGCATTACTGGTATACATTTTAAGCTTAAATCTAAGCTCATCTGTAGCCATATTTTCACAGTAGATTTCCTCTTTATGCATTGAAATGCTTTAGCAACAAAATTGAGATCTAAACAAAAATTGCTTGAGGAGTTACTGGCACTATAGCCAGTATGAATAAACCAGGAACACTGTAATTTCAGAATGCTTTGTATTTTACTTGTAGTGGACTTAGACCCAACTCTGAAGATGACAGACTTGTCTTTTGATGGCTTCTTCTTGTTTGTCAACGCAAGAAGTGAACATAGGTTAAAGCACTTGAGAACTGGGCTCCTAGTTTCCATTGCGCGGATACGTTCTTCAGGGTTTCATAACAAATAAGAGTGTGCGGGTCCTTTGGAACAAAAACGGAACGCTGTGTATGAATGATTATTCATTTATTTATTATGAATGATTATGAAAAATGAAAGTGGAAGTGCTAAAAGATCAGTGAAAAACTACTGAGGAATAACTAACACAGCCATTTCTTTTACTTCTTGATGCTTACTGAATGACTGTGTGCATATGAATGTTGTGGGGTTTTTTTTTTCTTGTTGAAACTGAAAATGATTTGAAGATCATCAAATACAGTATTTCAGCACTGGGTTAGTTAAATGGATGTTGGATTGTTGGGGTGTCACTGTACATTTAGCTTCTATTTGTCACAGATTTTAGAGATCTGCTTTAATTCATAGATATTACAATAGCAGCCAGTTTCAATTGGCTGAATAGAGTGCTGTAGTGGTTACCCTGTACATAATAAATGCATGTTCACAGTCATAAGGTTTTCATGTTTTCTATACATGTAACACATTAATGCAGAGTCAGAAAAGTAGCCAGGGGCCTATGGGAAACTGTCTGTTAACATGTGCAAAGAATGTGTGGTTTTATTTGCAGTATATTCACAATGTCAAAAACTGACTTTTTTATTGTATTTGTACATTTACAATTTACTCACAGCTATATTACATCATTTCACTCTTAAGTAATGGTGCTGTATGACGTCAAAACCTCATAACTTTATTTTTGTTGTTAATTTCTTTGGCATTTCGTTAATTGCATGATGAATGGACCAATAGAAATGGTCCAAAATTACTTAGAATTAAGTCTCAGGACATTAAAGGGCATTCCGGCCTAAAACTAGCATACATTACTTGTTATGTTACTCTGTAACGTAGCATTGTACCCCTCAGTCATCAGTTTGACAGAATTCATGATATTGTATTGTGTTTTAGTTGTTGTCACTCTCCCACTACAATACCCAGTGTGCATTAGGCAAATAAATCACACAGGCAATAAAAAACACCACAACTCTCAACAAATCCTGACTGCTAACCACTGATCTACAGGCTAATAATGCCACCTGTGGTGTTAAGTAGCATTAGCAGTAAAGCACTAACCGCATTTTTTTTCTTTGGTAAAGGAATTATTCAGTTAAAGAAATGTTAGATTTATTATAATTTTCTATAATTTAATATATATTATTATATATTATTATTCCCACCCAAAAAGCACTTGTAGTCTTCCACCTTCAAGATATATAGATCAGAATGAGCTATTATTTGCCTTTAAACCAGTAATACTCACTCCAGAGACCACTGCAGCACTGCTGTATATGGCGAGTAGGTATGTTTACAGGAGCTTTAACAATGGTTACAATTTTCATTTTGGCCGGAGTTTCCCTTAAACCCACATAAAGCTAAAAAGATATGAGGTTTTGTTACGACAGCAACAATACGTTCTTTATTCTGACAGATATTTTACACATTTATTGGTCTTTATAGCGAAAACACACTGCTTACCATGGAGTAACTGGAACACAGCTAATTTAGGTCTGACCCCAAACTATTATTCAGGATTTGGTTTCATTTCCTGTCCGTCTGCCACAAGGATCACTGTGGCTAGCCTGTCGCCTAGGATACCGCCCAAGGTCAACGAGCCCAGGTCCTGAGTTTGCTGCACTCTTATCCAAGGCTTATGGCCATCTGTATGGGCTTCAGTGAGATTTTTGAGTGAATGGAAAACATGTACACTGCATTAAGTAGCTAAATAAAAAAATCTATGTTTAGATTAGTTATTGTGAAACTGAAAATAAACATGTGAAACACTACACAGGAATGTGTTTCACTCTGTTTCACTCAGTTTTTCTTTCCCTCTGTGTTGTGTCCTCCACTTTCCTCACTTTTCATCTTATTTCTTCTCCAGTCACACCTCAGTATGAAAGTTTATATATAGCTGTTATCTTTTCTGTTGTAGCAGATTAATAGTTAAAGGTCAGGCAGAAGGTTGAGTGGTTGGAAATAACTGACAAAGCAGACACCATTTTTTCGTGCAGTCTGTTCTCAGTATTCACTCAAACATTTTGAGCACAGAAACTTAACCTACCATAGGCTTCTACAGGTCATAGAACAAGAAGTGTTGATGTTCTCCACAGTCTTGATATTATTTCCATCTTATGGTAAGACCTGATAAAGAACAGAACGGGGGTGACTTGCTTTATTGTACGGAGTGATGCATATTCTATACTTCACAGTTAAGCACATAAATTTCAGTCTTCTCCATCTCAGGCATCGAAACACAAGTGACTAAGCTGTACTATAACACTGGCTAATGAGTGCGTAATGAAAAAGAATATCAGTGAAGGTAAAATACTCATTCTTATTTTGTACAATAACCTAAGGGTGTGGTTTCAGTGTTTTGAATCCAGAACTGGGGGCAGCTCTGTACCCCACTGAATAGAGGTGGGTATCTGTATCACTATATCTTACTTTAGAAGTATACAAAACCTTTTCACAATAGAACAAACTAGGGAGAAACCTTGCTTAAAGAAAAACAGTTATATCCCATTATTGTGTACTAATGAACACTAAGAACAGAAATATATACATGTACATATTAAAACATTTAATATTATTGATGGAAGATATTTGCACAGAAATGGACTTTTAAAAGGCAAAATGTCAGTTCCCTGTACATGTTGCCATTTTGGTCATTAACTGTAGGGTTTTTTTTATGACTGATCCAACAGTGTAGACTGTTTCAGCAAGCTACCATATAACCATGGACAGTGGAAAGTGTGTAAGTGACCGTTCTGTTTTACTATAATTAAGTATTACAATTAGTTAGATTTGTAGATGTGTGCTTTACAATTATTGTAAAAATTTGCACTTTAAAATTATTTTAAAATGTTATTGAAATTGAGTACCTGTATTCTTACTCAGTTATCAAGAGGAAAAGTATATGTTTTGCTCCTTACATGTCTGTTTATACATTCAAAGTGCTTGATTCAAAAGGCCTGAGATTTTCATCTCTCTCTCTCTTTCTCTCTCTCTCTCTTTCTTTCTCACTTTCTCTCTTTCCAAATTCATAAGTCACTAATTACAAAATACTTTTATGTAATATATAAATTATATAGTATTTATAAAATTGTAATTGTATATAATTTATATATATATATTTTTTATTTTTCTATATATATTTACCTATATATAAGTACGTGTAAATGTCGAAACTTTTCACCTACGTATTTTTTGTTTCCGTATTTCCCCTTTTAACTGGGTAAGATTTTGACACAATACTTATATCTATAGTGACACACACTGTCCTGATCTTCTGGACGGCAGTGATTCCCTTGTGTCGGAGGCCACTGAAACTGTGTTGTCATCAAGAGGTTTTATGTACAGAGCTACCTATAAATATGCGCTATGGTAGGACATTTTGATAAGCACATTGCTCCAGAACACCCACCTTACTTTTGTATAGCTTAGTGATGTCAAACTGATGCACCAGCATAGACACAGAGCACATTGCGTCATCGGAGGGAAAACCATGCGCCTCCCGGGGTAAAACATTCTGCGAAGTTTAAGGAGTGAATGGGAAATTGTGGGGCACTGTGTCTTGAAACAACAGATGAGGTGTAACACCATCCTATTGAAATACCCTTCTGTCAGAAGAAAGGGCCAGATATAATAAGAAACTAAGTCTTATTGGATTCCCTCAGTGTCCCTTTTTTGTCCCAAAATCAGAGTGGAAAAATGACCCCGCTAGTGCGGCCAACCATCACTTATTTCCACTTATACCATTACCTGACCAAATCACCAGGTAGGTTAAGCTGGTCAATATTGTCATTGAGATAATGTTAGCCTCCTATATCCTCCTTTTTCTGTATCAATCTGAATCAAATACATATGAAGTTGTCATATTGATATGTTTAAGAGCAAAATGCTCCAGTATAGCTGAACTATTACATATCATCAGAGGTACTATTACCATTACCCTCATTGTTAGCTAGCTAGCTGGTAAGCTAACCTAGAGCAAGCTACCATTGCTAGAATCTAGATAGCTTAACTAACTAGCTAAACTATCTGGGGAATTGGATACTAATTTTTATTAACAACAAATTATCACATAGATAGATGTGGATACTATCAGGACCCCATAAAGTCCCTGTGGATGGGGAGACCATAGATATACATACCTAGATGCCGCGTTGGGTCAAGCCAGGCACGTCAACGGCGCCACCATTTTAGGGCAGTCAACATTGCTGCTGGACCATTACAGAGCAGCAGTTTAGGAAGATACTGTCCAGAATTATACTATTTCAAGAATATTGCACTCAGAAAGAGGGATAGGATTATATAACGGAGGGAACGCAGCGATCGACGCTCATGTTTGTGTGATGTTTATGTGTAGATATATGGCTGTGTGGGTGGTGATTCACAGAGAACCTGTTGATGTGATTGTTTTTCCTCTGGTTTTATATTAAACTTATTTCATTTAATAGTCCTTACACTCCTTAATCCGTGTAGATATTTATAATAGATTAGCACCTTATTATATGAACCTGAAGTTAGGTTCTTATTTGCCAGCTTCTTGTTCGAGTTTTCCCATTCCACCTTAAATGGTGCAGCTTCAGGCACCAGAAATGGCCTGCTGCACCATTTAAGGTGGAACAGGAAAACTCAAACTAGAAGCTGGCGAACAGGAAGACAACGTAGCTTCCTCCTTCTGTGTATAAAGATTAGAAGTGATAATTAGCACGATCAGTTAATAAAGAAATAAAAGCTACTGAGAGCAGTCCGTGCAACCTAGATTACTCTGTGTCTGAGGATTATAACAAAACAAATTTGGTGAAAATTGGTTGAATAATAAGGAAGTTGTGGCCGATTTAATCCTGAGACCCATCACTTCTCAGTACAAGTGAACTTGTTCACAAGCGGATCTTGACGGCACCAACATGGCGGACGCGCAGGCGTATCGCCTCACATAGAGAACAACAGACAACGCAGCATCTAGGTGTGTATATCTATGGGGGAGACCTACTGTCTGTTGATAGCATTAAAGCCAACTTTGATGTCTTTTTAGCTCCACTTTATGTCTTGGAATCGTATAAAACCTTAAATCCGATTTTTAATCTAATTTGTCTTGCAACCCACCACGCAACAGCTTTTTGGCATGTTTGCAATTTTAGTTTAAAACAAGTAGAGGGAAGTGGGCAATATAAATCAATTGAAAGTGCAGAGTTGTTTTCCCCCACAGTGTGGACGTTGCCTAAATGCACGCTGTCTTTATTAGCTAGCATGTAGCAATATTAGTATTACAACTCTTTAATGGATCCAGTGACATGCAAGAAAAAATGCATTTTTATTCACCACAGGGCCTGATAGAGGTGGTTTTCCATAAACCCCATTCATTTTGATCATAGAGAATTCAAGCTTAAACCTGGAGTTCCAAGTATGAGCATAACGTGAACTACAGAATGACACACAACTTCAGTGGTCTATTCTACGGTCAAATCCAGAGAAGCCATGAGGGAGTTATAATTTTCTAGATTGTTATCTTGAGATAACAAGTTAGTTATCTTGTTAAAAGTTGTTTAACAATCATTTTTTGTTCACTTTATATTGGCTAACATTCCTCATTCCTATTTTGTCAGTTCTCAAACATGTATGTCTCCAATGTATATTCAAGCCAGTTTTAAAATGTGTTTTTTTTTCATGTACTCATCTGCATTCTTCTGAATCTCCCTTTGTGCTATTGAACATTTAATTAAAGGAACTTTGATGGACATACACTATATTGCCAAAAGTATTCGCTCATCTGCCCTCACATGCATATGAACTTGAGTGACATCCCATTCTTAATCCATAGTTTTTAATATGATGTTGGCCCACCCTTTGCAGCTATAACAGCTTCAACTCTTCTGAGAAGGCTTTCCACAAGGTGTAGGAGTGTGTTCTGTCATTTTACGTGCCCTACCACTTCGTGGCTGAGTTGCTGTCATTCCCAATCGCTTCCACTTTGTTATAATACCACTGACAGTTGACTGTGGAATATTTAGTAGTGACGAAATTTCATGACTGGACTTGTTGCACAGGTGGCGTCCTATCATGGTACCACGCTGGAATTCACTGAGCTCCTGAGAGCGACCCATTCTTTCACTAATGTTTGTAGAAGCAGTCTGCATGCCTAGGTGCTTGGTTTTATACACCTGTGGCCATGGAAGTGATTGGAACACCTGAATTCAATGATTTGGGTGGGTGAGTGAATACTTTTGGCAATATAGTGTAGCAACGAAAACTTGCAGCTGGATGTGTCAGAATTTTGCGAACTGTGAATTAACTGCCAAAAGTACAGATTCTGTATCTTTATAAACATATTTCAGTGCATAAGCCTAGAACATTTTTTTCACTTTTCGTGTAATGTGTGTAAATGCTCTGTAGTGTCAGCAGGTCTTTTTCTCTTGTGCTCTCCTCTTTTATATGTTCACTCTGTCCTTTCTGTCTCAGTGGAGTTCCATTAGTTCCATTAGAGAGATGAATCTGATTAAGGAGAGTGCTTTTTCCAGAGCAGGGGTGAAAGAGAGGGATGATGGGGAAGGGAGAGAGCCTGGTGGGGTAGTTTCCTGTGTATGTGTGTGTTGCCAAAATACAAACCATAGAGTGTAAACGGGGTTTGATCAATGATCAGACTGGCCAAGCAATATTGAATTCATATCAATACACATAGATTAGATTACGATAAGCATAAACAATGCTTACAATACTTACTTTTATGTGCCGCTATACAAATGTAATAGACCATTGTATCATTAATTAGATTGTACATGGCTATTTTAAAAACACTCAGGCTAAAATGAATTGCCGTCTCTCCTACTCTAAACCCCTGTATTATGTATCAGGCCTGCCTGTGTTTGAAATGCAGCATGAATAATGTATAGAGCGTCTGAGACTCAGGAGAATATATAGCAACATCATATTCACACAAAAACACCATGTGGTATCTGCATGTATACGTCATGGTGTTTTAGTCTGAATAGGTGTTTACATATGCATGTACAACTGCAAGAAAGAAAATCTGCTGTTTCCATTAAGTAGACCTGTGAGGAGAACATACCCAACAGGAAGAAGGAAGGAAGAATCATTTAGGTTCAGGAAAAGTGATCGTTCCAGTTTCTCTACACAATCTTAAAGGGCCCGTGTCATTGAAAAAAATCAATTCACTCTCCAGTCCATAGGCTGCAAAAACAAGCCTGTTTAAATTGTTTTTGTGATGTTACTAAAAACAATACATTTAAATAAAAATGCCTTTTCAGCCAGCAGCAGTTTAGTCCTGCCCATTTGTGCTGAAGTTATGAGTGTTTCAGGCTGGCATGTTTTTTTGAACAAGCCACAATACATTACAGTCACTTGGAACAAAGTTTGTTTACATATATCAGCCTTAAAGGCACAGTAACAAAAACAGACTGTTTAAGCCATATTGGAGCTGGATCAGTTTTACCTGGGCAGGTACTTTAATCTGAATGAGGAGATCTGTAATTTTAGTACCTTCTATAATTTGTCAATCCCAGAGCTCCCTTAGTGATTGTAGTCCTGTTTGAATGAACATCTTATAACAAAACCAGGTAACAGAAAACAGCCACTCCATTTTTTCCTGTTATGCTACCTGAAGGCAAAGCTAACTGCTCAAATAAAGCTTGTTTCAAACCAATTCTGTAGTCCTCAAGTTAATGGCAACAGGCAAGACACCACATGCTGAAATTAGCATGATGACGTTTCAGTCTGGTGTAATTATTTTTGTTACACAGGGCCATTTGGGGTCATTTGGGGAATTTACGCAGATATTTTATCCAGCATGAACCGTTCAAATCACGCATAGATCATATTACCGGACGTCCTGTGGTAAAACTAATCCAGCTTGAATAGGGCTTAGTTCCAAAGCATATGTGGCAAGCTCCAGTCCTGGCAGGCCAAAACACTGCAGACTTCAGCACGCTGCCTCATCAAACACACCTGATTCAGCTCAACAGCTAATTAATAAGGCCTTCATGAACTGAATTCAGAGCATTAGACAAGGGTAAACACTAAACTCTGCAGCACTTTGACCTGAAAGGTGCCCAGTTTAACATGCCTTTTTGAGAGAAAATGGTCATGTAAAAATGAATCACAACTGTTTTTAGTCCATAAACCATCAGAAAGTGGATTTCAAAAAAGGATAAAATTAAGTTCATAAAAATGTAAATAAAATTTAAGAACCTTCATAACCCCCTGCCTCTATACTGTGCAAACCTCAATAATCATCTCTCACTTCTATATGACTAGCAGGGGTGAAAGCCTGATGGAGAACTATAGAAGGAATGTTTTTTTGTGAAGAAGCATCATAGACAGCAAAATCACGAAATGAACCTTAATCCAAGAAGTGAATACAGTGGTCATAAACACAAATTATCTTTTCCTCTCCAAACTCATTTTCTATTCTGTACTCACAAACATCAACCACAAACCTCATGTCATTTAGAGGTTCCAGGAAGATGCTATTTCCTGCTTTGTTTGCCACCCATTCAGTCCCAACTCAGAAGGTCAAACCCTACTGATATTGTCATTTTAAAAGTCCAAACCTATAAAATGTACAGGTACTATTTATATAGCCGCTTTATTAGCCACTTATATCTACACTCATTGTCCGGTAGATACACAGGTCCACTTTATATATAGGTGCACTTTGTAGTTCTAAAATATCCAGCCAACAGCATCCTGTGGCCAGAAGCTGACCACAGATGAAGAACTAGAGGATGACTAACACAAACTGCGCAGCAACAGATGAGCTATTGTCTCTGACTTTACATCTAGAAGGTAGGTGTGTGCAACAGTAAGTGTACAAAGTGTTTAAAAACTCCCACAACACTGCTGTGTCTGATCCTCTCATATCAGCGTAACACACACCAACTGCAGTGCTGAGAATGCCACACCACCAAAATTATACCTGCTCTGCAGTGGTCTATTGAAGAATGGGATAAAGAATTATTCAGAGAAACAGATGGCCTACAAAAGAACTACAAAGTGCACCTATATGGTAAGTGGACCTGATTAAATTGACAAATGAGCAATGAAAACTGTACTGTATGCACCTTTTTTATGTAAACATCATGGTATGGCATAGTTTGGTGCCCTGCATTTAAAATAAAGGGGTCACTGAAACATAAATAAAGCATAGGATGGCTTTTAATGTAAAAGGTTGAACAAAATAGAAAACAAAATAATTGATTATCCAAAAAAAAAACAGGTGGAGTTTCGTTGGAAGAGCTCAATAAATATAGATAGAAGATATGTGTACCTAATAAAAATGGCTAGTGAGTTGACAGTTACATGTGAGTCATTGCATGCTCCTGGTCACATTACATGTTTTGCTATTTTCTAAATTAACACAGTTAACACATCCTGAGGCTTGTGCACATTTAATATTTTATTTTTGTTTCATTAACACAATTTATGTTTCATCAAACTCAGCAAATAAATACAAGTTGTGCACTAAAATTGGTTTGTATTCTGTTAAGGATGTGTGAACTTATTTTCACTTAAAAAATCAACAAAACATGTAATTTGACCAGAAGTAGTCAAACTTTTGCATGTGACTGTATACATGACTATTTTGATATTTAAGTATCCATAAGAGTTAATAAAAAAAGTTCTGGCAGATGAAAATATACCATGAAAATTATGCTAACCTGTATTATAACCTTGTAACAGGCTGAATGCAGTTCTTGCTCATTGTGATAAACTGATGTGTAACATATTATGTTATAATATTAAACAGAGCTGCATGCTGTGGTAGCACTGATCTCACAAATATGGCTATTTGGAGGTACTTGAAATAGAAATTAGCAAATTAGAAATTACAATCAATTAAAAATGATTGTAATATAATAACCATATAATTACTGACTGGGTTACAGTGTAATTTTACTTACTAATTCATAATGCCAACTATTATCTGCTAAAACAGCATGTAACACTGTTAACACCCAGTGTTTGCCCACATTCAATTGGTTGGAAGCCAAAGTATCGCCAAACTGCCGCTCAGGCTCATCCGTTTTACTGTCTTTGGACAGTTGATCTCATTTAAATGAGTTTCTTTGTTTCATTTGCATCAACCCCATCATTGTTTTCCAGACTGAAAGTCTTTGTTATAATCTTTCAGAGCTGCGTTCACAGTATGTTTATGTGTAGATAATTCGTTGGCGATGTTCTGTTTGTATAGGTAATAATTAAGTGTAATCTTTTCTGTTGTGTACATATTTTTAACTAAGCATACACTGTTAGCAAAAACGGTTATGCCATACTATAAAAACACAGAAACAGTCAAGGATAATGCAAAAAAAAGTCAAAGCCTTATTTCCACTGTGGTCCTTGAGAACTGATAGTTGTTTAGTCTGAGACTTTTACAGTGCTGCATATTCTGGGCTTTATGCTCTCTGAATGGTTTATTGCCATTGTAACTGCATTTGTGTCCCTGTCCATTAACAAATAAACCACAGTCAACAAATATTTGCATCTGACGGGAACACATCCACAGCAGTTTGATTTCCCTGAACTGAAAATGATTTTTTTTCTCTTCTTCTTCTTCCAACATAGGCACTCAGTGCTACTGCCGTCCTACAAAACCGCCGTCCTATGCCTACTCACATAATGACTGTGGGTTTTACAAGGCCAAATGGCAATTCCCTGTGTGTGTTCTCTTCTTGGTCATTGACCTTTTTACTGACTGGTCCAAAAGGGCAGACCATTTTGGCAAGCCACCATAAAGCCTAATATACTATAGAACCTAATACAGTCTTACTTAATGTTAAGAAATCAATTGACCTCTTGAACCCAGGCATATTATTTAGTAACTACTATGAAACTAACACGTGAGTGATGCAGTTATGAGAGTGGAAGCGAGTCCGTTAGAGTTTAAAGGGTTAACCATCAAACAGTCTGGACAGCATTATTCTGTTCTATAATGAAAAAAATTTCAGTGACAGGTTTTGCCACATTGTAGAAATGTATATTTACATGCGTCTATTTTACATACATTTAATACACAGTTCATTTTAGAGTATGCAGTCTTTTGCTGTTACAAAGCCAATTGTTCTTCACTCATAGTGATTCCCGACTGCAGTTTAATGACCCCACCTGCTTCTATCTGTTGAAACTGCCAGCTCTTGTTTGTACAGCACACTTGTGGCTGAACGATTAGGGCAGAATATTGTAGCGTCGGTGCAGAAGAAGACCGGCAGTCTCCCATTTTCACTTCAGGAAGATTTAGTGAAACTGCAGGCACAGAAGGGAACTACACTTACGGGGGGAAATGAGGACAGATCATCAAAGGCAACCGTAACACTTCTAGCACGCTAAATAGCTAAAAAAGGGACATGATTTACCGCAAACAAAACATTCATACATCTGAACTTTAAAACAAGAACATGTAACTCATTAAATGTAACTAAACAAAGGATGTGGAGAGGCGTACATTCTGGGAGTCCTCCACACATTCCTCTTTGCTGTCCCAATTGGCCCAAACCGTAAGTCCAGTGGTGGTGCCACAATATCAAATTGCAATTTTTCTGACCAATGTTGTGACTGCGACTTACATTGTGATTTCTTTCTGTAAATTGAGGTCCAGATCTGTTTTTGTGGCCAAAAAGACCAACATATCCACTTTTTCTGGCTTGAGGAATGAATTCTGAGTTTTGTGAGTCAGACTGCCAGTTAGTTGTGGTTGCACGTGGGTGTTTGGTTGCTTCTGATTGGTCTAACTCATCTACAAGCAGTTCACAAGTTCACAGTGTCATTAGGTTCAATTTCTCACCTTAAGCTTCTTACATCAACAATAAGGATGTTGTGAGCTATAGTAAAAACTGCAGCTCTTGTGGTTTAAAAATTGCAATTTTGATGTAAAACTGATTTATCTGCCAGCCCTAATAGTAAGCAGTATTGGGATCTCACTGGAGTGGACTCTATGAGATAGTAGGCTGACCATACTGGACATTTCTTTTAGCTTCCTTAGCAGCCCCTGTTATGGCCATAAAAATAAACAACGCTGAATCTAAGAAGTCATCTAATATCCTGTGCCTTCAATTCGTGGAAATGAGGAAGGAACTGCCTGTGTGTCCATTCATTTGTCAGTAAGAAATCAACATATTTATCAGTAAGATCACAGCTTAACCACCACACAGAGCTAGGCTGTTTTGCCTTAACCGTCAGTCATGTGAGAAATTTGTTAATATGATTTATGCTGTATGAATGTGTGTAGCTTACGTGTTGGCCGTCATAGTTCATGACTAAAGAAAAGTCTGGGTTTGTTAACCAAAAAAACCCCACTATTTCTAGTGTGTTTCATATGCCTACAGAGATCAACAGTACTACCTTCTGGCTTCTATGCTGATAAGAATTTTTACAGTTTTCCTGTTAAACCTTTAAATTACTGTTACCACAGGTAAAGGTTTACCAGAGGTAAACAGCTGTACATCACCCTGTTGTAAGACAGCACTGTAAGACTGCTGTATGTAGGTGAAAGGTTTTTAGATTTTACTGTATTATATATTTTTTTAGTTTCTTATATTATTACTACGGGTATTTTCGTACGGGTCTGTGTTAGACAGTCGTCACAGTCCTTTAAGGACAGAAATCGATCAGGGCAAACCTCACGTTACCTGTCAATACCAGCACACTTTGACTGTATTAAAGTTGTGATGACGTCGACGCTGCCAGTAATTCAGATGACTTCCAGCCGAGCTGTTCCGGGAACACGCGCGGTGCCCCCTCTGCTGCACACGCTCCACGAACGTCAGCCCGGGGGGAGGAAGCGAGAGTCGGAACGCTCAACCAACCCAGGCCAATAAACAACGGGCGCGGACAAGCTCGCTGGGCGCCGATCCCGCCCCTACTGCCGTTCCGGCGCGCTGATTGGACAATATTTCACCGTCGCGCCGCTATTCGCCGAACGCTCGTCAATCAAGGCGAAGTTCGAGCCGTACTGCAACTCCTTCAGACAGGCTGCTGTGGACTAACATTTTTTGGCTCGTAACAGAAAGTTGGGATAAGTCTGGGCGTCGAACACGTCTGGTTTGCCTCTTTTGTTTGATATTTACAGTATTTGTAAAGATTTTTTTCACTGTGCCTGTTTCATTTAGCGGCGGGTCGTAGACTTTTGTCAGTTTTTCTCTGAAATCTCGAACCGCGTACACAGAGGGTAAGTAAGGCACCCTATGAACGTCCCCACTTTGACGCGTTCCTGTGAATGTGCTTTGTTATTGCTTTTTCAGGTCGTTGCCAGCGAACTATAAGTTACCAGTTACATAACCTACAGAGTTCTGTCATGTTCCTTTATGTTAAAACGTCAAAAAATGTGCTCTAGTGGAGCCAGGCTCAGGGTAAGACCGCAGAACTGATCCGAAAGTTGGCTAATGTTGTCGGGCTGCGCTTCTGAGAACACGATGCTGTGTGAGCACGGAAATAAAAGCCGTCTGAGCCCACGGGTTTCGTCCGATCCGTTACGTTTAGCGGCGGGAATGCCCCGTCCGGAGCATGCTTCTGCTTCACCTGCCCTAAAGCCTTGAATCCCAACAGCTTCTGTACAAGGACACGTTTAAACAGCTTTTCTCTTTACTTTTTGCGCTGTCAACACGTTGAATGTTCGGTTTCGTCAGTTATACATCAGAGCGTTAACGTTAACATAACGCTATAGGCCTGGCCATGGTCAGTGTGGCTTTTTTTCCTCGCCCAAGAAGCTGTAACCACTTCTGCCCTTGGTGACAGAATATTTACATTTAGAAAACAAAAACTTTATTATCCACGTTACGCAAATGTGCGAAAACACACGTGGCTTGTTTTTTTGTTTGTAGCCCAGGGCGTGCTGCTGTAACGGGTTTCACATTTGCATAACAGATATACCTCTAAATATCGATCTGGATGGCTTGATTTCTCTCTTTCTCGCCTCTCGCCTCTCGGGGTAGTCCCTTGCTCCCGTGACGTCATCCCTTCCAGTATTCGGATGGAGGGAATCCTCTCGTTTCGTTTCTGACTTTTGTCTGCTTTAAAGTGTTTGTGTGAGTGATATTAGTGATAATTTTGGGCGAGGTGGGTTTCTTAACTCTACATGAACTTACTGTTTCCCTGTCCTGCTCCTGCAGCCCTGCACTGCACACTGTAATGTTACCCATAGGGTACCACAGTTTGCACGCTGGGTTAAAGCAGTGGTTCACTGAAAAATATAATGTTCCCAGTTTCCACCTGACCCCAAACGTAGTTGATCAGCCAAGACAAATCTAAGGTCCCAAGTTGGCCTCTTTACTTTTCCACTGAAGCTACAAGGTTAGTGGAGCTAGCAAGTAATGGAAGCCAAATCATACTACTGTAATATATGCCTGGTAGCACCTGTGCAGAACTAAAGAAGCAAACGTCATACGCCAAACATGTCTTGGCTGATCAAGTACGTTTGGTGTCACTGTGTAAATTTGATTTCTCAGTGAACCATTCCTTTAACCCAGTATAAACAGTAAGAACGGGATTCCCGGGTAGTGGGCCGGGATTTTACTGACTTTGGTGCCTACTGTAAAGGTCAGGAATTGCCAAGTTGGCAAAACATTTCCTCACCAGGGACTTACAGGCTTTTTACAGTGTTGAGCAGTAATACACCTTGAGCTAAAAAGTGTATATTCTTAGGCCACATCTACTGTTGAGGCCACTGAGCATGATAAAAGCTTTAAGATGTTTTCATTGTTTTTCATGCAGTTGCTGTATAATAAGCCTCAGGATGTTATAAGATTGGAATTCAAAGGGGTAAGACAGGTTCCCATATTTTTCAGTCCCTTTTTTAGAACTGTTGACAGATGGACTTGTCCACATACTTTAGTTGTTCCTCATTTCTATGACAAAAGTGTTATCTGTGCTAGTTAGTAAAGGTTTTATTACCATAGACACCGCCTAACGTTTAAAAGCCCATGGGAGTATTATAGCAGCTTAGGGGACTGTTTTTAACTAATGATTCTCAGAAGCCTGTTGTCATGATTACTCAGGGTTAATGTATAGAACAGGGGGACATCAGGAGCAAGACCAGGAAATAGTGACCTACATCCATCTAGCCTAGGTGTAGCCCAGGGAACCTAGATTCAGCACACGTTACTGTGACAGCAGTTGTAAAATTAAGTCCAAAGATTAGTTTGCGAAATGTCTGAAAGTGCACGTGAGCAACTAGTAATATAAGAACAGAAACAGAACTGAGGAGCGCAGCAGTCTAACACAAGAGAACAGAACTGTAATACCTGAACAGTAATACAGCTGTACAGTGGTGGGAAGTATTAAAACAGAGCAGTAATATGACAAAACACAAAATGACTACAGCACAATAGAGTAATACGAGGCAGCACTATACTATTAGAGATGGCATATTGGTATCGGGCTCATATCAGCCGAAAAAAAGCTGGATGGGATATTGGGGGGAAAAAAAATCCAATCCAGTCCTTTAGCAAGTCTGAAACAGCGCTCACTCACACTGTGTGATGTGATGTTGTTACCTGTGTATTTGTTCCTGTGATGTAGCAGAGTGATTGAATAGTTTGGGCATGATAGTCTCCTTTCAGATTCTCATCTTAAGTGCTTCAATCAAAAAATAGCTCATTTTAAAGCTTAGTAAGTTTTTAAAATATCAGATCAGCGATGGCCGGTACTGGTTTTGATATCGGTGTTGGAAAAAGAAGTGTGTTTTGTGTCCCGTCTATATGGTAGTACATCGGAACACAAAATAACAGCAATACAGCAGAGCAGTAATACCACAGAACAGTACAGCAATACAATAAAAACTCAAGAAAATAAGTGCAGTACAACAGAACAGTAATACAAAAGATCACAAAATAACTGCAGTACAGTAGAACAGTAGTACCAGAGAACAGTACAGTAGCCCAAAAGCCGATCCAATGAACGCAATACAACAAAATAGTAACACCAGTGAACAGTGCAGCAGTTAGAACAGGACACAGACGGACTGCAGTACAACAGTACCAGTGGTTCCAGTGCTACTACCACAATACCACAGTATGGAAATAGTAGATTGCTGGAGTTCATTTTAGATTCATTTTCTTGTTATGTAATATTCTTTAGCCAGTTTTGATCATGAGCGATGCAGTTTGCCTTTCATGCGTATGATCTTTTGTTTTTCACTATGAGGAAATGCTTACGGGAATAATCTGAACCAGAAAACTTCCTTGCAAAAATTCCTGGAATTACAAAACCCAACAGGCCACGTGTGCCAGAAAACATCCTGTTTAGTTTGTCTTTGTGTATGGTGACAAAGATGAGTCTGGATGTTAAGTAAGCATTTGAATCAAGTAAATTCAGTGTATTAGTTCAGTCCTTTATGGACTTTTTGTCAAGTGCAGGAACAGGGGAAAGTCCTCATGACCAGGATTTCTAACCTCAAGCTTCTGTTGAAGTTCAGATGAATTGCTCAATCTGACATTAGGTTTGTTAAAAAAATTGGAAAGCAAAAGTTTGGGCACCCCTGGTCAGGTTATCTTGTCAATGTTTTGTTGATTTTATGTGAAAATAAATACACTACAAATCCTCTACAGAGAACACCTTTCTGCACATTTAAAATCACAATTACTGTTTATATGCTGAATTTAATATATTGGGAAAAAACATAAAATGTGGCCTGTGCAAAAGTAATGGCACATTTTATGTTTTATTTTTTCCAATGTTTTCAATATGTCAAAATATATGAAAATACATTAGAATTGTGCGCTGCAGTTTGCAGAAAAATGCTATATTTATGTTTGTTCCCTGTAAAGAATGTGTACTTCTTTTGCTTAGAAAATTAACAAAACATGTAATTTGACCAGGGATGTTCAAGCTTTTGCATAAGACTGTATATCGACACTGTCATATCAGACCATTCTTAACTTTAATGTACTTCAATGTAACAAGTTTTACCTTTGGACCATTTTTGTTTGTACATTCATCATGAAACGTGCACACAGTATAAAGCACAGCTGGCGTCCTCAAATTAAGTAAAAATGAAAGAAAGGTTTTGATATGACAGTAACAGTGTGCTTTGTTGTGCTTTGTTTTCTCTTGCCAGCTTTCCCAGGTGTTTTTCATTGTACGCTGAAGCTTTGTGAAGAGACTGAGTGTGGTGCAGTGACTTAGTCTGGATTGGCACGGAATTGTGCAGCTTTGAAAATCTCATCCTCAGCTAGCCTCTGATGAGTTTTTGGAATTATTCTGTTTAAAAGAGCTTGTGTCTTACATTTTCTTCAGTTTTATCTGGTCTACATAGTAGGACATTTGTGTAAATACCAACAACAGTCATCTTTTATTTTAGATGGCCATTTTGTCCATCCTCTCTTTATCCTTCAGAATCAAACAGGCTGTTACTGTGTCTTTGAGATCGATATGTGTAAATTAGCTCCTTTCTGATTGGCTGACCTCTATTGTGTATCATTCACGCTCCTCATAACTTTAGTGTGAGGGAACAAGCTGTTCAGAATGGTGTATGGACTGTGGAGTGAATGGCACATTTTGAAACTTTTACCGTGTTAACATCAACCCTTTAGCACTGGCAGCACAATAAGAGGAACCAAAACAGAAATCCAGTTAATGGCTCTTTAGAACCAAGCTTCCTCAGTGAACAGTTGTGTATGTTGAATCTTGAGGCTGCCAGTTTTTTTGCTGTGTACAGATTTACACAACTTCAGGCTGCCATCAATTAGGGTGCAGTGGTTCTTATGTAAGATCCTGCTGTAAGTCTTCAGTGTTTTGGTATTGTTTAGACTTGCTTTTCACTGATAACCTGCAGTTTGAAGTTTGAAACTATGGATGCACCAATACTGATGGTAGACTGATGCACATATTTTTCATGTACAAATCTGATGATGCCAAGGCATAAACATTTATAAAATGTAGAAATTGGGATTATAACAGCCTGGATTAGCGTTACGTACATTTCTGTAGGTTTCTGTATTTCTCTAGGGGTGCAAATGCAATAAACTGAATAAAGTAAAGATGTTTCAGCACAGTAACCAGCACTGTCTAAACAGTCTGCTCGTCCAGAGTACAGCAAGTACATCATGAAATCAGTTTGAAGTATCGGTCAAATAACATCTGACCAATGCTGATCATTTTCTCTAAAGCAGTTTTCTACTGATTCAGATGTTTCTGGTTTCATTTTGCCTTCCTATTTGAAACCTCTGTTATAAATCAGTGCTATAGTTACATAGAGAGAAAAAACTTGAGGAGAAGCAGCATTAATGAGAAAAAACTTGGGGGAATAAAATGGCTTAAGACACAACACAATCTTTCTTTGATAGCTCTGTGATCTTTCCATAAGCAGCATGGATCAACCAAGAGATGTAAAACTATGCAATACACCATTTAAAAAGTGGACAGCATGGGAACAGAAAGTAGGCTGTTGGTATACTGTTGGGCAGCCAGAAAAGCCAGGCTACCATTGCTATGAATATATATTTTGAAGAAACTTGTTACATGGTGTCAGTATTGTGGAGTTGCAAGTGCATCAAGTGCATTTTCCTGCAAAAGGAAAGTGAAAGTTATCTGCATGGTCACTTTAATTTCGTGACTTCAAGAAAATGGATGAAAAATTCCCCACAAGTTTCAAGGTAGAAAACCAGTTATCACCACTGAGCTAATAATTTTTTTTCTTTTGAGTTGTAATACGGAGAACTGCTGCTATGGTAGCTGCACATTCATTTCTGTGTCATATTGTTGCGAAACTCCTTGCACTTTCAGGAAATTGTAAGAACCAGCTGTCAGCTGTTAGTCTCAGTATTCATAACCTTTGTGTGTAGAAAGTTTGAGAACACCGATCAAATTACATGTTTTGTTGATTTTCTGTTTCTGTTTATTTGGTGGGTTTAACATACTGGATTAAAAAAAAATATATATATAAATATATAATGTGCCATATCTTTTGTACAAGCCACATTTTACGTTGTATTTTCCCCAAAATGTTACATTCAGCAGATAAACAGTAGTTGTGCATTCAAATGTGGAAGTTAGAAGTTTGTTCCTTGTAGAGGACGTATTAACTTATCTTCACTTACAAAATCAAAAACTGTTCATTTAGTCGAATGAGTTGCTAATATTTTTTGTCCTTAATAGAGAATGAATGACTTTGTTTACATCAAATTGACTGAATTGTGCAGAAATTAAAACAAAAACAGTAGAATTCCCTTTTAATATCTTGCTGTTGTTTTAGATGAAGTTTATATATTATATCTGTCATCTGCAGTAGGGACCACTGGGGTTTCTGGTCTTCTTGCTTCTCTTGCTGTACTTAATATAAGACAAGCCTGTAAACTGAGGGTCTCTGTGGGTGTGTGCAGTTATGGGTTTTTCAGTCCTGTGTCAGTTTCATTTAGACTAAGGCTTCTCATCCTCAACAAGGTTTTGGGCAGCGGACCAGTAAAATGAAAGTGTGCATGTGTAGTAAGAGGGAAGTGGAGAAGTGTTTGCAACAGTGGGAGTGGGAGGTGAGAGACTAAAGGATGAAACTGAACTGCCTCATTTTGTCTGCAGCGGAAAAGGAAGAAAGAAGCTATACGTCAAATTGATTAGATCAATCCACAGCAGTTATTTTAGGACTGGCAGAGTTGTAAACATGTCAGGAGGTGCGTGGCTCTCAGCATTAGGTATATGTACATTTTTCTTAGGGTTTTTTTTTAAATAAAGGTACTTAATGACATTTTAAATACTGTGGTTATGAGGACCTCAGAGACAAAGAAACCAGCTGAACTCTGAAAATCTTTGAAATCAAAATGCCCCCTGTGTTTTGATAATTATTAAAGGGCCTTTATCATAGAAAACTGAATTTTCCTCATTTCTTGAAATGAATGAGTTTGTTGTGGCATGCAAGCAGTGTTAAACTTTCACAACATACCATTTACTTTCCAGTCCACAGATGCATATATGGAAACAAAGCTGCAAAAGCAGACTGTTTTCATTTTACTCATTTTGTGATGTCACGAATACCAACACATTTACGTATATCCAGGGTTGGGGTATTCCGTTATAGAGTAATGATTACCTGTTAAAAAGGGGAATTGTAACTTAATCCAAAGGATTACTATATTAAAGTAATGTAATCTGATTACTTTCTGTTACTTATGGATTACTTGTCTTTAATTACAGATGCATAAGTAAATAAATAAAGAGAAAAATTATTTCAACAAGACCTTTTTTAACAAGAATTTAACATAAAGCACACTAAACACAAAAACTGCACTGTTTTATGAAACAGAATAATAGATTATAAGTGACTTAAATATTGTGCCTTACAGAAACGGTCACTGATCTCACATTTAGCGAACCGGCCAAATCTACTAAGGATACTGTACGGATATATTACAAACATAATGATGACAAATTTGTGTAACAGTATAATTTGTTTGAGATTAGACATGGCAGGAAGGTGAGTTTGCACTTACCTGCTGGTAATCATTCTGTTTTTATAATGTACCTGTAATCTGATTACTGTCTTATTTTCTGCTACTGTAAAGGAATACAGTTACCTTTTTTTGTATGCTAAATACGTAACGCCGTTCCATGTATTCCGTTACTACCCAGTCCTGCATATATCCACCTAATCAGCCTATAACAGTTTAGCTCTGCCATTCAGTCTGAAGTAATAAGGAGTGTTTCAGCTTTGTGAATCAAGCACAATACAGGACAGCCAGTCAGATCAGAGATAATTTATATATAGTAGCCTTAAAGGCACAGTGACAACAACTGTTTTGGTGCGTAAAACCTGACTGGACTGGTGAAAAGATAAAATAAAAGAAAAATGTAGAAATGGGGTCTTTAAAGGAATACTCTACAGAACTACGCAGATCTGTACTACATGCACTGTTACTGCAGGTAATTATCTTGTTACATTTCCATGTACTTACTAAAAGATCAGAAAGGCTTTTTTAATAATTGAAGCCAATATTGAAACATCATCCTGTTGACTTCTAATGTAAGTGTATTTTGAGTGAGCTGTTTTCTGTTCTTTGCTAAATAATTTGGTTTGGTTGAAAATGCCGGAGGATTCAGTTCTAGAACAAATATCGTTGCATTAATTCAGTATTCTGGAAGTCAGACCTTTCCACAAAGACAAGAAACCTTGTTAACCCTGTTACTCAGTGTTAACCATGTGCTTAAAGCTCATGTGCTCAATGAGAGGTAAAGGTGCAAAATCTGCCTCAAAACCTCAACCAGCATTCTCTCACACCTAAGGAGGCTGTCCCCCAGCGCTCCGCCGTCTATTCTAGCCTCATTCTACCTTACCTTTCAAAACCTCACTCCTCCTCTGTGACATTTTCTCGCTCTTTATCCATGCTACCTCAGCCTCACCTCATACTGTGGAAAGAGAGCAAATTGCTGTGGGGAACATCAACAAAATACAAACAGTTCTCACTGTCTGTTAGATTCATCCCCACTGCACTGTCTGTTATGCAACTAGGCTATTGTCTGAAAGCTGATGCTGACCAGATCTCCAAGGGCCATCTCCAGTCTTGGTTCCTTCTTTTAAGGAAGGTGATATTGAACGCTGAGAAGGGTTGCCAGATGATTGCAAATGATTATTCCTCCCTTGAGGGAGAATGTAATTGTTCCTCCTGCATTTCTGCGTTCATAAGCCATTACTCTTGGCCATTGCTACTGCAATATGAGCCAAGGCCATTTGTTTAAGCCGGTTGAGCAGCAATGCTTTTCAGGCACACAGGAACATAATCCTGCATAACAGCAGGGCTGTCAATAAGGAAGTCATCTGTTACTTGTCCAATGACGAGGTCCTCAAGACATGACTTTCTGTTTCAGCCACTAGAGGAGTCAGCAGATGTTCATTATGTTAGTCACACCATCTGTTCATGTGAGTATGAACTATAGGGCCTGACCAGTATATAATGGTGGCGATAATATTAGCTGATTTTGAGTTCCTGCTGATTTATCTGTATCGACGTAAAACCCGCTAATACAACACGTCATATTTTATTTTAAATTGTACACATATAATGTGAGAAAAACCATTCAGTTCTGGTCTTTATAAAAGCTGTTAAGCTAACAGTGACCACTTGCTTACTTCTGTTACAGCAATACAAGCTAAACACCAAATTATGCCAAATATAACTAAATTATATTAGTTATTGGAAATCGTAGGTCCTTAAAATTAGTATCAGTATTAGTGACTGTTTTCAAGCCCTAACAATCATAAAAGGTCATTTTGGTTGTGCGTATGAACATATACACATCAAAAAAGAACTCATATCGCTCGAGCCGTACACAGTCAGGGTCAGGCCCTAGTGAACATGAAAATCATATCGAATGGGCCCTAGCAAACATGAAAACGTCATATGGATCAGGTCCTAGTGAACATGAAAGTTATATCGGTTGGGCCATAGTGACCATAAAAAAGTTGTATCATCTTGAAAAGTCATTCCGGTGTGGGCATGAAGAGTCATACAGGACTGGCCCTAATGAACATAGGAAAGAAGTCACATTGTTTGAATCATACTGAACATACAAAGTCATATCAGTTGGACCAAGATAAACTCATTAAGCCATATTTGTCAAATCCCAGTGAAAATTTAAGTCATACCAGTCAGGCCATAGTGAACATGAAAGTCATGTCAGCTGGGCCCTGTTGAACATAAAAAGACAAATTTGTTGAGCCCAAGTTATCATAAAAAATAATATTTGAAGGGTTTAGTTCCAAAACACTTTATAGGCCACTGTAAAAATTTTTTCATGATATATGTTGTTGAGATTGGGCTTTACACATACAAGAAACATGATATATAATGGTTACTACCACCTTTATTACAGAAATAATGATGTGTTTTCCATTATATATCAGCATTATGTATCATTACTCTTTTCAAAAACTCTTAACATCCAAAATTGTTGTAAATGGATATACAGTACGTTGAAATGAAACATGTATTGAGCCCTAATTTAAATAGAAAGTTAATGTTTGCCCAACGAACATTAAACATCATAGTGGTTAGGCCTTAGCAAACAAACTAAAATTCATATTGGTAGAGTCTTAGTGAAAATACAAAGCCATACCAGTGTGGCCCAAATGAGCAGAAGTCATACCAGCGTGGCACAAAATAAAAAGTGAACGAAAAAAATTTGCTGTGCCATAATGAACCTAAAAAGTCGTATTGGTCAGGCCTGGTGGGTATAAAAAGTAAAATGAACTCACACAGCAATGTTCTGACAGGCTGTGGCTTCCTGAGTGCCTGGGGGAGGCTCTTCTGTTAGAGTTGGAAAATGTAGAAGCGGTGTTTGGAAAGAATGGTCACAGCAGTTCACAAGTGGTGACTGACAGTCTGCTTTCTTTTTACAGCCTGCATGGCGGCATTGAAGCCCACTGTGGCTCAGCAACTTGAAAGAAGGTGAAAGTGTGTTATGCATGTTTGCATATTTGTGCAGTCTTGTGTGTTTTAGAAGACCGTTTTTGCAGGTACATGCTGGCGTGTACAGATTTGTATGTAGACTCTGTGTTTTTGCGTGGGTGGGTAAGCAGACCCGTGTGTGTTGAACAGGATGTGTGTATGTGTGTTGATGGGTAGCAGGATTGGACAGAAACCAACGGTGTCTCTGCCTCTGGGTTTTGAGGTTTTCCTCTGAGAGCGGATGCTCCTGCTGCTGTCTGATCGGCTGCCATTGATCGGAGCTCTAATGGTGCTTCAGCAGAACGGCTGTGTGGTGTTTCTCCTCAGACAGCACTGTGTTTCCCCTCAGCGCTTTTGAGGAGGGTTGAACGCTTGGAAGTCACAGTTAATTTCTGCTTTAACCAAAGGTGTAATGTTACATCAATTATTTCTCACTTATGGCTCGTTGGAAAAGCGAAGCAATACTGTTGAAAGTGCAGATTCTGAACTTTCAATTGGTACTACAGTTGTGTCTCACATTGTAATTAAAGTGCTCAAAGTGATTAATGTTGACAGATGAATCATGTTTATATTCACAGTTTGAAAGATTTTCAAATCGCAAGAGCTGCAGTTTTAATTGTAACGTATATTGTTAACAACACTGTTTTAACACTGTCTGAACTGCCTGTGGATGAGTTACAATGATCTAAAGCAACCAAACCTCCATGTACTATGTACAACACGACTACAACTAACCGGCTGTCTTGCCCACTTTGTTCAGTGCCTAAGCCAGTGCTTAAGCCTTAAGTCTTAAAAATTATATGCTGGTTTTCTTATTTTTCTTTTTTATGTATTTATTTTTTGGGGGGGTTTCTCAAGGTTGCAATAAAATCACTGTTCACCAAGACAGTACACACAGAATCCACATACAGGAACAGCACAAGGTACCTGAGAAAAGAACGAAGAGGAGGAGAAAAAAAAGAACTGTACTACTTGTCACATCACTTTGTCCAAGTATAGCCACATATGTGTCCTGATTTCCAAAATTTAGCAGATTTTTGGTGCAGATCATGTTAGTTTACCAGGAAAATGACTTGACTATATCTTGGCTGAGAACAGCTCTGCCGTAGACCTTAACAATAATGTAAATTTTTGGCCATGTAATAATCACAGTTTAGATCGCGATCACAATGTTGGTCAGAAAAAGTGCAATTAGATCTTGTCTCCAAACCGTTCAGCCCACCAAAGACACACAGGAACACTGTTTTTTAATGTGCTTGCACAATGCAGTGCATCATATTTTGTCGTGTTGTATTATATCATGACTAGCATGTTATCTTGTGGCTAACATATTAGCGTGCGGTTAGAACAGAACATTATAAAGCTCAACCTTTGTTTTGAAAACTTTACTTTTATAATGTTGGCTGCTCTAATAAACTGCAAATTAAAACATTAACGTTTTAGCTGTTTTGCTAGAATAAAAAATATATAGAATTGAGATACCACCGTACTGAATACCATGCCATCGTATTGAATCAGATTTTATATTTGTGAATTGTTATATATTGGGTTGTAGGTATTCATAGCCTGGTAAAAGCGGAAACGTTCCTGAGAATGGTGAAATTTTATATTATGTTCATCTCCCCCTCACAGGTCAACATGGCCCAGTGGAACCAGTTGCAGCAGCTGGAGACGCGCTACCTGGAGCAGCTGTACCATCTGTACAGTGACAGCTTCCCCATGGAGCTCCGCCAGTTTCTAGCCCCCTGGATCGAAAGCCAAGACTGGTACACATCCTAACGCATCAGCACAACACTACTTATTTATATTAAGATTCAGTGTTAAAACGGATGGGAATTGGCTTGATTCAAAAGTTTACCTCATTCCAACAATGAGTGAAATATATTACATCAACACATCACTTTGCTTATTTTTGACAGCACTTGTGTTGGTCTAATATAATCTGTTCAAGTAGAAATGATGTGGAAATGGTTGTTCTTGTACATGTTTGAATCAAGCAAATTCAGAGCATCACTTTTTCAGTGCTCTTACGTATCCTAACACAGTGTTATATGTGTTTTTTTGGTATGAGTGATCTGTAGATTTGGTTTGTGGTGCCAGTAAACGTTAGTGGCTCTGCAGGAGTTTAGAAAGTCTCAAACCGCACTTGAACCCTAACCTGCTTTTACAGGAAGCAGAGTTCACTCCACGTAATGTGATTTATTTTGGCATCCAGCCACCCAGTTGTTATTAAAGGAGGTTACGTTGTCACACAAATACATGTATGCTTGACAGCAGTTACAAGATAAAAGAGAGAGTTTCAGCTGCACTTCCTTATTCTTTGAATGGCACCCTCAGTTGAATTCATTCCATCCTTGTGTAGAAAAATTGCTTTCCTGTAAGAAACACAGGTTTGTAGGAAGTTCATGCATGAAATACTCTTTGTTAGCTTAATAAGTAGTTTAGAAACACGTCTTGAACTTTTCTCATCCAGCTTCTCGTAATCGGTATATTTGATAATTAAAATACTCTAAACAGTAAGAACATTTGCACAATTGTCAATGTTTTGGAGCTCTATTCTGAGGTGCCAGTTTTGGTCTTAATGCCATGTGCGATCCAAATAATTAATTTTCTTTTTTACTTCTCCAGACTGTTAGCTAAATAGCATGTTGTCAGTTGCATTTGTTTCCAACAGTAAATGGGTTTTGAATGGCAGTTTTTGAACGGCTTAACCCTCTGTTGCATGGTGTTGCCATACTAAAATGCATTAATATAAAATCTGTGTTTTCCTATTTAATTGAGGAAAAAGGGTCTTTTACTTTGAAAGGAGAAATACTTTTTGACATCACATGACCAGGAATTCTTATTAAGATATTGTTATTGCCATACATTCCAAATACCAATTGACATTGTGTTAATTTACAGTATTTGTAAATATTGGGTCGTACATGTCACTAAATGTAGGTTTGAGGCGTTTGGTCTTGTTTTCAATAATAGGATGAGTAAGAGAATAAGAGAAAATTTTCATTTTATGATGCTTTTTTTTTTTAGATTTTATGGTGCTATGGTGTGATCGCGCATTGTTGCCATATGGCAACAATTTACCAAATACCCCACTTAATTTTTATTAATTATTTCAAATATTTCCGTTATTTAAACCATTTTAAATAACAAACACACATTAAAACATTTTTATCATGTCTAAGTAATAATTAATGCAATGGAGGGTTAAAAAACCTCAAAGAAAAAAATCCAAAATCTCATACCTTTGGAACAGAATCAATGCTGCCAGATCTCTAAAATTACTGACACAATGTGCAACACAGTTCTGTTTATGTTTCAGAACCCTTGTACCATGAAAGGCAAACAGAATATCCACGACTCAGAGGTTGCTGGGAAAATAACAGTATAAAAATATACAATATATGTCTGGCAGTATCCCGACAGCCCTTATAATTAGTGAACTCAGCTACCTTTGGGTGCACCTCTTGATGCAAGTGTTCAATTGCACACACACAGCTTGTGTAATCTCCATAGAAGAGCATTGACAATAGAATGGGACTCTAAATCAGGTGCACATAAGCCGAAGGTTACCTTGTTGATTTCCAAGCGTTGGCTAGAGGGGTATAAAGCCTCCCAGCGCTGAGCAGAGCAGTGAAGCTGTGTTCCTGGAGTGAAGGAGCTCCATAAAGCACCCCTAGAATGAGTTGGAGTGATCCAGAACTAATCATTCAGCTTCAGTACCTGACTTCGCTAATGCTCTGGTGGCTGAATGCAGTCAAATCCTCACAGCAGTATTAAAACATCTAATGTAATGCCTTCCAAGAGGATTAGAAGCACAAACTCCCTATGTATACTCTTGATTTTAGAAGAAATGTTGGATGAGCAGGTGTTTACAGACTTTGTGGACGTGTAGTGTAGGAATGCACCTCTATAGGAATTGTTGGTCTATGCCGATATTTAATATTTTTTATGTAAATATTTGCTGATGCTGATACGTAAACATTTTTAAAGTGTAGAAATTTGGGCTAATCTGGATAAGCATTGCAGAGAAATCTAATGTTTATTTCTATGTGGTTACAAATGCAGTAAAATGAATGAAATACAGACATTTTAGCGCAGAAGCCCAACATCACAGGAACTTTCTGTTGTTCCAGAGTACAATAAACACATCATCAGATATTGGTGTGAAATATCGGTCATCTAAACATTTGTCCAATTCGGCTAATGTTTTTTTAAGCAAATATCTGCTGATACTGATATGTTTCAACCTCTGTAATGAAAGCTTAACTGTTTAAGCTTAAGCTTTTTTACAGTTATTCAAGATTTAAAAAAGAAAGTTTTCATGAGTTTGGACCCTAAACTGGACCCTTATAGTAGAATAGCTGTGTCTTGAACAGAACTGATGTATTGATCATGTGTACCATGAAAACAGCCTTCATAGGACTGCACAGTGATCGATTAGGAACCCAAAACAAGTAGTGGTATGTAGGCAGCAGACTGGGGCGCGTATTTGATTTCTCATAGTTTTTGGGATGTTAAATCACTTTTATACTAACGCAGCCAAAGCCTTTGTCTCTCACTGTCTTGTTTGTAGTCGAGTGTCCGTAGTACATAAACATTCGTTCGACGGATTGAATGGTTTTCCATTTGCTTGGATCAGGTTCTGGCATTTGTTTAGAGGATGGACTCTAAATCTTGTGCTGTATGCTCTGTGTGTTCTCAACTGGAAAATAATGGAATATTGTTCCAGCTCTGTTTCCTGCTTATATTGTATGACCAAGTTCTATTTAAATATTAAATATTAAATGAAATGAAATGAAATAAACCTTTAGAAGTCGAAAGTTAATACTTCTGCTTTGTCATACTTGAAACGTAATTATGTAGTAACACAGTAATTACTATAATTGCATAGTTTTTTACAAAGTGCATTACATTTACATTCTCTATTGACATCTTTGAGTCTACGTGATTGTGTAACTCTTTTCTGTTTGTTTCACTGTCAAAAAAGAGAAAAACATGGCAAAGATGCAAAGGATGTTTATTCTTTCTACTCTGCACATAACAGTAACGTTTCAAATGTACTTCAAAATAAATGATCTCACTTTCTACAAACTGGAAGTTTTGCCAAATGATGTAGAGGCATTGAGCAGACCTGCATATTTGATGTGACTTTGTGCTAAAGATAAATGGACACAAAAAACAGTGAGTTTTCACAAAACTGAAGTTTAGATGTGTCAGTTCCACTCTGCAGCTCAGTTCACACTAAATTTTGGTGTCTAACGTACGTTGAAGTGTGCGCTTTAACTGGTGCTTTACTGTAAATGAGGTCATAGTGTTCCTGTGCTAATGAGCTAGCTACATTAATGAAGACTAAACCACAAAAGTGTTCGATGTAAATATGCTAGCACTAGATTAGCAAGTATTATACAGTTGTACACTGAAAAAAGTGATGCATGAATTTGCTTCATTCAGATATGCATTTATTTCCACATGAATAAACTATTGTTGGTGTCAGAACAAAACCTTATGTTAGGCTTTTCAGGAGAAGAAAAAATGTCCTTAACTTTTGTAAATATATATACATATATATATATATGTATATATATATATAACGCAATACATATTGGCACATATTTTAATGTATTGGAAAAAAAATGTGGCATGTGCAAAAGATATGATATGTTTAACGTGTAATGTTTTATTTTCTCCAATATGTTAAACTCAGCAAATTAATAGGAATGTTTCTGCATATATATATATATATATATATATATATATATATATATATATATATATATATATATATATTTATATATATGAAATATCACTGTTGTCGGAACAAAACGTATCTCCATTTTTGTTGTTTTTCAGTTTTTGTCACAATTTGAAAATGCCTGTTGAAAGAAAAAGAAACAGCCCAAAATTACTTATAAAAATGTCTGGTTCCATTGACTTAAATTAAAAGTAAAGTATTTTTTTCCCTTCTCCTGTTAAGTTGCCATTTTGGAGATACAACGTTTTGTTCCGACAACAGTGATATGTCATCGCCCTTTGGAACGAAACCTTGTATCTCCAAAATGGAAACTTTACAGGAAAAGGAAAAAACCTACTTAACTTCTAATGGAAGACAATTTAACAAGTCACATTTTTCAAGTCATTTTGGACCATTTCTATGTTTGTAGGTTCCTCATGAAATTTTAACACAAAACAAAATGTATCAGGTGTTATGAAATTTAGCCAAAAAAAAAAGATAAAAATGGAGATATAAGTTTTTTTCCATGACAGCAGTCATAGATGCATGCGTACTTATTTTAACTGTGAATTGAATTTTCTTGGTTCAGGTTCTGTAAGTTGTCAGTGCAGAGAACAAATAAGATGTGCTTCTATTTATGGAGTGTAAAATAGAGTGAAAGGTTAGATGTCACGGTGCTTGCACCGCAGCGAGATGAAGTCAGCAGTTTAGAATTTGTGTTGAGTAAGTGAAGACATTGTAAATGTGACATATTCATCATCAAAACAAGGCAGAAACTTTGAAAGCGTAGATGATGTTTTGATGTTACATCAGTAGCAGAAGCAGTTTTTAGGTTTTGGGGTTTTCTGGGGGAAAGTCCGCATAGAAGGTTGGGTTTTTGTTTTCTCCTCTCACTCAAAACATCATGTTTGTGGGTGGAAAACTTTGTTCAGTGTAAATTCAAAACAAAAACTAAAACATACACCAGTGAAAATGCATCTAAAAAACTACATTAGAATACAGCAGACACAAAACAGCTGACAGTTTGTGAATAAATACTGCACAGTACACAAATAATACACAAAATCCCTTATTAACATAGGTGTGATGTGTAGGTGCTCTGGCATATAAATACTTGTTTCTCTTTCAAGAACAACCCACTAGATCCCAAATACAGTATGGAGAGATGTCATGGTTTTAGCAATGTGGGAAAAGGAGTTGTCAGTTTTGATCTTGAACTTTGGCTTTAATTCTGGCTTTCTAGTCTTAATCACACCTCCTGCTCTGACTCCACAGGGCATATGCAGCCAATAAGGAGTCCCACGCCACGCTGGTGTTTCATAACCTGCTGGGAGAGATCGATCAGCAGTATAGCCGATTCCTGCAGGAGAACAATGTTTTGTACCAGCACAACCTGAGACGCATCAAACAGCACCTGCAGAGCAAGTACCTAGAGAAGCCCATGGAGATCGCCCGCATTGTAGCCCGCTGTCTGTGGGAAGAGCAGAGACTGCTACAGACTGCCACTACTGCTCAGCAAGTATGGACATACTGTTTCACACTTTGTAGCCTCTTCTCAAAGGCCTCTACTGTGAAGGGGACTTCCACCCTTTTTTCAAAATTTCTGCATAATTCAGTTGTTAAGATTTAAACAAAGTAAACAAAGTGTTTTTTTGTGAAAAGGTTTATTGTAGAGAAATCTACCAACTCAGATACAGTAGGGGTGATAGGAACCAGGAATTGCAATGTGTAAAATGTAAATATATCCAAAATAGTCTGTGAACATACACGTGTCTTCTGAGTCATTTTATGCAGTGTTGATGATGATAAAATAGTACTAAATCTGAAAAAATAAGGTTTCTTTGGGGACTATTTTGCCCTGCAACCCCCTGCCAGCACCTCTGTGCTACAAATGGTTTAAAAAAATTCAGTCTAACACTTTCTCAAAACTGTGTATCTCAGAAACAATATATCAGGCATCAGACAGCATATTTCAACCATTTCCTGTCACATTTTTAGAGGCATTAAACTCAGACGTCTGGTTCCTATCACCACTACCGTGAACAAGTCTTTCATTTTCCAATTTACTGTTCCAGTAAGACTGATATATGTAAATTATCTCCGTTCTCATTGGCTGCCCTATATGCCCTGTGCCTCATTTAAAAAGTGGTATAGACTAAAACACTCATTGTAACTTCAGCGTGAATGAGCAGAGCTAAACTGCTATGGGCTGGGAAACAGTGAATCCAAAACAGGCTGTTTTTGCAGCTTAGTTTCCATACATGAACTGGGTTGGGGAGTGAACGGTATGTTTTGAAACTTTAAGTGTGCTTAAATACTACATCACAAAAAGTAAAGAAAATTTGATTTTCCATGGGTATGGGCCCTTTAAGAAAAACGTTATTCATCGTTCGTCAAACTGTATGCTTCAGCAGTTGTGATGCAAAGGGCCTCAAAAGGGAGCAGCGATAATACTGCCAGAGCTGCTAATCCACAGTGCTGCCTCAGCTTCTACTGCTGTTAGATGCAACAGCTTCTTTTTACAGCTTGTGACTGAAATCTAAAATATTCCATGCCTTCATTTGCTTGTCCAAAATAGTATCTTATGACAAAAGATTGTTAGCTTTGTTAGAAAAGGACTAGCAACTACTGGTGTAGTATCATCACAGTGCGTATTTTTTCCATTTTTCATGCCTACACCACCGTGATCTGCCCTGGATTGAATGTTTTAAATCATTGGCTTTTGTTGACCCTTTCAAGCAGAGTTTTGCTGTCTCGTCTCTGTAGGATGGCCAGGCCGCCCACCCAACTGGTACAGTGGTGACGGAGAAACAGCAGATCCTGGAGCACAACCTGCAGGACATTAGGAAGAGAGTGCAGGTTTGTTGGTGTAGCTGACACTTAACTGGAGTGGTGCTCATTAGCCAAGTGTTTTCTTGAGAGGGATTTCAATAATAAATGCTACAGATAATAATAGGACCACCTGTTCTGTCTTTTAGTTAAACATAAAATTGTAAAAAGAGCATGATTGTGTGGTACTAAAAAAGCTGTGCACTACAGCTTGAGAAGAGTTTACGATTAGCTCATGTATTGAGCCACGCGTGTTAGAGGAGAATAACAATGAACTATAATGCCGGGCTTATCCTAGACTTACCTGGTGTCCACAATCAGTGGATTTCTTCATAAGGTTTCTTAGTTTCTCACTCCATTCTTCTTGGATGTTTTTTCAGGATATGGAGCAAAAGATGAAGATGTTAGAGAACTTACAGGATGACTTTGACTTCAACTATAAGACTCTGAAGAGTGCTGGAGGTAAGAAATATATGTTGCTTTAGGACATACAAACTGGCTTCTCTAAAGCAGAACAATAAGAACAATAAGACATAACTGTTCATTCTCAGGTTTTTTTCCTCAACATTTAGTTGTAATGTATTAAATAGTTTCCAAAAGAATCATAGTTGAAATCGAATTATTGTGAGGTCAGAGCTTTAAACCCTTATTTGAAGGGCCCATATCTGAAGTTTCTTGCATTTTATATTTAAGTTTGAGGTCCACTTATGATGCTTTTTAAACGGGCTGTTTTTATAATTTCTGTTTACTGGGGAGTGAACGGTACGTTTTGAAACTTCGGGTGTTTACATACTACATCAAACTATTCTATTTTTTAAAAAAAAGCAAGAAAAATATGGTTTTCCAAGATAAGGGCCTGTGTTCAGAGTTTTGTAGGAGCTGTTTCTCTCTTATCCTAATTCTGAATGGTGTCTTTCAGAGCTGTCCCAGGACCTGAATGGAAACAGCCAGGCTGCAGCCACCAGACAGAAAATGGCTCAGCTGGAGCAGATGCTGTGTGCCCTCGATCAGCTCAGGAGGGTAAGAGTTACACTTTAATACATTCAACAACTCCATGCACAGTCTGGGCTGCTTAGCCATGTCCATGTGCAATGAAGGATCAGCAGAGACATGATGTACACAAAGCGGCCTGTCTTTGTTCTTCTTACAGCAAATCGTGACTGAGATGGCAGGGCTGCTGCAGGCCATGGACTTTGTCCAGAAGAATCTGACTGATGAGGAGCTGGCTGACTGGAAGAGGCGACAGCAGATAGCTTGCATTGGAGGACCCCCAAACATCTGTCTGGACCGGCTAGAGACATGGTACCTACACAATGCAATGTCTCATTGTACTGTTTAGAGAGCACTATTGCACAGCTGTTTACCTCTGTGTTCTTCCTCATAATGTTAAATGCTTATTCTTTCAAATCAGTCAAATTAAATCAAATCAAATATGCTTTATGGAAATGACTGGAGAACTTATGTTGCCAAAGCTGTATGTTGTCTGAAGTGCTTTTCAATAACACATTAACTAAATGCTAACTAACTAAATAAAAGAATTAACACAAGAGACGTGATCTGTATAACAATATATGAATAAATATTCATAAAATACATAATTGTTCTTTAACTACATTATCCAGCATGTATTATGCAAAATATGTCATGCAACCATTGGGGCATCTTCTACCTTCAAAATACATCATCTGAAAGAGGTTTTCTTAAGATTTCTTGGGCAACAGAAATATTGGGGATCACACAGTAAACGATAAAGAATTACACACCATTCAACTTTTAAGCTACTGCTGAACTGAACGGAACTCACTCATGCGAACTCTCGTGTTGTCCCGTTACTAGGAGACCCAAATAAACAAAGGTGGCACCGCTCGCTGCTGCTGTTTTCTTTGCTGTTCGCGCTGACGCAGTAAAGAAGCAGCAGGTGAACATGTTTAAGTGAGGCTCATGGCTTCAAAAATGTGATCAGTCTGGTATTTTTAGTAGAGTTTTAAATCTACAGAAACTCGATTGTGCTCGTGCCATAAACTCAGCTCATTAAAAAGCTTCTTTTTAATAAGACTTTTCACCATTTTTCTTTGTTTACTTACTGTATTTTGTTCTTTCGCGCTCTCAGTTTCCATTGGCTGTTGGAGGAGTCTGTTCAGATTGAGTCGTTGACCAGTTTACTAGATTAAGTTAGGTCGGGTCGAAAAAAATCAAACATATTTGATACGCTCCGAGTGGTCTGAAACGCAATTGGGAGCCCCTCGCACACTACTCAGTTCTCTTTCTCCAGTTGTTGACTCCAACTGACCCAAAAATCTGCAGACTGGAGCCAACTAGCACAGATTCAGCCAGACTGAGAATTGGGGCTAAAATTGGGGTAAAAGTTGTGTATTGTAACCCCAGCTTTAGTCTTTAAACTGGCAAAAATCACCTTATGGATTACTATGGCACCAGTGTAGGAAGTCTGTACGCGAGTTTGCAACAGTGCACAATAGTTATATTTCATATTTATGTCAAAGTGCCCCTCTAATAACAAAAAGGAAACAACAAATAAAAGAACACTTTGATAAAGATCTCAAAATATACATTCTTCTGCTATTTCCTTCTCTCCCCTTTTCTCACTCCCTTTCTCTATTTTTAGGATCACTTCGTTGGCTGAGTCTCAACTGCAGATCAGGCAGCAAATAAAGAAGCTGGAGGAGCTTCAGCAGAAGGTGTCATATAAAGGGGACCCCATTGTTCAGCACCGCCCTGCCCTGGAGGAAAAAATCGTAGACCTGTTCCGCAACCTCATGAAGAGGTAAGACACGCACAGAAGCAAAGAGCAAACTCAGAACAATATGTTACATCATTATGAGATATGATGTTATTGCCATAAACATTTTTCTATAAAGAGCCCTCTTGTGGCGCGTTTGTGTCGTTGCAGTGCGTTTGTGGTTGAGAGACAGCCGTGCATGCCTATGCATCCAGACAGACCTCTAGTCATCAAGACAGGAGTTCAGTTCACCAACAAAGTTCGGTAAGATTCCTTTACAAACTCACCGAAAGTGATTGACAGGCACAATGACAAAGCCATCAAATGTTATTTTTGCAACTCTGTTTTAGGCTACTGGTGAAATTCCCAGAACTGAACTACCAGCTGAAAATCAAAGTTTGCATTGACAAGTGAGTTTTACATTCTTTCAGTCAAAGTTGGTAAGTATCATCAGACACATACAGCCTGACGGAGCACTGACTGTTTTGAATGTCTTTCTCTCCAGGGAGTCTGGTGATGTGGCAGCCATTCGAGGGTGAGTTTCAACTTGTTCTTATCTGATTGTCAGTGTTTTACTTATTGATGATATTTCAACTTGAAATGAGACGTAGAAAAGAGAAATGTCAGTTAACTATTATAATGTGTAAAGGAAGAAACAAGAACACCACACAATATCAATACATTAAAATATTGCCATTTACATTTGACTTTAATGCAATGTTTAAATAAGGGAAAGTCCACATCCATCAGAGTGTTTTGCTCATAGTGACTCAGAATAATGAACAGAATAATTTCTGTTCATTTACCAAAACAAAAAGCCTGCTGATGTTGTCTAGCGTGTGACATTTTTCTGTTTCGTCCTCTTCCAGGTCCCGTAAGTTCAACATCCTGGGCACTAACACTAAGGTGATGAACATGGAGGAGTCCAATAATGGCAGCCTTTCTGCCGAGTTCAAACACCTGGTGAGCACATCCTATACACTGTTGGACATTTCATGGCTAGTTTTCTATCGGGTGCAAATTAGCTGTTTATACACAGTTTGTGAAATTGATGGAGTTGTTTGGTTTATTGAGCGCACACTATAAAAAAATAATGGAAATTGATGGTTTACTGTTATTTTCAGTACTTCCACTGTAATATAAATCACAATACTGTATTTCTCAATACAGCAGAATTTGTACAGTTATTCTTCAACCCAGTATTTGTAATATACAGCTTGTGTGGTCTAATATGCGCCCAGAGCTGTCTGAGGGTCCTCAGTTTAGTAGTGTTTTTGTAGTAATGTTTATCACTCATTGTTAACCGAACATTTCTTTACAGCAGTTACGTTCACTTAAACCAGTTGTTAAAGGGTCCAAATCACGGAAAACTAAATTATCCTCAGTTTTTTTTTTTAAATAAAAGTGTTTGGTGTGTTATGTAAATATTGTAAAAGAACTAAGACATACCATTCACTCTCCAGCCCATATAGTCCTAAAATAGGAGCTAAGCTGCCAAAACAGCATTTTGAATACATTATATTTTGTGATGTCACAAAATCAGTAACACATTTATGTAAATCTGGCTGTTCAGCCTGCAGCGATTTAGCCCCGCCCACTCACACTGAAGTTATAAGGAGTATTTCACAGTTTAATGTAAAATTACTTAATTCAAAGACATGCAGCTCAAGGCTTTCCCAGTATACTTTGCAAATAACAACTAACTACTGTAAATTCTTACATTTTTGACAAGAAGCTCTGAGAGAATGCAGCATTTTTGGCAGTAATCTGCTGTATTTAAGGAATGCAGTAAATTACTGCATTGTTTCTTCTGCTGTAAAATTACATCAGTTCTTTATAGTGTAAATCTTTAGTTTGGACCTGTTATTTATAACTGACCCTTCACTTGACCTCCCATATAATAATATCAATTTAATTCGATTATGGAGTCGTTGAGTTGACCTGAATTTCTCTCTGTCTTAGACTCTACGAGAACAGAGGTGTGGCAATGGTGGCCGAACCAACAGCGATGTAAGTGGCTGCTCAGTGATATCAATTAATAAAAAATGTTCATTAGTGCATGAAGAGGTCCATATTAAGTAATGTAAGTGCTAATGATTTTGTCCTCTGACCTGAAGGCTTCTCTGATTGTGACTGAAGAGCTTCACCTCATCACCTTTGAGACAGAGGTTTACCACCAGGGTCTCAAGATCGACCTTGAGGTGAGAGAGCACACACACACACACACACACACACTGTGCAGGGACATTGTGAGCATAATTGCAGTCTCTGGTTTTCCATTAAAATGAAAAATGCAGATTTAACTGTTTGACACTGGTATGTTTAACATGGTAATTACCCCTCTGCCTGATTAATAGAGTAGATCATTTAATCGTATCCCTTGTCATGAATTGGCAGGAAAGTCCAGCTGGGCACACAGTGGACGGCAATTAGGTTGAATCATGTTATTATCTTAAAGATGATATTGAAATGATTAGTGATTAAGTCCAGTACACGACGCCAGGGGGTTGGTGCACTCTGCAGCATGCTAATGAGGTCATGCTAATGGCTGTCGCCATGGCGCCCACTGTGAGCTGATGTCAGTCTAACTAAGCAGTGCTTTTACCAAAACGCTATACGACACACCACTACACCTGCACATACGACCTTCACACACACATTTTTACATACACATGAATCTTCCCTGTAGTTGGAAGTGAGAACACTGCAGTACACCAGTCCATAGCCAGACGTCACATAATGGTGACTAAGCAAATTTTGGACAAGATTTTTGATTCGTCATACCTTGACTAAATCACTCTCTTCACTCAGGCCTCCTAGTTGTGCCGATGTCTGCATTTACACTTTATAGAAAGTCTTTAAGAAGAACGGTTTGGCGAAAAATCAGTTGTACACAGTTTTTACACACAACCCTCACCTCACATATACTCAGTCAGACAAGACAGGTTTGGTGTCCGAATTTGTCTTCTTTTGTTCAGTTTAGCTTTCCAAAATTTCACTCTTCAGTACTTCGTGTCCTTATTAAGGTTGCGTGGACTTGACAGTGTGATTTAGAGCACAATATGACTGACTGTAAACTGTAAAAACGATCAAACCTCACTGTGTAGCTGAACACTGCAGGCAGCCACATTTAAAAAAAAAAGTGTTCTGCCAAATTTTGACTTCCCTTTGCGTCTGCACACATCTTGCAGGCATATGGATACTACAGATTATGTTTGTGAATTCTGTTTATAACTGTTGATCTTGAATTTTTAAACAAAAGATTTGTTTATAAACAGAAACCAAAGAAAGTCGGATTTTGCAGGGGAGATCAGAATTTGGCACAACACCTGTTGTGGAAAACGGCTGCCTGAGTGTTCAGCTGCACCGTGAAGTTTTGTTCATTTTCATGGATCACAATAAGTCGTACTATGAAGAGGTGGATGTAGTTTGAGTGGGTTGAAAGAAGTTTTGGGGATGTATTTGCAGAATAGATTGGGATGTTGTAAGGTTTCAAGCCAAGTCAGACGCTCGCAGATGTAACTTAAAGAGAAGCTTTACTGATAGAAACAGAGTCCAAAGTCGTAGTCGATAACCAGGCAGTGTTCAGATCCAGAAGGCACAAGAAATACACACAGACAAAGATCAGACAATGCATCAATCCAAAAAGGGAAAGGCAGAAGCATGGTCAAAAGTGCAGGCAAATGGGCATAATCCAAAATCAGAAACAATGCAACCAAATCCAAAGGGCAGAGCAAGAAGGGCAGAGTGGAGAAAACGAAAGGCAAAGATCATACACGAAATACACAATAATGGATGAACGCTCAGCAGATCTCAAAAATGGATACAGTACCTCGCAGCTTTACTAAGCTAAAGCCTGGGCTTATATACTAAACTAAGTGTATCATATGACACATAACACAGGTGATTCACATCAAAACTCCGGAGACCTAGAGTGCTGATAGGAGCGCGGAGTCACGTGAGATGTCATGTGACTTCCCAGAGGATCCTAGGATGTTGAGTTCGTCTCAGTTTTGTTGCCTACGGGAAGCTTGGACGTCATGTGATCTCCCAGAGGATTCTGGGAGATCGAGTCTGAATCTACAAGGGGGTTCGGAGGATGTGTGACAGATGTCTATTAACTTGCTTATTTTTAGCCGTGTTAGCCTCAGTCACTAATAAAAAAAAGCTAAATTTGCAGTTCAAACTGTTGTGATCATTAATATCAGGGTAAGTGGAAAGTTGTGTACATTTGATTTAAATTTTTTGCCAGATCATTCCTTTAACATATAAAATCACACACTATAGCAGTTTTTCACATGGCTTTACATTGGTTAAAGGATCACAGCAAATGTATCAAAAGGAAGCAGCCATAATCCTACCAGAGTTGAAGATCGACAATCTCTGCCATGCTATTGTTGTTAGATACAGTGTGGCAGATTTTGATCAAGCAATAAGCATGCTAATTTTAATCCTAGCTTATTTTTAAATTTTGGAAGCATTTGTTCAGCAGGAGTAACAAAGAGATGACTGATTTTTCTGTGCATTTGTTTAATTGCTGAAAATGGTGGTTGATGGTGAAAACACACAAATTTTTAAGGAAAAATGAAGCACTTTAAGACCTTAATTTGGCTCCAAACCTTTATTTTAATTTCGGTTCAGTTTAGCTTAATGAACCCAAGTGAACTGCAACATGCAGACGACCATGTCTGCAAACATGCCGTTTCCTTTTTTTTGACCAGACAAAAGTCCACTAAACTCTTTCACGTCTGTTTTTCATCTTCATAATTATGTAAACTCCCCTCAGGAGGCACTGAACCTCCATGTGGTTTGTTAGACCTGCTAAAGCACCTCATGGCCTGGGCCTCCTTATCGCTCTCAGCAAGATTTTCAACCAGATTCCATTTTAGTCCGCATGCCAGCAGCAAAAGCAAAGCAATGCTCAGAAATAACATGTCATAGATTGGTTCTTAGAAAGGGCTTATGCACCCAATAATGTGGATAAAGCAGAATTAACTGTAACAGTCATTATTATATCCATGTCAATAATTTATGATTATTCTAACCATAAAACAACCACAGAGTGGACAAAAACAAGAAATCTCCTGCAGCACTGGGGTATTTTTTGTATTTATGTGTATGGAACTAAGTTCAGATGAATTAGGAGCCCTGTTTCATGTCTACAAATATAGTTATCATGGTCAATTGCATTGTATATTGATAACATTTTGGTAGATTGTAATTGCTGCAAATAACAGCAGTTCATCAAAAAAGGTTTCTAGTTGCACCACTAAAACACACACAGCAGGATAATTAGTTAAATAAGTCATCAGTGCAAAGCTGACTATGTTTCCTTGATGTTTGTGTTTGCTTATATACAGTTGTTGATCAATGTGACGTCATACAAGTGCAGTAAGATGTAAGTTATATGCAGTGTATATGCAAAATCAAGAATTTTATCTGATCTCATTCTCGTTTTCCATTCCTTACAGACACACTCTCTCCCTGTTGTAGTCATTTCTAATATCTGTCAGATGCCAAATGCATGGGCGTCCATTTTGTGGTACAACATGCTGACCAACCATCCCAAGGTGAGTAAAACAACAATATTGCAATATCGCCCCCTACTGTTAGCTTGAACTGTGCTTTGTGTCTAATTGATTTTCTCTCTCTCTTTCCTACTTTCAGAATGTAAATTTTTTCACAAAGCCTCCTGTGGCCACATGGGATCAAGTGGCTGAGGTGCTGAGTTGGCAGTTTTCTTCCACAACCAAGAGGGGCCTGACTATTGAGCAACTTAACACACTCGCTGAGAAACTGCTTGGTACGCTTAGCTTTGGATTTGTGTGTGTATACAGTACTGTACAAACCCCCTTCTTTTAGTTTATTTCCAGTCAAAATGACAAGTCATGCATTTTCAACCCCAGGATAAAAATGCAGAAAACATATATTTAGCCGCAAAGTAAGAAAACAGAACCCTCAACAACTAAAAATAAAAGCATGTTTCATTGTTTAGTGTGTGAGCAGTTTGTCTTTATTACAGCTTCCATTCTTTTAGGGAGATTTGCTTTCAGCTTTGTAAGAAATTTACAGGGATGTTTTTCTACATCTCCAAAGTTCAGTCTTAGAAGTAGGTTGCATTTTCTGCTTCTCATGATCCAGTTCATTTCAGACACATTCAGTGATGTTGTCTTGCACAGTCGTCTCATTTTCTCTGTATCTTTTAATTATTTTTTAAACTCCAGTTTTGGAAGCTCCTGTTGTCCTTTGTCTTCACCTTCGTGTTTCAACAAATCTATTATATCTAATCTTCTTAGAAATATCTTCTGAAAAAAATTAATAACTTACTCTTAATTGCTGTTTTGGCTGAAAATCACACAAACGAAGTGTGGTCTCTGACTTTTTCGCAGTACTGTGTATGTGAGAATGAGTGTGTGTTCTGTCACCGATTTTAATAATGTGTCTCATTCCTTCTTTTCATATATTTAGGTCCTTGTGTCAACTACTCTGGTTGCCAGATCACCTGGGCCAAGTTTTGCAAAGTATGTTCTGCTACATTGTAACAATTCTAATAAGAACATTCAAATTCAAAGAACATGCAAATCGCCCAAGCATACTTTAACCTTGTATTGTATGTGTATATGCGTGTTCTGTAGGAAAACATGGCTGGAAAAGGTTTTTCGTTCTGGGTATGGCTGGACAACATCATTGACCTGGTGAAGAAGTATATTCTGGCTCTGTGGAACGAGGGGTGAGCATAATCAATTATAGAAATGCCTGAAATATCAGTACACACTGACTAAATTACATGGACACCATTATGAACGATCATGGTGTTAAGGTTATACGTTTTATTTATGGGGAAAGAAAGTGCATATTTGAATCAAACAGTTTAATCACATTACCTTATGTCAGTCTTAAGAAGCTTTTTCTGCATGTATTTTGCAGGTATATCATGGGCTTCATCAGTAAGGAGAGAGAGAGGGCTATCCTAAGCCCAAAACCTCCTGGGACTTTTCTGCTACGCTTCAGTGAGAGCAGTAAGGAGGGAGGCATCACATTTACCTGGGTGGAGAAAGACATCAGTGGTGAGTGTGTTTGTATGTGAGAGAAATAGATAGAGAGAGGAAAAGAGATATTTGGTGATACACAGTTTTGTGACATTGTATGATATACAGTTTTACAGATGTACATTTTATGATGGACAGTTCTGTGCAAAACTTTGACGGTCCCCAGTCAAATAACATGATTTGTTGATTTTATCCTGTACAGAGAACACAGTGAAAAGGCATTTCAAATGGCATATGGCATTTTTCTGCAAAATTTAGTGCTCGTTTTCTTTTTATTTGTTTCAAAACATATTGGAAAAAGTAATTTCTTTTTTTCAGTATGTTAAATTCAGCAAATAAACAGTAATTGTGCATTAAAATGTGCAGACTTGTGTTCCCTGTAGAGAATCTGTTGACTCATTTTCACTTACAAAATCAACAAAACACGTAAATTGACCAGGGGCGCCCAAACTTTGCACATGACTATATATACAGTACATATGGGTATCACTGATGTCAGTGGTAGTCCTATGGTGGTTCCTTTCCATAGATAGATAGATAGAGGGGCCTGATAAATTGTACATTATCAGGTAGGCTACAGTCAGTGTCACTGAGACAAAATGCATCTATATAGCAGATGTTTCTGATAAAATGGCCAAAGAGTATAAGTTAGTGATGTCAAAGTTAACATGTTAATAGTGCATTAATAACATAAATGAAGAACGTTACTTATTTAGGTGCTTTTTAATGTGAATGCATTTTCTTAGTTTGACTCTATAAACCATCTGTAGTTTCACCCTGAAGCCCAGCTGCACACACACTGCTATGATTTCTACTGTAGCTGTCTCGCTCAAATACAGCCTTTAAATGGCAACTTCCATTGATGGCTCAAAAAGTTATTTTTTAAGTCATTTCCATGGTAAATCTGTTTGTGAACAAAGTACACTGAGACTTGAGGATCATTTACAAGCAAAAGAAAGTGCTGATCAAAGCAATATGAGTAACACAGCAGACTGCGCTGGACAGTGTTAATGAGAGAACTAGGGATAAATACAGGAAACTAACAAAAGCATCAGCCAAGTGGAAAACTCCAGTTCCTCCTGAAACAAGACGTAACAGCAGTATGAGACTAAGAGCTACTATCACAGAGGAAACATGCAGCTAGTGTTGCTCTCGATGGACGTCAGTGCATAAAATGGGAAACTGCGCTCGCTCTGTGGAAATCATGTAATTTTCACTTTCAGCTTTATGTAAACTCTTCATTCACATGATGAAAAATAATGTTATTTAATTATTAAAGTAATAAATACATTCTAATGAAGCTTATTTTGTCCACTCATATAGGTAAAACAAAATGCACTGCTTTTTAAATGGAAATAAAAAAAAGAATTCTTAGGGTCAAATTTGAGCAAATAAAATGCAATTAATGATAAAAAATAACATGATTAATTGCTTTAGTTGTTTGACAGCCCTAGTGTAGGTACAAGGTAGGTGTACCTCCCAATAAAGTGGCAACTCAGTATATATATTCAGTATTGTGCATTTTTGCTAGTATGTTTTGTGAATTTAATTGTGTATCTGTTTTTGGGGTGTGTGTTATAGGTAAGACACAGATCCAGTCAGTGGAGCCATACACTAAGCAGCAGCTGAACAGCATGTCGTTTGCCGAGATAATCATGGGCTATAAGATCATGGATGCCACCAACATCCTGGTCTCACCACTGGTCTACCTTTTCCCCGAGATCCCTAAAGAGGAGGCCTTTGGCAAGTACTGCCGGCCCGAGGCCCAGCCCGACGCTGACTTCCAAGAGCCTGGATGTGGTAATAGCTTTCTCCTACTTGGCAGCTTTTTCTCCACTCACCAAGCCTACACTGCAGCCTTGTAGCATCAGCTGAGAAAAGCAAACATTAAAAATCTCCACCAGAGATCATGTACCTAATTGTGCATCACTTTAACAGTTAAATCATAAATCGATTAGAAATAGAGAAAAACAAGAAATTTCTATGGCAGGATATTTCTGACTTTTTTCGAATTTCAACAATCAACAATCTCAATAATCATCTGGAATATGCTGCCATAAAATTTCAGTTCAAAAATTTCAAATTTCTGTGTCTTAAAAAACATGTACAAAGCCTGTAGATGCAAATGAGCAAGGAATGTTATGCTGGGGAGGCTTAGCTGTAGCGGAACAGGGAAAAAAACATAGGAGACAGAATGAGAAGAAGTGGGGATTACAGGAGAACAAACTCTCTCACTCTTTCCAGAAAAACAATGCGAAGAGTGAGAGAAGTGAGTGACTCTGTTTACATGCATGCGATATTCCAGCCAGAGCTCTAAATAAAAAACATATTCCCACAAGTTTTTGTGCCTTGGCTGCAAAGGCCATATGCAGCAACCTTTTTTCCTCCTTTCTTTGCAGTGGCGGTGATAGAAACCAGGGATTGTCTACAACACAAATATAAGCATTTTATTTGCTATCCAAAATGGCCAGTGAACCCACACATTGGGCAATATGGTGAAAATTTAAGATACATTATACACTTCACAATATATGGATACACAGACACTACACACTAGTAGTGCCTTATTCAGAAACAACCGTTGAAAATCTTTGGGTATAATCATCAGTGTTTCACATACTGTGCTGCACTAAATCCATTTAAACAGGACTAACTGTGCTCTCTTTGTGATGAAGCATGTAGTAGTTCAGTATTCTTTAAGCTTAGATGATATCCACGATATGCTCACATAACACCCTGCATGTACCGCTCTGCCATGAATGGATTTTAAAAAATATATTTTAAACCAAAACCATTAAAACAATGTCTCAGGCATAGGCCAGCATACTGTTAACTGTTTCAGGTAACTTATTTAGCTTTCAGAGGCATTCAGAGCTTAGGGTGTCTGGTTCCTGTCCCCATCACTGTAAACAATTCTGACTGTAAATTTCTCTAGGACAGTGCATTTCAAAATCAAACCACTCTGAATGACATCTTAATGAACTGAAGCACTGAGAAGTTTGGAAAAATCGGTGGACCTTCCTTTCAAGTTGTTAAAAGCTTTGATGCACTTAAAATAACAATAAAGGTTATCCTTACTGAGGGTTTACTCAGAAATATTTTCATGTCATCGTTTTCCAAAAATGTGTCAAAATAATGGAAAATTCCACCAGTTCTACTTGGAAAAGTGCTTTTTCTGGCTATAGCTGTATTTGAAACAGCTTAACTGGGATAAGGTGTTTACATGACATCATGTGTTCTGTGAATATCAGGCTGCACCAGGGTCCACCATATCTATAAAACCCTTTCTCAGAAAGAATGCAGGTGTTGCACTAGGAAATGTGAGGTAGTGCGACAGTGGGATAGTGTGTAAACGTGTGCTGCCTCACTAACAGAGTACTTACATGGTTTTTATGTTTGTTGTTTTCTGCAGCCATTCAGCCGTACCTGAAGACCAAGTTTATCTGCGTCACCCCGTAAGTAGTTCTTACTATTCACTGTGTTTGTGTGGATGGGAAGGATAGTTATGTAGATATTTTCATGACACGTGGGTGCATGTGTATCCTTGTGCATGCATGCAGTCCTATATGTTGGTGTATATGTGGCCTCTGTGAACTTTGAATGGCTGGAGTCTCGCATTTCCTTTTTTCTCTGTCTTTTTACAAGGAAGGATCAAAGGTTGTGGTGCTTGAATAAAAAAAACAGAAAGAGCAGGTTTTCTGTGTGACAGAGCTGAGCAGATTCACTTTGTGACTTTTCCCATAGTAAGCAGAACAGCTTCACTATGGCTTTACCACAATGAAGCAAGAAGCCTCTCTAGTCTTCCCTCTTGCTTCCATTTACCAGAATGTTTCTACACCATATCCAGTAAGGTCAGCTGACATTTTTCTCCTCTCGGGCCGTTAGCTGTAAAAAATAGCAGAAGGAACTGCTGATAGAGACGCCAAATAATGTCAGATGTTGAATTGATAGTATTACAGGGAACTGTTGACAGAATAGGGAAATGCACTACATTTTGAACCATTTTATTCACAAGCTGAAGTAAAAACAAAGAATACAAAGAAAAAAGGGAGTTACAACAGACACGTTTTGATAGTTTCATCCTGACTGGCTACAGTGACTAATCAAATCTTTGACTGCATGTGGCTACTTTCTTTTAACCCCCAGGAGTTCAGAGGTACATTCTGTATCTGCAGGTTTGAGTCTTTACTTTTAAAGCCAAAAAATAATGTAAAACAAGACTATATGCACAGTCATTATTCATAAATTTAACACATCTCCTCTTCTGCAGAAACCACTCTTCATTTATTTAATTTCCAGTCACACTATATATATATCAAGATCACCTTTCCAGTATTTTTCATTATGTCCATCCTTTGCCTTTATTACAGCTTCTGTTCATTTTGGGAGACTTGATTTCAGAGAAAAAGATCATTTTTCACTCCTCCAAAGTTCAGTTTTAGAAGTCATGATTCAAGGAATCCCAATTACAAATTCAGTCCAATTCCATCAGTCCACAAAACCTCACTCAGCATCTCAGTTGACTAGTTTTTGTGTTCTAGTGCAAATTTTCTTCTTCTTTCATCAGCTTCTTGGCAGCTACACATTCCTTCAGATCCGAGGTGTTGAGTTGTTTTCTTAACGTGGAAGGATGGACAGAAAGAATGGAGCTTCTTGAAAGCATCAAGCTTGAATTTCTCCTATTTCTAAGTACTGTTTATTTGATGGTGACAGTTTTGGTGATCTACCAAGTCTTACATGTTTGTTGTAATTTTTTGAGCTCCAGTTTTTGGTAGCTTTTTTCCCCACTTATTTTCCTTTGACTTTCCTTTTCCTCATGCAGGTACACTATCTTATATCTGATCTCAAAAACACCACTTGGAAAAACTTGTACATAGTGCCAGATTTGACTGGAAATAATAATAAATAAATAAAAGAAAAGTGGTCTGTGGTAAAGGCTCAAATCCAGAACTTAAACTCACACATTCATGCATACAGGCCACACACTTTGACCTTTACAAGTGTAGGGATTTGAGACTAACCAAAGCTTACATGGCCCAAACAAATACTGGAGATTTTGGTTGCGGTACAGACAGGCCATGATGGTATGCAGGGGTGTGTATGCTTACGTCTGTGTGCCCACACATGCATGCGTGTGCGTGTGTCAGGCTGTAAACTGACCTCTTTCCATAGGTGTCCTTCCGTCTTCATGGACTTCCCGGACAGTGAACTGCTTGGGAACGGCTTCCCTGGGTAGGCAATAGGGAGCTGGTGTGTGGGAGTGTGTAAATGCATGTGTGTGTGTGGTGTGAGGACACGAGAGAGAGAGCGAGTGTTTAAGCCAGCATATTTTGTACAGTATTAACATTTGTAATCAAACACTTCATCAGCAGCCCTCTAATAACAACGGAATGGGTCTGTTTAACACACCTTAGAAGCTGCATTGGGTTGTATTCCTCCTTGCTTATCTGAGTTTGACAGACGGCCCTGTCCATTCCAATAATTCATGTTTATTTGTTAGTTATGTAGCTCATTCTAACGTTTTTAGCATGTATGCTAGTGGAATACATCTTTTTATGTTTACATTTTCACTCACAAGAACAAATGTAGCTTTGCTTGACTTTACACATAATTGTGTATAAGTGTAGACATTTGTTCGAGAACCGTAACTGGGAAACAAGATGGCTAATCAGTTAATGATTGTGGCCACTTTAGGTTCATATTTTAAGAGTTACACATGTTTGTGAGTTCAGATCATGCCTTCAACATGGTGGTGGTAGTATGAGGGAAGACTCATGGAGGGGGGGAGAACTCTGAGAACTTGGGCTGGAGTTCTGAGCAGCTTCTACCTGTAGCTAAAAGGCCAGACCCCCTCATAGCTGTAGCAGGACTGATGTAGGACTGAGGAACAGGGAGGAGATGGGGTGGCAGTGGGAATTGTGAACCCTGGTTAGGATGTGAATTTATAGGGCGTTGTATTGGAAGGAGGAGGGGATTCAGGCATGTCCGTCCCCTCAAAATTCAGTTATAACTACATTAGTTTTAAAGCTAAGCATATTGTTGCCATTCTAACAAGTTATTTTTTATGGAGATAGATGGTTTTGATGTGACAGTGATGATATGTTACCTTAGACAGGATTTGGTTTTATGTACATGAAGTTTGCACTGTGTGACTGTATTATCTACAAAAACACAAGTATCACATCAAAACATGAATCACCATATATCTGATATTTTAAAAAGTGGATTGGGACATCCTTAACTGAAATTGCATTAGCTTTTATCTTTCATCCCTCATTACTCTAAATCTGGCTTTGTACTGTTACGTAAGATGCTCTGTTAGCCCAAGATGCTCCATTTAGCACTAGATGGAGTCATCAAGAGTAGTGAACAATCTTTGGATTTGGACAGGGCCTGGTAGTAGGTTCTCTGTGGCTGTGCTCCAGATGTTTAAACTGCTCTCTTGCCTTAAATATATTCAGTATCAGTACTTCTGAAATGCTTACGGTTGATGGCATTTTTTCTGTAGGGGCACGCCTTTGTGATTTGGAGCACTGCCTAATTTCCTCCTTTGTAAAATATTCTTCTCATGCCTTGTTGAAAACATTGTATCATTCATTCATTTCGCATTTTCATATTGTTTCTGTTGTACGAAAACCTTCGTTTCTCCAAAACAATAACCTGAAATCAGAAGAGGGAAAAATTATGTTAAAAAAGATTTTAATAATGTACTGAGAGTTTATTTCAAAGTAATTTTGGACCTTTTCAGTTGGTCCATTCATCAAGAAATGTGCACATACTGTAAAAGCTACCTGGCATTTTCAAATGAAGTAATATAAATACTAGGTTTTCATATGAGAGGAACAATATGTTTGATTTTGGTGATATATTAATTCTTACTTCATTAACAGTATCACTAACTCCAGCATCCATCAGTAGTGTTATGAAACTGCTCTTTCAGGAAAAAGGATTCTTGCTTTCTCTGTTGAATTGACCTCTTTATTGTTACCACTGCTCCTTCTTTTCATTCCACTGTTTGACCCAAGACATTGTGACACTGCACATTTCATCTGTCTATCTGTGAGAATGTTGAGGTTAAGGAGGCTCTTTCAGTAAAGTAGCGTGACTTCTGTAATTTTTTGTTACTTGTATTCACAAGTACAGCTGCATTGCAGAAGTGTTTTTCTCCCTCACAACAGCAGTAATGTTCTTGACTTGTTAAACTCACTGAGACACTTTTTATTAGATGTCATTTGACACAAGCTGTTTATACACATTTTGTAGCTTTATGTTAAATAATGTATGATAAGTAAAACTAGTGGTGTCAAAGTTAACATGTGAATAATGTGTTAAGCAATATGTGATAAAATGCACTTTTAAGGCACAGTTGATTGTTGCTATGGGATAGTGGTGTTGCTATGACTCCGTGATGGTGGCCCTCTGATTCAAATAGTTTCCATGACAAGTTCTATAGATTGCACTCTTGATAAAACCAAAGATTTCAGCTACTGCAGCACAGTAAATTTGTTTATTACTGAAGTACATAGAGTCTGAAGAACCCTTTAACAAGCAAGACACAGAATATCAGTAATTCAGAAAACTTTGCTGGACATTGGTCGCCAGAGATGTCAGTAATGAAAATTGTTAACTGCTTTCACACAATGTGAAGCCAATGATTTCCATGTTCAAGTTCATGTCCACCCTGTATTCACATGATTTTCATGGTCAGTTCATGTGAACGCTGCGTTCACACAGTGAAAATAATGTTATTGTATTATTAGGTGAACCATTTACAAGGTGGTAAATACTTTCTGATTAACCTTAAATGCTTTCCAATTAAGCTTTGTCCATTCATATAGCTGTAAAAACATACACTGCTTTTTAAATAGAAAAATCTACCTTTAACAAATAAGACAAATGCTATGAATCATGATTAGCTACACAAACGAATGTGATTAATCTTACTGGATTTGCCTCCTGTCCCAGACCTTTTACTAACTTTCATTTCCTTTGACAACTTTATCATGTTTGACTCAAATGTGGAGTAGATGACCGTGATACACAGTATGTGCGTGTGTGTATTAAAGAAAGTTTTTTGTGACGCATGTGTGTGTTGTTGTGATAGTTAACTTACCATGTATTCAAACGAACTCATCAGTCTAATCATACTGTGACATCTCTATGCGTATTTGTGGACTGAATGTTTGTGGCTTTTCTCATTAGAGTTTGTATTGCATTTCTCATACGTGCTTGTGTTTGTGCGTCTGTGTTGCAGGACTAATTCGGGCAACACAAGTGATCTGTTCCCCATGTCTCCTCGCACTCTCGACTCGCTGATGCACAACGAGGCGGCAGAGGCCAACCCCGGACCTCTAGGTAAGACACACCTGTATTGCTATTTTCCATTGAACTGTGTGGCGCTGTAGCTCAATACTAGGGTTAATCCAAGAATTCACAAGTCAGTTTCATTGCAGTTCGTCAGGAAATGATTCAGTTTCACATTTGACCAAAATTTGATTTGAGTATTGTTTCTTTTTGTGAGGGGAGGTTATGTTTGAAAATAGCTAGAGAATTTTATTTTGGCCAAAAAAAAATGACCACATACTATATTGAATATTATTGTAATTAATTATAACTGATTCTAACAGTAAATGATGTTGTTGAATTATTACCTTCACATTCATTTTTACACAAAAATACTGTGTGCCTGAAAATGATCATATGTGCTTGACTATGATGCTGTTTTTCCATTATTTTTCCCAGAATCTCTCACGCTGGACATGGAACTGAGCTCGGACGTGGCTTCACCAATGTGAGATCAGCAAAGACAGATATGCCCAGCCCTCTGATTTAGCTTTTCACTTCTAGATGTTTCTGCTATTTGCAGTCATATTCATTTTCATGTACGTAATACTGTGTTTAGAGAAGTGCACCTCCTTTTACTGTCATTATGACCTTGATTCTTTTGCATAGCCGATGATGTAGTCATTACTCATGGTGAAGATGATAGAGTGAACTTTTGCTAACAGTTTTAAAAGTTATTCAGTTGAATTGCATTGCTCATATATGAATTTCTTCTGATATAGCAAGCTAAACTAAGCGATTCTCAGTAAATGAATAATTCCAGAAGGATGCTAGGTCACTATCTGCACAGACATCATTAAAGAAAACAGAATATTGATTTTGAAGTTGCAGCATCTGTGAGTGTCTGATCTTGTTGTCAACTGTTCCTTTAAAAGGAGCAATGTTGTTTTGTTTTTATGTTTTTGTTTTTTGATCAAGAACATTTTCATAGACATTTGAGGTTGTAAAGTCTGTTTGCCCTTTAAAACATGCATAATACTTCTTGTTTTAGCATCTTGCAGTCTACCTATATAGAAAATAATGGAATATGTGCTTTTTTCATTTTTTTTAAGTTTACTCTTCTTTGTGGTTGTCTTGGGGAAGTTGAGAAATATAATGGTTTATTTTTAAAGACTAAAACGTTGTAAGTCCACGTTGGCCTTGTGAAATAGGTTTATTTGCTGTGTAAGCTAGCTATGTGCGTGTTATAAGAAGAGTGTAAAAGTTATAAGAAGGGAGGAAAGATGATGCCACTCGAGCTATTGTATTATATTCTTTAGCTTTATATCCGTTTGTCTGCTTCTCTGTTTGTCTTTGTCTGTCTGTTCACTCTATACAAATATGGCTTATGTTGTTTTATGTCCATGGACTTTGTCCTAGAAGCAGCTCTGGGATCAGATCTAAACTGGAAAATGTAATGCGCTGAATGTACTTGATTCACATGTGGACATCATTTCCACTTGTTTGTATTACATCAGAACAATTATTGCCAAGTCAAAATTTTATATTTTATTTGTGTGAAATTTATACACATATGTGAATCAGTTCAAATTCATCGCATTACTTTATCAGTGTAGTGCTGAGTGTATATTGGGTAACAGCAGAAATGGAACTGATAATGTCTGTTTAGGTTTAGATGGAGATTTAAATTCATTTCTATCAGAGCTTGAACTCAGGGTATTGCTGATTAATCAGGTGTTAAAAAATACACAGGGCATTCACATACATTCAGTGTAGCAGTCATAGAGACTTACATAATATAATTGGAAATGAGTTTAAAAAGTTTACTGTTCCATGTATTTTAGGTATTTTAGGTATTTTTCCAGCATGCCTAGAACATGAGCCTCAGAAAGACCTAGCAGGGGGAAAAACTCAATTATTAGATTTCATCCACTGTTAAATGTCATTTCTCACAAATTAATCTCAGCTGCTTTTCATGTGATGAAATGGCGGCGGTAATTACATGTCCATCTCTGTCTATCTGCCTGCCTTTAGCAGCCACGGCAGCCATTCTGCAGTAAAGGTTACCCGAAGGAATGTAAGAGGGAAAAAAAAGAGGAATAAAAAGATGAATAGAATGAGTGTCCCAGCGTTGAAGATAGCGTGCTGACCTTTGTGTCCAGTCTTTGGTCACACATAAAGATGTTCCTCCCCTTGATGTTTGCAGTAATGGAGTTTTTTTGTATTTTGCACTTTTCATCCCTGGTGAGTCACGAAGGCCTGGGTTGAAGTAATTCTCACTCGTATTACATTTTGTCCATGTTTCAAAATTGTTTCAGCTTGCCTTTAAGCTCTGATTTCCATTTTGCTTTCTGGATGATTGAATATATGTATAATCATTTATTAATTTTTGTTCTTTTTTTTGTTTTCATCACATACCTGTACTAGTCGTCTTTTTTATTTAAATATGTTCTACTGTAGTTTATCTGCCTTGGTAAAATCTTTTCTCTGGATTTCATTACCCAGCACTGCCATCATTCTCCAATGCAGCATCATGGTCATTGTAGTTCATGTGTTGTAAATTTCACTCTCACCAAGCTCTCTGTACAGTAGCTGCACCCTTCATTAATTTTAATTAAATAAGAAATACTCCATGTAACCCTGTGTGATCATTTCAGTCCTACTGACAGCAACTTGTTTCATGGTTTCTTGCTTTTTTTTGAGGATGTCGTAATCAAAATCAGCAAATAACATACACTATATGTCCAAATGTATCCAGACACTCCGTTAAATAATTGAATTCAGCTATTTTAAGGTGCCCCCTTTGCTGGCACAGGCGTATACACAGCGATAATCTGCATAGAAAAGCATTACCAAAAGAGTGGGACGCTCTGGAATAGCTACACACGAACCTAAGGTCACCATACCCAGTGCGAGGCAGCGCCTAAAGGGGAACTGCATTCTCTGAAGTGATGGAGCTCCATCCAATACCTTTGGGATGAGTTTGAGTGATCCAAAGCTAGTCATCCAACATCTGTACTTGACCTCACTAATGCTGTTGTGACTGAATGCAATCAAATCCTCACAGCCATGCTTCAACACCTAGTGTAAAGCCTTCCCACAAGAGTGGAAGACAAATACCCTTGATTTCAGAAGGAACATTGGAGCAGGTGTCCACACACTTTTGGACAGTCTATCGTGTACATTTGAAAGAAAACACACTTCAACAGTAGCAAAAGAGATCTTGCCTCGTTTTTCTTTATTAAAGTTTTCTCCATGTTAAGGTCCAATCCCATTTCACCTTTTGTCCCTACCACTTAGCCCTTAACCCCCCCCCCGTTTTGCCCATTCAGGCCTAGGGATAGGGTGACCTGATTTTTGTTGAGTTAGAGGGGTGTTTGGGCTACATGGCCCTCCAAATGGAGGATGTTCAGAGGCTTAAAGGGCTCTTGAGTTATTTCTCTGCTTTTATTAATTGTATACTGCTTAATGTGCTCTACTAAAAGTCTCAAAGCTTTGACTGACCCCATTCATAGAATTAACAGATTTGTGGGTTCAAAACACAAAAAATGAAATCAATAGTCTGTATGTGTGCAAGGGGGACAGGGTTTCTGTGGAAAAGATGAAGTCAAATGGCGGTTTGTTGCTGTCTGGTGGGCTGTTTGTACAGCAGAATAAATTCATTCTATTTACTTTGTAAATCTATAGCAATCTATACCAATCTATGGTAACACAGTGGTAAAAACATGAGCACAGCATGCTGCAGGTTATAGATCTGCCTACCCCCTGCTTCTTTATCTGCTTTAAACTACAGAGAGAGAGATTCATTCACACCTTTGGTATGAACTGGAACACGGACTGCGAGTCAGGCCTTGTCACAAAACAAAAGTGCCTGACCAGCAGTTACTGCAGCAAAGGGGGACGAACTCCCTTTTAATATTCATAGTTTTGGAATAAGATGCTCCTGTGGATGTGACGTTCGTCCACATACTTTTGGCCATTGTGATACGCTAAGTCCAAATGTTTGTAGACTCCTGCTCATCCAACGTTTCTTCTGAAATCAGTGGTATTAATAGGGACTTTGTTGTCCCTTTGCTGCAGTAACACCTAGATGTTGGAACATTGCTGTGAGGATTCGACTGCGTTCAGCCACAAGAGCATTAGTGAGGTCAGGTACTGATTTTGGATGATTAGTTGTGGATCACAAACAGGACTCCAGTTCATCCTAAAGATACTGGATGGAGCTCCATCACCCCAGAGAATGAAGTACCATTGCTCCACAGACCACTGTTGGGGGGGGGCTTTACATCCCTCTAGCCGACACTTGGCTTTATACATGACCTTAAACTCCAGAGTGTCCAGAGCTTGTTATACAAGCTATGTGTGTCAATATACTTTTGGACATACACGATTCAGCCACTTTATTAAGTTCACTTAATTTTTCTACACTTAGTGTCCATTTTAACAGCTTCACCTGCCATATAGGTGCACTTTGTAGTTCTACAGTTACAGACTGTAGTCCATCTGTTTCTCTGTATAATCTGTTTGCCTGCTTTTACCCTGCTTTTCAATGGTCAGGACCCCCACAGGACCCTCACAGAGCAGGTATTACTTAGGTAGAGGATCATTCACGGCAACACATACTAAAACACCACGTCGGTTTCACTGCAGTGCTGAGAATGATCACCACCCAAATAGTACCTGCTCTGTGTGGGTCCTGTGGGGGTGCTGACCATTAAAAAGCAGGGGGAAAGGGGGCAAACAAAGGGCAGGGAAACAAATGGATTACAGTCTGTAATTGTAGAATTACAAAGTGCACCTGTATTGTAAATGTAACTGATAAAATGGACAAATAGTGTAGATAAAAGTGTACCTAATGAAGTAACTGGCCATATATATATGCTGTGCTGTAACTTTTTTTTCTCTGAAACAAATATTATTTTATAAAACATTTTATAAAGTAAGCTAAAGAGCTTTCTGAAAATTTACCAATGGTGTCCAATACTTTTAAGGGCCACTGTATAATCTTTGTGGAACCATATTGAAGAAAGGAGTACAATGCTACTTTCAAATTAAATAATCATGGTGAGGGGTGATGTGCACAAAATGACTTCAGATATCAGAGAGAGAGAGAGACAGAGAGAGAGAGAGATTAAACTAGCCAGAGAGAAAACGCTGACTCAGTATTCATCACATGATAGTTCCTCCAGCCTGGAGTCCTGCCAACACTGGCTGTTCATCAGCTTCAGCTGAGGGGGGCTGCAGATGATGGAACAGGACAAGCCTTTCAGCAACAAGCAACCAAGGAGAAAAACATAAAAACTGAAGAACCATCACATTTTACTGGCCTGTTGCCTTGGAAGTCTTAGACCACAGATGTTTGTGTTGCATAAAAACACTTAGACTCTCTCTCTCGCTCTCTCTATCACTCTCTCTCTCTCTCTCTCTCTCACACACACACACACATACACACACAGTACAGCTATACAATAATGTGTTTCCAAAGCAAGCATTAATATAACACTGCTGTTTCTTTATGCCAGTGGTTTCCAGCTCTGATCCAGCCAACAATCTAATGAACAAGCCCTTCCTGAGCTGAAGTGGGTGTGCTGGAGCAGAGAAAATGCAAAAAACATACAGGGAAGAGGTTACTGCAGGACTGTGGCCTGGTGTCAGGAGGCTATTTGTTGTGGCAAGGCCCCATTAACCAATCATCATGGCCCACCAAACCCACTACTTTTAATACATGCTTCCACAGCAGCAGACAGGAAAAAACAATCAAAGTGAAACCACACTTTGTGTGTGCCACTTCTGCTTGTTGCACGCTTAATATAAAAGACTACATCGATTAACAGAGTGGGGTTTGCATGCATCGCTCTATATTGGTGGTATTTTAGGGATGAGCTGTATGTTGTGGGTAGATTTCTTAAATGGGTAGACATCTATTGATTTACTGTAAGTGTGGCTCTCCTGTTGGTTCTCTTCTAAATCTAAATATGTGACGACCACGTTTTCACATAAAGATGCTGGACCCAACTGTGACTCCTCGTACGACAGGAATTTAATGGTGTACTTGTGGCAGGTGGCAGGTGATGCCAACCAAGGTGGAGTCAGTCTGCTGTGGGGAGTGGGAGCTATTGATTCCAACATGTGAACAAAGTGGCATTGAAGACGGTCAAAAAAGATGAAAAAAATGAATTCTCTTCTCTTATAAATCCTGCTTTTCTGGAGTTTTAGATATTACTAAGATGAATTGGAAGAACCAACTGATCCCTGTAGGACCAAACAACACGTTATCGCTTGAGTAAGTTCATGTAGCCCATAACTTGTGTTTATAGTTTTTCCATATTTATAATATGTGGGACTACACCTAGATTTCTCTGTTCTGTTTATACCGAATGGAGCGCAGCACCTCATTTTTGTAGCTTTATTGTTATTTGAGACGCAACCTCTAACTGTCTTAGTTATGAGGCCTTTGCTATGCTAACAAACCAATGTGATACCTGCCTTAATACAGCAGTCCAGCGACTTTGAAAGCAGAGTAGTAGGTTATGCGCGACGTTATGCAGATGATAAATGTCATTTTAAATCTTTTTTTTAACTGGTTCACGTAGCGTTTGATAGACTTTTTAGGCAAATAAATTAAGATTTTAGCATGTATTTGAGTTTGGTGACAGTCTAAGTCCAGCGTTTGTTAGCAGTGTTAGCCTAGCATCTCCCATTGTAAATTACAGAAGGACACGTCAGAAATCAAACATGGCTGATCAGCGGCATCTGGGGTAAATGACAAATCATGTTCAACTGATTTTTCACAGAACTGTTCCTTTAACCCAGGTTTAGATACTCGAGATACTCAATCGTTGTGAATGTGCACATGAAGGCATGACGAACAGCCAAGCGCAGAAACATGAGGAGCTTTTCAAAGAAGCTGTTTAAAGGACAAAATCGTCCCATGTATATATGTAAAAAGTAAAGCATTTAGCATTAAAGCATTATGTTAGTGTGTATTAAAATAATAATAACTTGATATCTATGTTTCCTTGATATTTTTCATGTGATTTAAGCCACAGACTTCACAAAGAAAGAAACAAGATACCTAAAAAAGGACCGGAGGGGTCCGCCTCCGTCAGAAAGCTGTCACTGATTGGTCCCGAAGCAGGTTAGGCGTGCAGAATAAAGCCATTTTCACACCAAGTACTTTTTTTCAGACGAAAAAAAACAGATGCGATTTTTAACATAGTGGCACCTTCACACCAAGTCCGAGGCATTTTTATCTAAACACTCTGAAACGTGAGAAGAACATGACAGAGGAAGAAGAAATGGATTCTTTATGTAGCAGCGACGATTAATTCATCGTTTTTCTTTTAAGCACTGCAACTAAATGACAACAAAGGCAGTTCCACCACCTCATACAGGAGCCGAAGCTGAATGACGAGTGATTCCTACAGTATTCTTGTATGTTAGTGGGGCGTATTCGAGGCTTGGCTTCTGCTTGTTCCTCCTCTCATTAAATGAAAAAAAACATCCATATTTGATAAATCCATATGTATTTATCAAATTTATTTTTGCAATATATGAAAATGGCCAAAGAATGTATTTGTTAAGTATATTTTTGAGATGCATTTTAAATGTATTTTCCAAATTTATTTGTCAAATACCCTTTTTCAATTTATGAAAAATGCAGTACACGAAAATTCCCCGGATGACGTCCTAAGTCGGGAGAGATTTTGAAGTATGCGACCACAGTTCCAGTTCCAGTATACAACACTTTTCCACAAACGCTAACAGGATCAGAATCTCCAAAAGCAGCGCAAATTTGGTTAAAAACATCTGAGTTGGAGCCTGTTTGGAAGCACTCAGAGTTTCTGATCTTAACGCCACTCTCACTTTTCCAAAATGGACACTAGCCCAGTGTCACCGTTTGTCCGTCCTGTGAGGAGCAACGGAGACCTTGTTTGCTCTTGAAGAGACTCGGCATGTTTGTTTTGTGCTTCGCCTCGTGTGAAGCTGAATCTCGAAAATCAGCTCAGACTGAGTTAGAGAGATCTGAGCTGAGAGTGAAAGAGTTCATAAAACTCTTGGATAATCTCTCTCTTCTCCTGTTGCTTTTCCACAGTGGAAAATATCCTGCACACTGTCACAGTTCGCTCGTCTCGAAAGAGCCCATAAATCCCGCTTCGTGGGGCAGAACTCTGGTCAGGGAACCTGCGCTTCACGGCAGCCTGGCCTCGTTCATAATTGTATTTACGCACTTCGCCCAGCAGGTGTCAGTGTTGGTCTGACAGCGCTGTGCTGAGCCAGTTCAGGGATAAACTGATAATTGGGCCTGTTTTAATTAGAGCAGTTTTCATTCAGGAAAAAAAGAGGAAGAGAGGGATAGTCAACCGTAATAATTATATGATTATGATTTTTATTAAATTTTTCTTTTTATTTTCACTTTTTGCATGACGCATAAATACACACAAAACACACCACTTCCACACTGCTCTCTGTTTAAGGCACACACATCCTTTCGATAGCCCTGTTTATGTGGTGGGGCAGTCTGCACTGTGTGTGTGTGTGTAGAGTGTGTGTGTGTGTGTGTGTGTGTGGGTGAGAGTGTGTGTGTGTGTGTGTGTGTGTGGGTGTGCGTGTGTGTGTGTGTGTGTGTGTGTGTGTGTGTGTGTGTGTGCGTGTGTGCTGAAAAAAATAAATTGGTTGTTTGTGACTGCTGACTGAGACAGAGAGGGAGAGACAGAGGGAGAGTGAAAGAGAGAGAGGGGCCAGAGGGAGAGAGAATGTGAAAATCTCTGGAAAAAAAACACTGCAGTATCGTAGATTAACTTTTGATTAACACTTGATTTACTTGTGCAGTAGCACCATCGATCACAAGCATCTGCACCCTCTCAGCACTTCAGCACTTCATCAGCTTTATA
>NW_023494801.1:9020452-9255452 GCF_904425465.1 Colossoma macropomum | reverse complement strand
TATAAAGCATGACCTACAGATCAGGGGCTGAGAGATATACACCTTGATGACACCTTGATCGGTCCCTTTGGGCGGTTTTCTGTCTGCTGCATCAGCACTGTTCGTACACCCATAGGTAAATAGATGTTAGTTTTGAGCAGTGGTAGTATCATCAAATGAGTGCTAAGAGACCGTCTAGATCTTATCTCTGACACTGATAGATTAGTCGTCACGCCTCTTGTGTCTCAGTTACAGCTTTCCTATGAAGGTCTGGGCAAGCTCCCATTTCCAGCTCAGTGGAATCTATGACTGAGTGACAGGACTAATCTGTAACCCCTTAAATTGTGGCTCGTATGTACATAATTCGATGATTGAGATGTAAACAAAGTCATTCAGGTTGGTTTGGTGTGGACTGGTTTATTGTAAACTTACTGACATATTTTCTTTACAATGGAGGTGACAGCGAGCAGGGGTCTACAGCACAGATATAGCCATTGATGTAAAAATGGTAATAAGTCACACAAAAGTCAGAAAGTAAAAAAATAAAATATAAGAAAAATGTTTCGCTCAGTCAACAATTTACTGTAAAGCAAATTTCAGGGGAGAGCTGGTGCCAGCTTGTTAGGTATGTTTGGGGAGAACTCCACTAATTTTTCAAGTTCATTGAAGTGCAAGTAAAAGTCAATCAGAGTGGTTTAATGTGAAATGTCTGATGCACCGAATTCAGATTTCTTTATAGTGGTGGTGATAAGAACTAGTGGTTTCAGTATCTACCACAAGTATATTCATTTTATTTGCCATCAAAAATGACCAGTGAACCTACATGTGTCTTCAAAGCTTTTAATGCTGATAATAGTATAGTGGTAAATCTGAAAAAATATGTTTTACTTGGGTTCCATTTTCTATACAGCACCCTATGGTGCATTTGTTTTAAACAGCATGGTTAAGCCAAATCCATATCACCTTATTAACATATTTGTAACAATTTTTGTAATAGCTTTCTGTAGCTTTTAAATACATTAAATGCTTCAGATGTCTGTTTTTTATCACCACTACAATTTTGAAAAATCGGTGGAATTCCCCGTCACGAAAAGCAGCCTGTAGGTCATACTGTTTTTCTCAGTCATGTGGTAGTTTTACATGATATAATACACAGTAATAATCTACAGGTCTATGATATAACTCAGCAGCATTCTGTTTACAGTCTGTGTTGAGCTGAGTTGGAAAAGCTGGTCACAGTGATTCATCACAGTACTGAATTGAAAGCATGAATGTCGTCCACCAATAGCGTTCATTCACTGATCGGAGGCTGTTTTGTTGGTTTTGCTTCCATCTGTTGTCTGTTTTTGGACACTGGGGGGCTAGTGTTGGCTAGTAATGTACTAGGTGTGAGCTGTAGACCACACAAGATTTGACACAGTTGGCCTGTCATGGCAACAGAATATACAAACAAGAGGGCAAACAAAATTAGAGACAACAGCCTTTTTCTCTGTGTGTGTCTGGAGATACTGATCGTTGTGCTGTTTGTTCTGCCTGTTGGTTTAACGGCTCTTGCTGTTAATGTTCACAGCTGATTCACTGGGCTGTTTTTTAATTAATTAGAACCTACGCTTATTACAAAAGGACAGTATGACAGTATTTTATCGTTATCAGGATAAATAACGTCACAGTACACTTTTCTGAGCATCATGGATATGTGCAGTGTTTAAGGAACAGTTTAAAGAACAGGATGTTTCATTACAAACAGAGCAAAATCAATCCTGATTGATAGGAATATAATGCAGTGTACTGTGTGAAATGTTCACTTAAAATCATTACACTCTGTTTTTAATAGAATATTTTGTGTGGCACCACTAATGAGTTAGGTCAGCCCCACCTTATGAAGCCTCAGAAGAATTAAATATTGTAATACATGTATTATGAAGATGTTCTCAAGTATCAATCTATTAAAAAGCTGTACCACTCACCCACATCTGAATGGTCAGTGTTTCAGTGGCTGTATACTATGTATAATACTGACAATACTGACCAGTACTGATAATACTGACCAATTGCATGTGTCGTTAAAAAAGAGGTTTGGAAAAGGTTCCCCAGTGGCATAGCTGCCTAAAGTTTTACTCTATTGTCAAGAGATGGAATCCTAAAAGAAGGTGCACAAATGGCCTTGCTTGTTTGGATGTAGTGCTGTGCAGTAAGTGAAAAATGTCATTGTACATTGAATTTTAAATGTGGCACTGCTGGTGCATTGTGTCATCAGAAAACCTCAAAAAATATAATGACACATCATTTATCGGGAAAGTGTCTCATTAGCATGAGTATTGTGATATTGTTGTATTTTCACCATATTGCTCACCCCTGTTGGACATATGATACAGGGTAGCGTATGAAATAGAATCATATTTTGGGTTCCTAAAGGGTCTCCATAAAGGAAAACAGAATTTTTTTCACTTTTTTGAAATAAAAGAGATTATAAATACTGTTCTTTCTAAACAACCCATTAGCTTCCCAGTCCATATGCGACAACTAAGCTATAAAACAGCCCACTTTGAATGTAGTGTTTCTGTGATCTCATGAAAACCAGTACATTTACACATATATGCCTATTCAGCCTACAGCAGTCTAGCCCCATCCATTCACACTGAAGTTATTAGAAGTGTTTCAGCCCAGCCCCTTAAAGAAAAGTTGCATTTTTCATATATTTTCATGTGATGTATATGTGTATTTTTTATTTTTTTCACATATAATAGCACATTTTTAACTTGTGAAGTGTGCAGAAAAAAAAAAAAGAAATATATGTGACTTTTCTGAAAGGGACTCCTTTTTGCTTCAGGTATAATACAGGGCAGCCAATCAGAACAGAGCTCATTTTCATGTCTATAATAGTCTTAAAGACATGGTAGCAAAACATTTTGATTCTAAATGATAAAGAGATGTTGAAAATTGGTCAGGTAAAAATGAAATTAGTAACATTGTAAAAGGCTGTGGTGACAGTGCCTAGTTGCTCACCGCTTACAGAGTGGGTAGAACATAAAACTGTGCCCTTAGGTCTGTACAGGGCTGATTTTTAGCCCTGAAATTCACTTGTTGTTCATGTGATTGGTTGCGGTATCTGACAACACCTGACAGCAGTACATGTCGAGTCCGAGCTCATGTTTGATTCATGTATTCCAGATTAATTTTTCTCACTAGAAATTGTTTTATTTGATTATGACTGATTTGATACATAAAATCATACCAGCGCTATTAATGGACTTTTTTACATATCAGAGGCCAGGATAGAAACAAGTCCGTGAATGTTTACTCTGTCAAGAAGTTCCAAGCTGGTCCTGGAACATCTGTGGCTCGAGTTGTGCTGTTCCTTTTTACGGATTAATAGGCCTAATGTAGCCGCAGCCATAAGAAGGTCTTGTTTTGGTTATTAATGTCTTTTTTGCTTACTCAGGGTCAGATAAATATGCTAAATGTGTTTTTTCCCCACCCTGCATGTAAAGAATAAAAGTCCCCCTGGAGAGCACCTGAAGAGCCCATTAAACATTTCAGCTTGTGTTTACAAATAATCTGCACCTGTTGAGTTTTTTTTTTCATGCAGAGAAAATGGACAGACTTCTCTGTGCGCAGCAGCACAGTGGTGGTCAGTATAGACCAATTGTTGTGATAACTGCAATTTGTCTAAAAATAACAATCACAGCCTTTTAGGCTCTCAGTCTCTTAATCTGTGGCTGTTAGAGTGGGGGGCCAACGACTGCTCTGTTCTTGTGTTCGTTTTCATTCTAACTAGTGATGCCACTGATTTGACAACCAGAATCAGTATTAGGTTGAAAATACCGAACTGGATGTCTGAGGAGCTAAAAACGAATCGGATCTAGTTCTGTATCAAAACTGCACACAAAATTTGACTGTTGAAAAATGGGCACACAAATTTAGACTAAAAAGATGATGTTTTTTATCGTCGTTGGCTCTGTGTTTCTTTCAGTAGGTGAGTGTTTGAGCAGTCTGAGCATGGTACTTTTAGACAGATTCTAAAGGGGAATTCCACATATTCTATAAGACATCTGTATAGTTCAGTCATTAAGATGTAAGCAAAGTCAGTCAGAGTGGTTAGATGTGATCTCTCTCTTATATCAGCTTTTGCGGGGTTTCTTTACCTTTGGCAGCAGGGAGCAGAAGGAATGTGGCTTGGCACTAGCTATTTGGCCAGCTCATCCTATGAGAAATCGGGAATGTGTGGGCCTTGGCAGTGGATCTGTACGCAAGGAGGTCAAAGGTGATCTTACTGAAAACTATAACCAGAAATATTGCAGATCATATTTCATCCATAGGCATGTCTGAGCGGGCTGCGTTCACACGGCCCTAGCTCTAGGCTCTGGTTTCTAGCCTTAGACTGAAAAGGATTTTCAATTGAGATTCCTCATTATGAGTGCAGTTTAGCCGTGGCCTACGTTTAATCTGCGTCTGGAAAGCAGTCCCTGCAGGTTTAATAAACAGGACCTGCTCTTGCACATGCTGCCAAGGCAAAGTTTGTGTGGGTCAGTGATCTCGTTGGAGTTGGCCTGAAGTTTCAGCAGGCTTGGCTGGACTGTGAATATTCTGATTGCAGCCAGCACACAGTGTCCTCAGATAGGTGGACAGGGGGCCGGCTGTCAGTGTACACAATTTGAAGAAAAAATTGTGGGTTGATTTTAGGCTTAGGTTTAGAAAATTCAAATTGTGTATATATAATGCACATAATATGTGCAGAAAATATGTACATATAATACATATGCATATAAGAAATATGTATGACCCCATGTTCTGACAAGGTACAAAAACAGGTATGTGTGTGTATGTTGTGGGAGAGTGTGAGCAGTGTGTCAGCAGCTGTTTCCCGATAGGAACTTGTAGAGGCTGGGTTTGGAAGTGCTCTGTTCTCTGCAGGAAACCTTGTTGCTCAGCTTCATCTTGCTCAAACCCATTGAGACAGAGCATGAGACAGAAAGAAAGAGAGAGAGACAGGCAGAAAGGGAGAGAGAGAGAGAGTGAGAGAGAGAGTGAGAGAGAGAGAGAGGGCACAGACAGTTAAAGAGGAAGTCCAGATAGATTGATGGTATTTTATAAATCAGTCAGACTGCCTTCGTGTTCAGGGACACTCATGAGTGGTAAGATGAGAGGCAGTTAATGCTGATGAAACAGCAGGTGACCGCCGGGTGGACAACAGCCAGGAGCTCACTCCCAGAAGCCCTGGAGCTCCCTGCAGAAAAGGCTACTAGCGCTCGCATCATAGGATTTCAACCTTTATGCTGGCTAACAGATCGTAATGTATATGGCTAAATGAGGCAATATGACGTTATGTCATGTTTATTGCAATAAATTATGTCACAGTACCCTTTTTTGAGTATATTGTGGTCATGGTAGAACACTGAACAACTGTATGTTTTATAAAAACAACAGATTTAGCCTGTAAACAACAACAACAACAAAAACAACGGTACACTCATAGAAAAAAGGTGCAAAACTGTCACTGCGGCAGTACCTCTCTTGTCACTGGGGTACATCTCAGTACCTTTAGTCAGGGAACATAACTGTACCATAATCCATTGAAATAATATTTTCTAAGTTGTATTGACTCCACACACCCCGTCTCGTCTCTAGGCTTTTTATTTTGTTGTTCTATTTTAAAACATTAGGTTATAAAAAGGTACAAATATGTACTTTTCACCTGGAAAAAAGGTGTAAGGTGCACAGGTGGACCTTCAAACCACTGTTGTACCTTGATGAACGAAAAATGTACCTGCACAGAACCTTTATTTCTAACAGTGTATAGTAGCTGACTGCATAAACTGCGTAGTAAAAAGCAGCTGATTGCATGGGATTCTGTTATGCCTTTATTTTACTATATAAGTTTATTTTTACTAATTTTTTTATTTTTTCTTAAATAGTTTATTTATTACAAAACACTGTAAGAATTTAGGTAAACACACCCCAAATCTCCTTAGACCTGTTTTTTTTAAGGAGCTAAGCTGTTGTTTTAAGGAGCTAAGCTAGCTATTATAGACTATTTGTAGTACAGACAGCAGTAGAACTACCACTATACATGCTGTATTTTGTATGCTGTCAGATAATATATATGACCCACGAGACACTTCAGTCAGATGTGCACCAATAACATTCTATGACATCCATTTTAGACTGAATGTCCATGTGTTGCATTCCTTTAGGGGCAGTAGGTAATAGGTAGAGCTGCCGGCTTCCAACTGGAATGTGGTGGGTTTAGTCCTGATAGTGTAATATAGGGCTGTATATTATAAGGTCACTGAGCAATGCATGGAAGTTCTTCTCCTTCACCTGCACATCTTTACACTCCTCTACGACAAGCTTTAGCTTGAAGTCCCAGCAAAGCCACTAAAGCTGAATGTGAGAATCATTGTATGTTTTGCACATGTAAGCTCTGGGGAATGAGAGTTAGAAAGAAAGAATAGGATTTTTACTTGGAGTTGTCCCCGATTAGAGGGATAGTTTACTGAAAAATCAGATTTATACAATATTCCCCTTAGCCCAAGCATGTTTGATTGGCAAATATATATTTGGTGTGCAGAGCTTTGCAGTGGAGCTGCAAAGCTAACATAGCTAAATCTATCATATTGTAGCTCCACTGCAGAACTAAAGAAGCAAATGAGTAAGGAACAAAATGTATAAATGTGATTTTTCCTAAATGCCTGATCTAAAAATAGCTAAACCCACCCTATCCCAGGCAAATCTTAAGAAATAAATAACCTTGTTGGAAAACAGTAAAGCTTAGAACTTGATTGCACCTTAAGTGGACGCTTTCATTTTGTTCTATATGGTTAGTGAGAAAGTTTTTATTACACAATTTAAGCACTGACCAGCTACATTTTAGCATTTACAACAACTCACGCAGTTATTTTCACTTAGAAAATCCACAACGCATCATTACGCTAGGGGTGTTCTAACTTTTGCATACAGCGGTATGTTCAGTAAAACAAAATGTTCTTAGGCTTATTCACAGGATCACTAGCTACATCGCCCACACTTACTTTTGCAGAGCTATCTACCGTGTAACTATGGTGTCATTTATGTGAAGCACTGCTCCTATAAAGTACCAAAAGCTGTTTAAGTGCTAATAGCGCCCCATTATGGAGAATCCTCAGCCTGCTAAATGTAAGTGAGTGAGTGAGTTACAAGCCAAATCCATGAAGTACGTCACATCTAACAAATAAATTGGTACATAAATAAAGAAATAACAAAATGCGGTCAGTCAACCAACAGAATCTTAGTTGAACAAATTAAATGACCACTAGTTTTCACCTATAGGATCTACACTCCCTGTAGTATATAATCTCTGTGGTTGAGACATGTTAATGCCTAAATGCTCCAGAGGAAGTGACATGCTTGTGTCTGTGGCACTCTTTCTCTCTTTCACTATCTCACTACTTGCAGTGAGTTATCTCTCTTCTGGACTGTATCACCCTCTGTCACTTACCCCTTCCTTTTTCTTCTGTGGGTGTGTGTATGTGTGGGTCTGTGTCTGTGTGTATGTGTGAGTGTCTCTGTGTGTGTTTTTGTTTCAGGGTTTGCAGCGTTTTCACTTTATCAGATGAGCCTTGTTTGTTTTGTGTTGCACTCTTTTGCAAGTGACCTTGACTAAAATCCACTCACACATATACAGTATACACTCTCACTGTCTGTGTGTCTCTCTGTCCTTCTGTCTCTCTCTCACTCTTGCACACTCTCACACAAGCAAGCTGTTGTTCACAGTTATTGTTAGTGATAATAAAAGCATGGTGTACTTATATATGAATTGTTTCTCACTCGTAGCTCACTGAAACAAGCAGAGAAGCTCAGTTAAAAGTTTGGATTTTAAACTTGAAATTTATGCCAGCTTGTCTTGTTTTGGCAATTGGACTTTGAAACAAAAAGAAAATAAATGCAAATTAACAAATTCCTTTACCTATGTATCAAAACTATCATATTGCAGTACAAAATTTGCAAAATATATTTATATGTATCTGGAAATGTGTTGATCTTTTCACCCCTAATACATACCCACATCTGAAAAACAAAAAAGGTTTGATGTAGGTGAGTTTGTTTCAGTAATGAGACTTATATAATTATATATACCATATATAATTTATATATACCATCCAAATATGTAACAGCTCCAGTAAATAGTTCAAAATAAAGTTAGCACTAGATTGAATCTTAAAATAGTTTTTAACGTTTCTGGCCTTTTTTTCTGTTACTGCAATGAAATTTCAAGTTTATGAAAGCCAAATCAATAACTGTGATGCATATGAAATTAGTATTTTATGATAATGACCTATGTCGTATGCATCCCTGGGCAAATTCCACATTTTTTGCTTTTCTAAGGGAAAACAAGGTAATACATCCAAACTCTTGCCTCTGACTCTTATCGTGTATTGCATTCTGTTAATCAACAGTTAATTCTGTTCATTAAAATAAAAATATTAAGGCAGCAAAGTAACATACTTTTTAAAGTTAAAACTTAAAATCAGTTAGTATAAAATCAGTTGGATGGTTTAATTGTAGGCCTAGTTAATCGTTCACCATGCGGGACCTCCCTTACACACACACACACACACACACAGGAACATGTCCAAAAGCTATGATTATTGCTAAATTAATTCATTTCTACCTTTTTTGTAACTACATTTTTGTAGTGTCTGTGAACAGTAATGAAGCAGACGAGACTTAATGAGTTTTTGGTTTGTCTCAAGGCTAAATTCTGTCTCTGCTGCACTACTTCACATTAGTCCTTACTGTGTCACTGTGGTATGATTTACAGGAAGACACAAAAACACTTTCAGTCCACTGAACAATTTCTGCTGATGGGGAAAGAGGTCAGAGGTCAGAGGGTCAGGAGTCTGGCCAGTGATGAGAGGGATTAGCTGACCTCTAGGGTTCAAAGTGAGGTCACCATAATGACACTGTAGAAAACAGTGTACTTCCTTCTGGTTACTTTATATGTAATGGAATTACAGCTATGACCCAGCAGTGTTATACATCCATCCATCCATTTGTGTATCCATCCATTCATCTCTCATTACTAGTGAAACTGATCTGCACTGGCCAGTGTAGACCTATGAATTTATTCTGCTTGTGTGTGTTGGGTGGGTTGGGGTAATATTGTGGATGTGTTCTGGTTGACTTGAGGTGTGTCAGTAAATCTCTCCTGGCTGTTTTCTATCTTCCATGCAGTTTGTATTTCTCTCTCTCTCTCTCTCTCTCTCTCTCAGTATAAATCACTGGGCTGTAAAGCGAAAGGCTGAGAGCAGAAAGAGAAGTGGCCCTGTCCTGCTCAAGCCTATTACAGGCTTACTGAGCAAAGCACATGACATCAGTAAATGAACAAGAGAGATAGACACACACTCACACACACACACACACACAGGGAGGGAGAGGACTTTAGTTTAGAATCAGAAACACTGTATTGCTCAAGTGCTAAGAATTTGCCTTTGCTGGAATTGGTGCATACATAATACAGCATACAAATAGTAAGCAAATTATACGGTAAATTAGTGCTGGGTGATACTCTCTGTACTGGTACTGGTGTCAAACAGTAATGCCGATTTTAGAAGTACTTATTAGGGCCTGACTGATGTAACAGTTGGCTGATAATATTGATCGATATTAGCAACCCGTGGTATTTTCAGTATCAGTTGATAATGCGACAGGAGCTAGCGTCTTTTTTTTTGGGTGTGTCACTGGTTAGGATCAAGCTGGCAATCTCCTGATAATAAGGCAAAGCCTTAAACAGTTGTGCCATTGAGCAGCTCAGTATGAGCCACTCTCTGTTTAGCTATGTGACAGCGATACAGGCTCAACCTCTGAATTTGAACACAAAAAAACAAATTGGTAAATAATACAAAAGCATATAAGACCCATCCACACCTAACCTGTAGCATGAGAATGACATAAGAATGAAACCATAAGGGCCCCTTCTGGGTAGCTTCATCCTCAAGGCTACAGTGTATTAAGAAGGTGAGCGTCTGTTGTTTAATTCGTTTTAAAAAGTGTGATAATTGAGTACAACACTGTTTGACTAAAACTACTGGAGTATAAAATAAAAAACTAAATCATAAATCTATATATCTCTTATATCCACCAGCATTATGGGCTATCGAATTTTTACCCCTCAGTACTCTGTAACCGCATCAGACACAAAATGTTCATATAGGTTGGGCCATAGTATTGATAGACAATGAGCAATACATCCATGGTAACATTCAAAATTGCAATGTTTTTGTTGTCATGCAGTTCTGTTCTTTTAACTCAGTTTTGATTACGTTATACAATAGCCTGACCGTTAACCCCTTAAATGGCCTCGACCTAAACTTTTATTACACATTTCTATAACTTAAGAAAAACTCAGCCAATGTGCTTTGTAGTCTATGTAGTTACTGTATAATAAGCTGTAAAAGTGCAGTGTGTAAGATTTAATGCCATCTAGCAGTGTGCTTGCAGATTACAACCAACTGAATAACCCTCCTTCCTTACTCCCTTTCCAGGCATGTAGTAGAACCTACAGTGGCCATCAGATTTTCTGCCGTCGCCTGTCTCAATTTTGTTTTGCTTTTTCATGTTTTTGCTACTTTGATTTTGATTTACTTTGATACTTTGAGAATTCACTCTCTTGCTTTTTCTTGTGCTATATAATAAGTATGATCCTCAAATTGTCAACATTTGGGTTCTCAAACTTCTCACAGATCTGCTTTTTGTCTGGATAACGTTAACAATACTGTGTAAAGTTACCTTTGATTAATTTCTAAGACAACAAAACAGTCAACGGAAAACAAAGTGGGTCAGGTTTTTAAGACATTCTTTTAGCATCAAGCAGCATAGGTTCATTAACTTTATTAATGCAAAGATAAATTTGATCTGTGTGGCCACAGTCAACCCCTGGCATCGGGTATTCTTATATCCACACAAGTAAAATATACAGGCATGTGAAAAAAAATAAGACCCCATGAAAACTTTTGTCTTTTTAACACATTTAAACTAATAAAACTGAATGTCTTTGAAAAGTAATTCATAAAATGTAATTAATAGAAGTGCAATACACATATTTTTTGTGCACCACATCAGCTGCAAATGATTACATTACATTGTTAGAGAGGATTTTGGAGGAGCCTCTCTTATTTAATCCTCAGACATTTAGTTTAGTTTACTCTTGATTGATGAAGTGAGTGGAATCACTATGGCAAGATCCAGAGAGCTCTCTGAGGCCTTCAGAAAGAAGGCTGTAGATGCACATGAGTCTGGGAAGGATTTAAAAAGATCTCAGAACAGTTAGAAAACAGCTATTCCACTGTCTGGAAAATAATTTACAAGTGGAGAACATTTTAAAACAACTGCCAACATGACCAAGTCAGGCCTAGCAAGTTCAGCCCAGGAGCAGACCGCAAGATGTATAAAGAATTTTCCAACAGTCCTAAAAGGTCATCACGGGACCTAGAGGTAGCTTTTGCCACAGTTGATGTCAAAGTACATGCATCTACCATCAGAAAAAGACTGCATAAGTTTGGTTTTCATGGGAGGCATACAAGAAGGAAACCCTTGCTGTCAAAAACAAAAAAAAAAAACATCAGGGTAAGATGAAAGTTTTGCCAGAAAACACCTTGACAGACACCAGGACATCTGGAACAATGTGCTTTGGACAGTTGAGTTGAGTCATGTGGGCACAATAACAGAAGACACATTTGGCACAAACCAAACACAGCATTTCAGCACAAGAACCTCATACCAAATGTGAAGCATGAAGGGGGAAAAGCCATGCTTTGGGGCCGCTTTGCTGCAGCACGGGCTGGCAAGCTCTCCATCATATCCACTAAGAATTCTTCCAAACATTCCCAAAACATTCCAGTAAATTGACCAAGGAATTGCTCAAAAAAAAGAAATGGAGAGTTCTGGAATGGCCAAGTCAAAGCCTGGATCATAATCCTATAAAGATGCTGTGGGGTGACTAAAACGGACAGTAAGAAACCCCTCAAACATCACACAGCTGAAAGAATTAAGGAGTGGGAAAATCCTTTCTACCAGTCAACGTCAGACTGGTAAACGGTTATAAGACACGTCTAATTGAGGTTATTTCAGCCGGAGGGGGAAATACCAGCTGTTAGGGCATAGGGTGCCCTAACTTTTTTATCAATAGTATTAAATAAACGATAAAGTTACATTTTCATTGTTTTGCAATTACATTACCTTTATGTATAGACATTGTTTGAAAGAAGATTAAATATTGGTATGGCTATATTTCTTAATAAAGATTGAAATATTTAGTGGGGTGTCCTAATTTTTTCACGATTGTACATATGCTCAGTATATGGACCTAAAAATACAGAATATGTCAAACAATAGGTCAGGTGGGATATAACTGTACAGATGCAATGTGCAAAGTGTGACATGTCAGTTGTGCCATGCAAGATATTGTAAGAAAACCTTTCTTCGCCATTTGAAGAGGCCAACCGCTGTCTATATTGTTGGAATAACGAATAGACCAAAAGAAATATACAGCAAATAGACAAATAGAAACAGTCCAAAATGATTTGGAATAAAATCTTGTTACTGTGTTTGCATTAACATGCTTTCCTGCCCTTGTACAAAGGTGACATAAGCACGAAGCACAGGCTGTAGACTTGTAGGCATTCTGTGTAGAGCAGTGTCAATCTCTACATGGCCACCTCTTCTCAGAAGAAGCTGCAGTTTGGGCTGTTTATGGGGGAGGCTGAACAAATGACATCCGCAATCAAGCATCTACATTACATGTGTCCACATTCCAGCACGGCTCGCTGCGAGAAAATTAGAGATGTAGCATGAGCGCTATTTCATTCGAGGCAAGATGAAAGAGAGGAAGTGTGGGGCAAAGGGAAGGCAGCGAAACAGCCAGGTCAACAAGAGTAAGGATGACAGATGGAAAGGGACGAGAAGGAGGGCAGTTATTACTGTGTGTCCTGTATGGTCTAATTTGCTCTTTTGAATCCCTTGATCCACAAAGGAAAACATTAGCACCAGGACACATGCACAAGTACACAGATTGTTTATGACCAGTGCTTAAATATTTGTTTGAGCCCTAACACTTTAAGCTCTACTGTGTATGCCATTTTTTTGGGGCAAAACATCATATTAAGGCCACTGTTCGGGATCTGTCTGGAGGGATTTGGAGAAAGCCCTCAGGAGATTAGCACAACATGAAGCTGAAACAATGATGATGATGATAACGATGTTGAGAATAAGTACTTTCTGATGGTCGGGAGGCTTTTGTGATTACGACTAGGCTAGGTGCTCAGACATACATGTGTACTGGCAGTCTGCCAGTGAACAAGAGCAGACGGAGTGACAAGCTGATTGAGACTCAGGCCCATTATATGGCCACATCCTATAGTACCACCCTCAGTCTTCTATCAGCGAGGCCAGGTGTTTCATCCTGCTCTCTTTCCTTCACTTCTTTTCTCCTTTTTGCCCACAAATGCGTTCTTTTGCAGCTACTGTTGTAAGGTTACCAAAAAGGTTGTGTTAGAAAGAATCCAATTTAGGCTAACAAGAAGTAGGAAGTGGCACAAAACTCAGCCTAAGCTCAAAATATGGGTAATTTTAGAGTGTGTTATTAATTTAAAATGATACAATTTTGTATGTGTGCAAAAAGTAACACTGTTATAATAGATTAGATGTGGGACTTTTCTCTTTTTAAGCATTTAGGGATAAACATCAGATAGGCTAAGTTAAAAGTTAGCTTGCTAAGTGAACATTGTCACCTAGGCTTCCTGCATGGCTGAGGTTGCTCTAAGGGGTTTGCCAACAACAAGAATTTCCCCCATCATACTCGATCACTGTTTATCACTATAGCTCAGTTACTCTACAGCTAATCTAACCCAGCAAGGTAACATTTCACACATATACAATAAAAATATAATTTAATTGTGCTGCAGTTTCTTTTTTGGTGGAGTGAGATTTTAGCCAGCCTTCTGTAAAGCTCATATAGTTGCTATACAAGAAAATACTTTAGTGGGCACAGCATGGATAGGTCAGTTGAATTCAGTGTATGCACTTTAATCTGAAATCTAAGTCTTAGTAAATGTTAAATCAGGTGAAGTGCCTTTGGGAGTTGTTGGAACTGTGGTGTTAGAAAAAGTCTGAAAAATGAATGATGTTTGAGTTTGAAATATGAACGACATAACCAGCCAAACAGCCTCATGTTGGCTTGGCAAGTCCGCCTTATTAAGCAGCAAATGTAACAAGGAGAAATAAGGTTGCCTCAGAGAGTATGCTCATAAAACGGACAGTTTTTTTGCTTAAGTAACTGCCCAGCATCTCTCTTGCTTTCTATTTCTCTCTCGCCTTCTTTCCTCTTTTTGTCTTTCGTTTTCTTGTGTTGCTGCAGCGCTGCATCGTGTGCTGATGGCCAAAGCAGTAGGGTAGATCCATTTTGGGCTTTTCAACTTCTGCCACAGGGAATTTCCTTTTAGTTTCAGATTAAACCATGTCAAGGGAATAAGGAACACTCATATTTATAGTAGAATCGTAAGGAACCATTTAGAAGGTTTTATTTTGTGGTCTCAAGGTCCTTTTGAAAAGAATCAACAGATATACTGAGAGAAAAGTGTTTTGCTCTACTGCTATATTTATTTACCAAGACAACAATGTTTATGTCCCTGTTTCAGTGCGGCAAACTTGCCAGAATGTATTGTTTTTGGTTAAATTTCCCATTAAAAAGGCTTATATCCTACATTTTTCTTGTGTTTTATTCTTCTTTGATGTCTGCTTATAACATTTGTGTGGATTTATGCACCAAAAATAGATAATTCAGTTTTGAAACATGACTATTTCTTAAAAATATCTTCTTTACTAGAATTAAGCAGGCTGGTTTCAAGACTCGTATGTGTAAATGACCTCTGGCTGCCATTTATTATGCCTCATTCTGAAAGCAGCCCAAGCTGAAATACTCCTTATAGCTTTAGCTTAAATGTAAATAAATATGTAAATTCATTGAATTTAGTGAACTCAGAATAGACTGTTGTTGCAGCTTAAGAGTGAATGGTACAGTTTGAAGCATTAACAGTGTCTAAATGCTACATCGCAGTTTTTTATTATTATATTATTTTTAAGTAAATCTGTAAATCTGTCAAGACATGGGCCCTTTAAGAGCTGAATGGACAGGTTATTCTAGAATATGTCTACAGAGACCCGGGGATTGGCCAGTTCAGCTTTAGGGCTGCCTGTGGTACCTCCACTTAAATAGACTCTTTCCATTTCTTATGTGGATTAAAGTAGTGAATAAAATATGAAAGTAAAGGCATTTAAAAGGGGAGCAAGAGAGAGAGAGAGAGAGCTAGAGAGACATGCAGTACCAAACATCAATGATTAAAAGAGTGAAGGATCTTATGCCAACAGCAAGGTGGAGGACATGCTAGCCATGACGACTAAAGTGCTCTCACTCACTCTGGGCATTTTGTTGTGCTGGGGAGGTAATGGAGTTGTCAAGTGAGTGTGAATGGCTGCCGAGTGTGCATGTGAATAGTTGTTGGTATGTGTGCACAGGGCTGTGCATGGTATTGTCTTATATATATATATATATATATTGTATCAACTGCAATTAAAAATGTATACCAACTGTCTGGAGGCTGAAACTACACCAGACAGAGCAATGGGTTAAAAGACTGTGAACTGGAGCAGTAGTGGACTGATCTTGGTGAGCTGTGTTGTGTGAAAGAATAGAGCTGTGCTGATCTTAGGTTAGGTTGGTATATATCTAGGGTCTAACTAGAGTCAGCAGTATATGTCTTCATCAGTGTGCAAAAGTAATCTATCCCCAGTCTATGACCATGTGTCAAACACAAGGCCCGTGGACCAAGTCAGGCCCATGGCACAATCCTATTTGACCTGCAAAATTATTTTAATTTTCTATTAATATTAGCCATTTTCACCATGAACTGCACTGCAGTTCCCAGCATGCACTGCAATGTAATTGTCATATTCAAGTTTCTCGCTGTAGAGGTTGTGTTAACATGTATTCATTTAGAAAATCAACAAAACATGTCATTTGAGAGCGGGTGTCAAACTTTTGCACACAACTGCATCTCCTGAGCGTGCCCAATTGTGGTTCTGCATAGCTGATCTGTAGATATACAAATTATCAAGATATATGCAAATCTAGGTTGCTTTTTTGAGATGTTTATCTTCAGTTTTCATCGTGTCAGTATGCTTTACGTATTTAGGGCTGTGGGTGGAGCTTCTGTGTTGCCTGTTCACTGGTGGGATTCTTGGCCTTGTTGCTAAGAGCTACATGTCCTGCAGTGGCCGTCAGAGGATCCCTGGGATTTGCGCGTACGTGTTTGTGACAGAGAGGGTGACATGGTCAATAGTGGCCTTTTAGCAAGTCAATGAGGTCAGTGAACAGAGGACAGGAGATGGGCTAAATGGTCCGTTTTGTGTGGGGTTGTGTGTGTGTTCCTGCATGAACCTGTAGCGTGTACACACAGGCCAGGAGCCTTTCCATTTTCAGGTGGCTTGTATTTTATCTTGCACGCCTTGGTGGGCCTGACAGGTCATGCGATTGGTCCGTTCCTGAGGCACCATGGTAACCAGACTGTGTGTTTATGCCATAACAGTGGAGCCAGGTTGAGAGAGAGGAGGTGCTCCATCACTTTGGTGGAGTGATGCGACACTTCACACACACTTACCACCTGTCCTCCCTAGCGCTCGGAGACGCACACAGAGTCTGACTGTGCCGCAGCCAGTGACAGCTAAAAACGCTAAAGCTAGTTCTGCTTAGAAATATGCACCTTTCTTCTGTTTTGTTATTCAAGATGTGTTTTATTCAGGTTTTAGTAAAAATGCTTACAAAGAAAGGCTATCTTGAAAAATGTAATTTTCCTCACTTTTTCTTAAATAAACAGTTTCATGTAGCATGTTAACACTGTTTAAAGGTTCAAAACATACCAATCATTCCCTAGTCTGTGCAGTCTATATATGAAAACTAAACTTGTTTTGAATTAGTTGTTTTCACAGAAAACAATCCATTTACACATGTGGGTGTATATATATACAGCATTTTAGCAATGCCCAGTCACTTGGAAGTTATAAGGAGTGTTTCAGCCATGACAGCTTTTTGGATGAAGCACAAAACAGAACAGCCAATCAGAACAGAGGTAATTTGGATGAAACAATCTTAAAGTCACAATATCAAAAACATCCTGTTTACATCTAAACAGGAGAGAGATTGGAAAATGGTCAGGGGAAAAGGGAATTAAAAATAAACAAACATCATCATAAAATACATAATGTCTAAGTGAACAGGACAGTCCCAGAACCACAGGAGGCAAAGGAGGGACATTTCCCCCTCAACAAAAGCTTCCTGCCCCCTCAGTTTTGGGCATGATTTTGAACATTTTAATTTATTTGCACCGTTACAAATAGCTAGATTATTTTTTACAAAGATTTTAATGTGTTTACTCTGACGGTGGTCAGGTACTGTTGTCATCTATTGGTCTAGACCATATCTCACCGCAGTCATTGTTGGTTGGATAAAATATCTTGGTGATCAGCCCACTTTTGACATGCGTGAGGTACTAACTCTGCTCATCTGGAGCCTTTTTCCTAAATATGACTGTCCATCTTTCTTGTTAACACATTACATTTTGTATCATAGATTAAGCTCAGAACTGAAAACGGTTGGTGTTTGATGATAGCAGTTAGCTGTTAAGTGTTTGAAAGGCATGTTGATTGTTTGATTCATTGAGTTATTTCCCACATCGGTCTAACAGACTCTAGACTCTTCTCAAAGTGTGTTCTAGTGCAATGTCAGCCTGATTTTAACGCATCTGTAGAAAGCAGAAAATCATGTGCTGCATTCACAGTCCGTTAGTTTTAGACTAGACATGAAAGACTCTATTAATATACTTGTGTTCAGCATTAAAACTTCACATGCGTTTTTGTGAATAGGCCTTTATGGAGACAGGCAACGACTGCAGTACAAGGGCAGGCCAGCAGTGTCTTAATATACGACTTAGTATTTGTTGCCATATTCTACCAAAAAGCTTCCGATCTCTCCACTAGAATGCATCTTAATTACTCCAGAGGTTTTTACTTTTTCACTGTGTTTCATTCCCAACATAAAGCTGTACATAATGACATTATTGTGATGTGAAAAACATAATATAATAACATAAAAACAGAAATATGCCACCAAATGACATCTTTTTTCCAATTGAAAGCTGTTCTAGCCTGGCCTTTCATTGTATGGGGTACTTATTTCCTCTCTGTGACAAAGTTCCCAGTTAAAGCAAAGTTCAGCCTTGTCTCTCTCTGTGTAGATTGGCTCAGCATCCTTCCCCTTTTCTAAAATAGCTGACCACTCAGCTTTTACATAAAAAAGAAACCAAAGCAGTCATTTCTAAAGTCTAAACCTCATCAACTGCAATTGCTACTAAAATATTTAGTTAGACAATAAGACTGCTTCTAAATGTTGTATTTCGGCCTTTAATTCTTTTAAATCCCCTATTGAGCATGAAAAGAACAAGATGAAACTGCTCACACAAAAATATCAGTGTGTTCTCTAGAATGCAATCTGCACTTAAGCTGATAATTAGCAAATGGACCTGCTAAGCATATTAAATTAAACACTAATTAACTAAATCAGTAAAATACTGCCCTTTTGAGCTCAGTGACACTTTTTTCATACAACTTTACGCTTGTTTTAGAGATCTCACCACACATACACATGTGCAGCCTCTTTCTCTTTTGCTCTCTTCCTTTCTCTCTGATATCATGAACAACTGATCTCTTGTGTAACAAAATTAGGCTGATACAGCCTTAAGGGGGAAACATTTTTGCACTTTTGCCTTGAAGCCTCTGAGTTTAGAGAACAATGATGTCACAGAAGTCCACCAAACAACATTCCTTAACCGTGGTTAAAAAAAAAAAAGTACAACAAAACAATATGATAAAACACAGCAATGTTAAACAAATAAATTTAATAGGAATACTAATTGCAATAAACAACACTTCCACCATGCAGTGTAGTTCAGTATCAGGCGGCTATGGTTGCCAAGCAGTACAGTCAAACATAACTCAGTAAACAGCACAGTTATTTTGAATGAATCTGACATATTTTAGGGCCAAAATGAAAATGCAACCATCGCCACCTCATCTGTTGTAAACATACTTGCATCCTACAGTGGTGCTGCTGTAGTCTATAGAGTGAGATTTTCCTGTTTAAAGACAAGAGAGACTCCCTGCTTATGATGTATCTTGACGATAGAAGAAACTTTTAAAAGACTACTTGCACTTTGGGCAGATACTTAATGGTGTTTGTAATGGCTGTATGATGCATTTGGGTAATGTGTGCTGGGTAATGTAGTGAGAGAACAGTGATAGATAAAAACACAAAGGATACAAAATTGTGAATTGTTTTAAACCGGTGAGGTTGTTGGATGCAATGCTGCACTGAAGGAATATTACATAACATGATAAACAACATATTAAATGCTAGTTTTAAGCGTGTGTGGTCTTATGGGCGCATATTTAGTATTTGAGAGCTTCAAGCATGGCTTATCCAGTCAGATTTTAGAACCACACCTATCCATTGTGTAACTTTGGGTTGGTGCCATTGTAATGATTCCATGTCCTATGCCATCACTGGTTTTGTCATCATACGATTTTGCTCAGAATATTGTATCCCACAACACGGCATGCTTTATGATGTTACAACCCATTGCGACAGCTTGATTTAAGCTGCACCACCGCCATTTCTCACAATGGACAGGTTTTACCTCGGGCATCATTTGGAATGGAAGTAGTGCGTTCCATCCTAGCCTGATGAAGTGTAGCAGCGCGAGACTGTATAAGCATCATTTGCAGCCAGAACGTTGTAGCGTATCTAAATTGCATCCACTGGCTGACTTCCATCACACGTTGATGTTCATTCCTCCTTAATAAACATTTATCAGGCCTTGCTTGGGTGAAGGTTTAATAGGTAACTTTCCCACCACTTCTCAGCAGGATTTAAGTCTTCACCTAGTGCTGGAAAAGATTTGCCAGTGCGTTATTGGAGCAACGCGGCGACTTCAGCAGAAACACAGAGTAAGACAAGCATAGCTGAAATATTCAGAATGAATAATCAGCTTTGGGTTGACCTCTGAAAATACTTAACATCTCTCAAACAGCAAGACCTGCCGTAACCCCATAAGCTGGAATGTGTTTGTTTGTGTGGGTGGGTGCAGTTGGGCAATATATTGTGTAAGAGTCATTACTGCATTATGAAGGCATTTTTAATGCTGTGATGTCATGCTAAAGCCATTAGCCATGAGAACCTAGGTGTTACAATGATTTTACCACAATTAGGAGATGTTGTTAGGCCTGAATAAGCCTAGAGTGGCTTATTGCTGTTTAATACAGTATAATACAAAATGTTGCTAAGCAACAAAGTGGTCAAAGATTGTGTAACGGGCAGTACAGTACTTTTTTTATAACTTTGCATGTTAATACAGAATGTACACTCATATGTGCGTATGTAGTGTATATATATATTTTAATGAGTTTAACATTTTGGGAAAAATAAAACATACAACAGAAAATGTGCCATAATTTTTGCACAGGCCACAGTTTATGTTTTTTTATTTAACTGTGCAGAACTGTGTTCTCTTTAGAGAATGTGTTAACTTATTTTCACTTAGAAAATCAAAACATGTCATTTTACTAGGAGCACTCAAATGTTTTTTTATATATATTTACATAGAGCAGGGGTCATCAGATAGATTTGACTTTGAGCCAAATTCTTATAAAGCAAATACTCTTTGGGCTGGTGCATGTACACCAATGTTAGTAGCTTGGTGCTAGCATAACATTGGAAATCTCATAGGGTTGATAGCAGAAATTAGCATTATCATAATGGTGGTCCAAATAGATTGTTAAGAGGAGAACTGAATTGACGTAGTGAAGAATCAACAGATGTGTTTTCATATGTGTCTTTTATTTCCCCCTATATGTGGTACATGTGGTACATTTTAGTTGGTTGGGCAGTGTTCAATCCTTTCTGTTATAGATTCTGCGTAATTTTAATATAACTTGAGAGCATTTTTGCATGGTTTGGGGTCAGAGAAAACTTGCTCACAGGTCAAATCTAGCTCTTTGGCTGGTAATTGATGATCCCGGATATAGCTGTATTTTACATCTTAAACATGGCTCAGCCAATCAGATTTTAGAAGCGGAAGTATCCATACGTCTATACAGCTTGACCACTGCTATTCCTTGCTCATTCTGGAATTTCTAATGTTTATCTTGTCAAGTTTGGTGGAACGTCAGTGCAGTGTGAGAGAAGACTAGAAATGAAGAGTTAAGCTTGTGTTGGTGAACTGTTGACAGCCCACTGTGGTGACAAACCAATTTTGCCGGTTCTGCTCTGTCACACGTGCTGTTCTCCTTCAAAACTGCTGTGGCTAAATACTAGCGTGAGAACAAACTGCACCCAGTTCCCCTGTGACACGCTGAGAAGGATAATTAACAAGTGGTGTGCACTAACATGTGTTTTCATGAGTTCAAAATGATCTCTTCAAAGACCGCTCTTTGCCCTCAGCACCAGGACCATACTATTAGGAGTTGCTGAGAATCCATTTGGCTTAGAAGGTTTTATGCTGTTCAAGTTAATTTCCTAATTTGTGTCCAATCAAGCATCCATTTAACTTGAAAGCCTGGAACACATGCGTATTACTGTAAAAGACACCAACAATGGTTTCATTTGAAACATTTTAGAGGAAGCTCATGTCATTAGAAGGCCAGGCATAGTGCAGTTACCGTTTGCAGTTAGTAGTGACTCATCAGATGATTTCAACCAGTGAACGCTCTATGCATATTGATTAAAGAAAAGAATTTTTCCCTTATGCCAAATGTAGTCGATCAGCCAAGACATATTTGGTTTAACCGTGGAGCTACAAGGCAAATGTAGTTTATAAGTAATAGGAGTTTATATTGCAAAATTTAGTGCAAACTGCTTGCCTTAATTGTCATGCATGTTATCTGAAACCATGTCAGGTTGTTAAGAAATTGTGTTAAAAACTTTGGACACCAAATCTTGACTGATGAAAGTAAACTGTAAATTTGATTTTTCACCAAAGAATTCCATTAAGAAGTGATTAGGCCTAGTCCGTAAGCCCAGTGCAGTAGAGAATCTCTGACAGTGACATTTTAATTTAAGCCAAGAGTGACTATCGAGAACTCTGGCAAAGGGAATAGTCCTTCCAGGCATTAAATCAACCAAATGATGTTTGCTGCTCTCAAATTTGTGCCAGCGGAGTTTGGGGTGGCTGTAAACTATGGACTTTAAGCAGTTCTGAGTATAGCAAGAATTTTTTTTTAGAGATATTTGTGTAATAATAATAATAATAATATCCAATAATGTTTATTCCAGTTGACAGCTGTTTTATTTAATTGTGAAGAGCATAAAGAACACCTTGCTCATCATGTCCATAAAGAGCTATGATGTTCTAGTGTTTTCATACTGATTTCTTTAACAGGTGTGTATTTAATAGATTTATGAATTCCTGTTTAAGTTGAAGGCATATACGGTGCAGTGCAAAAGTCAGAGATTGCACTTCATTTATTTAATATCCAGTCCAAACGGCCATCAAGTACAAGTTATTAGTTTTCAGCGTCTAAAGTTCAGTCTTAGAAGCTGGTTGCATTTTCTGCTTCTCATGATTCAAGTAATCCTAAACACATTCGGCGATGTTGAGGTCGGGACTCTCGGGTGGGCAGCCTATTGTTCTGAGAACACCAGAGGCTATTTTGCTTATGTTACAGAAATTCTTTATTTTTGTCAGTTTTCCTCAGTAGCAGCCTCTTGACAGCTACACATCCTTTCAAACCCACAACATTGAGTTGGTGACAGATTTGGTGGCCTACAAGGTCTTGCATGGTTGTTAGGAGTCCCATGTCCCATATGTCTCTTAATAATATTTTTTCACAATTTTTTTTTTCACTTATTTTCAATTAATTTTCCCCTTCCTTATGCAAGATTATCTTCGATGTAATCTCTTCAGATGTAGCTCCTGAAAAACAAAGAACTTGTACTTTACGCCCATTTGGATGAGTAGGGTATTACTGCATGCTGGAAAACCTACAAAATGGGAGGGACATAGCTCCAAATGGGTGGGCCAAAGCTCCAAATAGGAGGGTATGGCTCACTATTGGTGTTTCACTATTGGTTTTTGAGAAGTACAGTGGGTTTTCTGTGGCGCTGGTGTTCCTGCTACCTTGTTGTAGAACACAATTATCCTGCTGAGGATATTAACATTGTGTTTTGTTTATGTTGCGTGCATTAAAAACATAGACAGATTGCGATTGTGCATTTGATTTTTAAAAAAATAATCCAAAATATATGTGGTTAAATTAATTTAATTCTTTCCTTGTAACATTTTATTTTAAAAGTCACTGGATATGCATTTGTGTTATTACTGAAATGGACTATTATTCCACCAAAAACAAGGTGATCTGTACAGATTCACTTTTTTTCAGATAAATATGAAGTGAAATAAGTTAATTATTTATTGATTGGGTCTGAGCTTTGTGTTTTAAGGCGTTTGAACATCAGTGACCCCGCTATTGCTGATATTTGCTCCTGTTCAGCCATTTCAATTTGTTGAATTGAATCAAATGAATCAAATAAATCATTGAGCCTAAGTCAACAAAGGCATTCTCATCATTTGAATAATTTAGTGTGTGTATTACATGGGCCCGTCAGACCTCAATGCTACCTCTTACTCAAACATAATTTTGTTGGCTGGAAGGCGAAAAAAGGAAGATGAATAAGACAGAACATGACACGTTTTAGGTTTTACATCAGTAAATAATACTGGTATTTCAGGCATGGAGTCGTTTATTCTGTACATAAGCCTGTTTTTTTTATTTAAAATGCCACCACTTCATAGCATTGAGATAATAGGTTAAGCAGTTTTTACAAGTTGAGCACCAAAGTTGTAAAGCGTAGAGGACTTAGCATTAATCCTATTTACATACATTTGTATTAGACCAATAACAAAGAATTGAACAGAACGCAAACCCATTTAGAGTTAAGACCAACGTGCTGGAGATAAATCCCTCCTATCTGAAGTTTGTCCAGCCTGCAGGAATATGTACTTGATTTTGAATTTAAATAAGCAAAAACGTGACCTTTGACTTTTGCACAGAACTGCGTGTGCGTGTTGTGTCTGCATGCATGTGTTGCCGTTTCTGTGAGTGTGCGTGATATGTGATCTGGTGACGATGCAGGATAGCGGCGGGTAATGGAGAATCAGCAGCTACATGACCTCTGGCACCTCACCAACCACCAAAGGTCAAAGTTCATGGCTATGAAAAGTTGCCAGGTCGGGTGTTTATATGAGCCTGTGTGCCTGAGGGGGGAGAGAGGGAAAGTAAAGTGAGAGGCTTGTGAAGGAGAGAAAAACTGGTGTCAGATACGCTGACTACATTTCATGAAGGGGTTAGGAGTTGATGACAACAACAACAACAACAACAGCAACAACAGCAACAATGACAATAATGATATATAACTGCTTTTTCAAGCCACAGCAATATTGGATTGGTTAATCAGCCTTTGTCAGTTATTATATAAGCCTGTTTAAATCATAATAAACGATTCATACATACATGCATACATACATTATCTAAACCGCTTATCCTTCTGGGTCGCGGTGGGGTGCTGGAGCCTATCCCAGCTGTCATTGGGCGGTAGGCAGGATACACCCTGGACAGGACGCCAGTCCATCGCAGGGCAATAAAGCATGTATATAAATGTAAATAAACGATTCAGTACTTTTTCAATACTGCAAAGTGATAAAAAGTTCAGCGTTCTATCGTCTAATACTTCTTTAATTAAATTAAATAACACTACACGTTAGGGAGACTCCAACACACTAGATTAAAATCAGTAATCTGTAAATAGAATGAAGTAAGAAGTAAAACTAAAGCAGGAGGAAATGCAGGGTTAAAACTGTTAAAAGTGGGAGGCGAGCTGTGAGACTCGTGAAATTTGAACTTTGAGCCTGAGCACGACACATATTTGAGAAATTACATTTGCATTACAAGTTAGCAGTCGGGTCCCGTCAGGTTTGCACAGATATTTTAAGCTCTGTTACTTATTTGATTTAAAGCTGCACTATGTAAGATTTGGGATTTGGAGACCTCTCAGGTGGAAATGTGTAATTGCATGCAAGAAGTTACACAAGAATTTTTCAGAAGAACATTTTGTAACGTGGGTTGTGCTTCGATCCCCTGGTTGAGCTTATAAATCTAAAGATTGTGAGCACATTGAAAGAGAACTCAGTCAAAACGTGGTGAAGGATGTGCCCTCTGAGGATGTCAGTGAAAGATCTACTATGGTTATCACATCTTAATCAGTATAATGTTGATTTTGCATTTGAGACTTAAAAATCCTTCTGGTTATTCTTTTTAAAGTTAATATGTAAAGATGTATGACGTGGTCTGGAAAACTCCTGACCCGATACCTCTGACTTTAAAATGACTATTTCAGGTTTTATAGGGTGACTTGCAGGGTGACTTCAGTTTCAAAGTAAAAATCTTGCATAGTGCAGCTTTAACAATTGAAAAGGTTTCTGTTGCTAAGCTGAAACTGACTTTGAAATTCAGATATGTTAATTAGGCTGTAACAATTCTAGTATTTTTTTCTGTTCAGTAATGAACATTGGGTAAGCATTGTGATGCTTTGTCAGATCGGTATCAGATTTCTGGGTTATGAGAACTCACTCTCCTCCTCTTCTCCCACCATCCATTTCCATTTCCAGAAATGGTAGGTGGTCACTAATGGAGTGACCAAAGCACCATTAATGGCCTTAATTGCCATATTGTGTGTCTGCATGTTCCAGATGAAAAACTCTTAGCTATGGGGCTATGAGACAATGCAGTGTGTGTGTGTGTGTGTGTGTGTGTGTGTGTGTGTGTGTGTGTGTGTGTGTGTGTGTATGAGTGTGTGTGTGAGTGTGTGTGTGCTGAAGATCTCAGGTGTGTTAGGTGAGTCTAAGGAGCAGTTAAAAAGGTCATGCAGAGCAGTAAGTTAGATAGATCAGTGGATGCAGAAGATCATTTCAGAATGCATGTTTGATATTTAAACCATAAATGGTGCACTGAGCTTACTGTAGTGCATTATTACAAAAATAACTGCATTAGTCAGAGCTTCACACTTCAGGGAATACGTGCTTAAGTGTCTTACTCTGAACACACAAATTAACTCTACCTTTTTCTGCTATTGCACTAGCGCTCTTTCCAGCAAACGCTGTGTGTTAAAATAAATTCATAAGAATGAATTAGGCTGAGGATACGTTAAAGGAATAATTCTGCAAAATATCAAATGTATACAATTTTCCATTTTCCCCAGATATAGTTCATCAGCCAAGACATGTTTGGAGTCCAAATGTTGCTTCTTTCGTTTAAAACTGGAGCAGTGAGGCTAACATTGCTAACGAACACTGAAATGAAAGGTCAGCCCAATAACCCAATCTCTCTTAAACTGCATCCGGGTCTTCATTAAGGTGCAGACTTGCCAGTGTGGTTTAGGACACAGCATGACTTACTGTGAACTATAAGACATGTGGAGCTGAACACTGCACATGGCCTTTTTAGACATCAGGGTCTGTTTTTAAAAACTACCTCAGGAGTAAGAGTGCTGGTCTAGAAACATAAATACAGTGATCCAAGATCCGTCTTCTAATGGTATTGTCTGAATACCATAGCAGTAAAGTTTTATTAATTTTTAGAAAGTCTTTTATGAAGTCTTTGTGACTTTAATGAAGACCTGGATACAGTTTAAGGTGTTTGAGAGAAGTTTTGGTGAAGTATTTTGTTTATGGAAATATTTTGGGCTATTTGGGTGACTGTTGATTTCAGTAGTGTTTGTTAGCGGCGTTAGCCTCACCACTCCAGTTCTAAACTGTAGAAGCAAAATTTTGACACCAAACATGTCTTTGTTGATCGTTAATGTCTGGGATAGGAGGAATTTTTTTGCCAAACTGTTTCTACCACAATACTTTATTATAAAATGCTTTATTGCTACACAATTGCTTTACTGCGCTGCGGTACACATAATACTAAATAAATTACTTTAACTGCATATGCACTGCTTTGAATTATTTATAGCATAGGCCAAAATGATTAATTGTATCTCTTAATTTTACTGCGTTAAAGCTATAGAACTGTTCCAGAAAAAAAGTTACAGTATCAATGAACAAGAAATGTTCCTGAATAAAGAAATGACAAAACATGTGTTGTGTATGCAAGAATATAGGTCATACAGCATTATTACACTGGAGACAATAAGTAACCATTGAGAGAGATGAGGTGGCTTGGACTTCAATAGATGAGATACTTTCATTTTAAATGTATGAAAAATTAGGGATTCAGAAATAAATCATGGCTAATCTTTGACCTTAGGAAGAATATTGTCATCAACCTTGATGTGACATAATCTGCATGTGTTTATTTAAACCTTTGGTTTAGTCTAGACTTGAGCATACACTTAGTTACAGGAGATCATCTATGCAGATATGATTGTTGTGTGCGTCTTTGTCTAGCTTTAAAAACAATCAGCTTTGGCTTTTGTTCATTCATAGCTCCACTGTAAAAGCTGTTAAAGGTTTTTTTTTTTTTTATTTCTGCATAAGGCAATCATAGAGATGTAAACGAAATCAAATATAAATCTATATCTGATCACAAAAATAAACATTTAATTCGCTATATTGTATATAGCCTTATTTAGAGTTTTTATATATAATGTTGATAAGGGCAAAATTGTGGTAAATGCAAAGTGTTTACTTTGGGTACTGTTTTTCATGCCACATCCTGCATGTACCAGTCTGCTGTGAATGGCTAAAAAAAGCAAAAAAGAAAAAAAATCATTTTAAGCCAAAATCTTAACTTGAAACTATCGTAAAACAATGTCTCAGGCAGTGTATTCATAACGTGTATTCATAACTACTTTGCATAAGAGCTTCTTGCAAGGTAGCTTTTAGAGGCATTAACGATTTCAAATGTCTGGTTCCTGTCACCTTCATGGATATATCTGACTTGGTAAGTTTTACTACAGCGGAGCATTTCACACTAAACCACTCTGAATGACTTTGTTTACATCTAAACCTTTAAATTATGCGTAAATCATGAAAAATTGGTGGAATTCTCCTTTAAAACTGTTTTAAATTTGTTTATGTCAAATGCCAGCTCTGAGCTGGTCACACTTTGACAAAGGGCTGAACTGGCAAATTCTATGCAAATGGAGACTTTTGGGAGGTGCTCAAGTTGCCTGTTCCGTTTTTCTGCTGATGTTCATTTTAACTGCTGATCTGTAAGTAAATTAAATATGGCACAGTGGCCTTCCAGTCTTGGCACATGGCAGTTTTGTGGTAAACTGCATTCTTAGCTCATACAAAACTATCTCTGCCAGCTTCAGATCAGTGTGCGCGTCAACTAACAGTCTCTGAACTACTGCTTCAAACACAACAAAAATTTCTTTTTGTTGTCTTTTAATTTTGTATCATTTAAGTTGTGGAATTGTCCTCTTATAAGCATTTAAAGGGACATTCCATCAGTATTTCAAAATTTCTGCTGAATTAAATGCTTTACATGTAAATAGAGTCATTCAGAGTAGTTTGATGTGAAATGCTCTGTTGTAGAGACACGTCACTAGTCAAAATTGCTCACAGTGGTGGTGATAGGAACCAGACACCTGAAAAGATTAATGCCTCCAAAACCTAATTCACAGAAAGTTATTACATGAAATGGTTATGAATACCATGCCTGACCCATTTTTATGATATTTTATTGATAATATTGATTTCAGTCTAAAGCATAAATATTTGTGGTGGAGAGGTACATGCAGGGTGTTATAAGGCAAAATAGTCCCCAAAGAAAATTTGGAATTACCATTATTTTACCATCGTCAACATTAGATATAAAATAACTCAGAATACCCGTGAAGGTTCACTAGTGGTTTTGGATTGTAAATAAAATGACAATATTTGTGCTTTAGACATCGTGACCCCTGGTTCCTATTACCACCACTGTAAAGGAATCTGAATCTGTAAGTTTCTCTATAATGAACCATTTAGTATTAAGCCACTCTGAAAGAGTTTGTTCACATCTACAGCATTAGATTAAAAAAATTACCTTTTGAATCCATAAAGCTGTAATGTAGAGTGTTTCGGGTGAGCACAGAGCTGAGTGTCTGTTTACACTTTCTTGAAGCGTGTCCATTGTTGTCACACTAAACTGAGGCCGTGTGTGTACGTGTGTGGTTGTGATAGAGTGAGAGTGAGAGAGAGGGAGAAAGAGACTGAGGTCTAGTCCCTAGAAATGTTTGTGGTTGGTCACTGAAGAGTGTCAGGAACTTCTGCATGTTTCTTGCCTAGAGGCGATTTCACAGAGCAGAATTTTTCAGTTAGCTGGATAACTTAAGCCCAAAACGAGGCTGGTCCAGCAGAAGACAGGCTAAGGGTCATTCCTGTTCTACAGGCTTGCCGTACGGCTTTTGTTATCCAGCTTTACTGAGAAGCCCTGTTTGTGAGTTTGTGAAAAAAGTGTAAATAACCAATAACCAGTCATGTTCTTTAGTAAAAACTCTTTTAGAACAGCCCATATTCTGCAAAGTTTTACAGTAATTAACTGTTATTTCCTAATAAAGCACACTGAGAAAGTGACCAGCGGTTTATGCAGCCTTGAGTAGATTCTCTCAAATTTCTACCTCAAGATTATGTATTAAGATATCTGGTCACTGCTGTATTTGTAGTCTTAATGACTTGTAGCATAACTGCATGTAACTGCTGTAATGTGATGTTGATGGTGTGATTGATATTTTAAAGAGACCATGATTTGTTCTCCGAGTTACAGTCGTATGCAAAAGTGTAAACAAGTTAACATATACTTTTCAAGGAACACACTTAAATATGGCATTTTATGCTAATTTTAGTACAGTTTTTGTTTATTTCCTGAGTATAACATATTGGAAAAAATAATCCTAAAATATAAAAAGTGCCAAAACATATTATGCTTTATTTTTCCAATATGTTAAATTCAGCATATGATTCTGTGTAACACTTTACAATACAGTAAAAATGTTTAAGTACAGTAAATTGTTGTAATTTTACAATTTTTTTCAGTATAGGGCTATACGATATGATAATATGATATAAAATATATGGAATTTACTATATTGCGATTACTGTGATTATATTGCTGCACACTGTGGTTGTGCCTTGCAATACAAAAAAAAAAAAATTATTGGCCAAAACAGTTTAGTTTGATTGAATTACATGAACAATTAACATACACAGCTGCATAATGTAAGCTGTTGAGGGATTAAATGTGGATGAGTAAACTGCAATTCAGGAAGGAGTTTATGTGTCAGGCTTTGCTGCAGAGACCCAGAAGGCTTTTTATTTTGCCGTAACATCTTTGCCTGTAAGGATCTGATGTTAGTTCAGAGTGAATGTGTGGTTATATGCTGGGTTCTTATTGCTTGGCTGCACTCTGTACCGGTTGTAAAGACTGACATTGTTCTCTGTATTGTTCATTAGTCTTAATCAAGCTCTTACTCTATTAGCCCTGTCTCCTCTTCCCTCTGTGCCTCTGCCTCCTAGCTCCTCATTAATGTGCCCGTGTGTGTTAGTGAGAGAAACGTTCTCGTTAGTCTTGTTACTGCATGCATTAGTGTCGTGTGCGTGTGTTTGTTTTCATATATTATCAAAAATTTATATAAAACATAAAAATACAGCTCTAACCTGCAGTAACAGAACGAACTAAGTGATCCTCACTTTATGAAGTGTTTTCTTATTTTAATGTATTTTTTATATATAAAAGCTCCATGTTACATTTTTTAAGGAATAAAATAAGAAAAACATTTTAGTTACTGAGGTTAAGGTTGAGGTTAGTTTTGGGATGATATATATATGTATGTATAATGCAAATGGGACATATTTTTACATAGACACTTACATATAAATTATATATTTGGGGTGTATTATTATCACATATGTACACAGTTGTATGCAAAAGTTTGGGCACCCCTGGTCCAGTGACGTGTTGATTTTCTTAGGGAAAATAAGTTAACGCAAATTCTCTACAGAGAACACATCTGCATATTTTAACCCTTTGGATTTTTCAACATTTTCAATGTTTGCCAAAAGAAAAAATGATGTGCTTTATTATTATTTCAACCTCAGATTCCTTGGCCTTTGCTCATTTTCTGTGAAGAACATGTAAAATAACACATTTTCAGTGACTTCACTCTGTACACCCCATACACATTTATATTACACATGTGGTGTTGGGTGAACCCGCAGTGAATAAAAATTGTGGAGGTGCTGTGTCCCTTCACTCTGTTCTCCTCCTACATGGCCTGCTGTTGGTGTGTGTGTATCTATGTGTATATGTTTGTATGTGTGTGTGTGTGTGAGGGTTGACAACATGGACAGGCTGCTGACTGGCTACAGCTGCTAAAGGAGAACCCTACACTGGTCACTTGTGATATTTTAAACATCTGGTATTTTTACATAAATTGTTATGGCTGTATTGATTTAATACACAATCACTGTTTATTTGCTGAATTTAACATATTTGGGTAAAAAAATAAAAAAATGTGGTGTGTGCAAAAGTTACAGCACCTTTTTTGTTTTTGTGTGTTAAACTCAGCAAATACATAAAAATTCAGCACTGAAATTGAAAAAAAAAGCAGTTTTGAAGTGTTTTCTCTGTAGAGGATGTGTTAACTTATTTTCACTTAGAAAATCAACAGAACATGTCATTTGACAGAGGGTGTTCAAACTTTTGCATATGGTTTTGTGTCCTGACATTGTATAAAATCCCTGTTTCCTCCTTCAGAACGACTAAAATCTGGCAAAAGGTTGTGAGCTCAGGTGGTGTGTGTAGGGTGTATATTGTGTAGTGGTGTGTAGGGTTTCCAGGTAATGCCATCAGGCTTCTGTTGATATGTAAACAATGCCATGCAGGAATAAAAGAAGGATTTTATGAGTGGATTCACTCCATTTATTTCCAGCCTGCCTCCCGCATCTGGAGTGTTTTATTAGCAAAAAACATTGTTTTCTGAATGGACAGCTCATGAAGTTATGAACTGTTTTAATCATGCCTGTGGGTTTTAGGTACTTGAATATAAAACTAGTGGGTTTCATGTTTATGTTGAAGAAAGTTTACATCAGTTGTATTGATTACAATTATTCAGAGAGTGAAAAGATCACAGATAACGTGTTCTGTTTTATAGTTAGACTTTTAATGCAGAGACAAAGGCCCAATCCTATATTTTTACCCCCACCTCTTGTTTTCGAGTGTCACCTTGGTTGAAAATCTTCCCTTATGAAATGGGACCCTCAAATAAAAAGGAACATTAGTTCGTTAACAGGCTACTAGTGGTGCTCTGTAGGCGACCCTCAGTAAAGTTCGGCAACCTCGCTTCTGGGCTTAATTTAGGGCATCGTATGCCTTCAGAGAGATAATTATTTATTATTGCCCACCCCTAATTCTTCAGTGATATGAAACTGATGTCAGCTGTGCATCAGCTTCTTGTTGGATTTTTCCTGTTCCACCTTAATTGGTGTAGCAGTAACATTCTGGCGCTTTAGGCGTCAGAACTGCTGGACTATTTAAGGTGGAACGGAAAATTTAGGTAGCTAGCTAATTAGTACTAGTACTAATTAGTACTATTAGCGATTTTTATGCTTGTTATAAAGAAAAGGACCATAATACATTGAAGCAACATTAATCTAAGATAATACAAAGGTTTTGTAATTTTTTAATTAATTTTTAACGTAATTTTTATTGTGGGTTTCTTTGGTCGCTTGTGCAGCCATCTTTTCGTTTTTTCTTCTTTTTCTAATAACAATCTGTTTGGAGTGTGTCTCTAAAAAACCTCCATTTGGAGGGTCATGTAGCCGTAACAATTTACCCTACCCCTCTATCTCAACAAAAATCGGGACACCCTACCCCTAGATGTGAACGCGCAAAACGGAGGACTAAGGGCTAAGTGGTAGGGGCAAAAGTGGAATGGGATTGGGCCATAAAGTGGCTAATTCTACTTTTGACTCTTTTCCTGAAACAAAGTGATTTCTCAGTGCCGTTATAGCAGTCATTTTTAAATAGATTTGTTATTATTATTATTATGTTGTTGTTGTTGTTGTTGTTGTTGTTATTTCTATTAATTTTACTGAATATATTTAGCTCTGGATAGTTAAACTTGCTTTGGCAGCACTGAACTCTCCACCTCTCACTTCTGTCTTCTCTTTCTGGCTATACAAATTTCTCTGTAGTTTTCAACTGTTTGGTATATTAAATGATTCTTATGCATGACGAGCACTGTAAGACATGTAACAGGCAATGGTGCTCTTATGAGGTTTTTTGGTTGATTTGGATCGTCATTGGGTGTGGCAAAAGCAACAACTGTCCACATCAAAATACAGATGGTAATAATACTACACAGAGAATATAGCAAATAGACCTACACAAAGTGCAGTGTATTGGTAGAGCAGTAAGTTCTAGGATAAGAACACCATCTCGCTTTTCCATTACGCATACTACATCAACAGAATATCAGACACTCATCAGATAAGAGTGCGGACTGTCTGCACCTGTACGGGTCATTTGCTTAAAACTTTCCACCTTTATTGTGTCTGTGTGTGCGTGTGTGCGTTATTGCTCGCTCATAATGTTTTGTCTCACCTTTATCCCAGTGTTCAATAAAGAGGAGTCCAGCTGTCTAAAACAGTCCCCCACTCTCTATCTTTGTCTCTCTCTTTCTCACTCTCTCTGTCTGTCTCCCTGTATCTCTCTCTGTCTCTTTCTCTCTCTCTCTCATACTCTCCATCTCTTTTATATATACACACTCTCTCTCTGTCTCTCTCTTTCCCTTTCATTCTCTTAGTTTCTCTTTCTCTTACACATACACAATCTCTCATTGTCTCTTAGTTTCTCTTTCTCATACTCATACATTATCTCTCACTCTCTCTCTCTCTATATCTGTCTCCCTTTTGCATACACTCTTCACTCTCTCTATATCTCCGTCTCTCTTTCGCACATACACACTCTCTTTGTCTTTATTTCTCTCTCATACACTCTCTCTCCTTCTCAATCATATACACTCTGTCTATTTTTATCTGTCTGTTTCTCTCTCTCCTTTCTGTCTCTCTCTTTTTCTGGTTCTCGTTCTATTTCTCTCTTTCTCTCTCTCTCTCTCTCTCTCTCTCTCTCTCTCTCTCTCTCACTCTCACTCTCCTACACACTCACTCTCTCTATTCATTCTCTCTTAGTTTCTCTTTCTCATCGCTCTCTCTCTCGCTCTCTCTCTCTCTCTTTCTCTCTCTCTCTCTTTCACGCTCTCTCTCATACGCTCTCACAGGTTGACGCAAGTGCGTGCTGTGTGAGTAAACATAATCAAAAATCCTGTTGCATTTGAAAGACAGTGGTTTATCTTGTTATTTCATCGTTGTTCCACTAACACCTCCACATTGTCATCACCATCATCTACTGAATGACCTTTTCTTCTAGCTTCTGTTACTGTCAGTATCAGGTATACAGTTACAGGAACAGAACGCAATAAACTGTATTTCACCTCTTAATAGTTAACAGAAACTAAAACAGTGCATTTACAGTGTGTGAGTTTATTTAGTGTTTAAAATACTATTATAGCAAACCATACAATTTCTGTTTGTTTTTCTTTACTGTACATGAGTGCAGCTTTATGTTTGTACCTCTTCTGTAGACATTTCTTACTATGTTGAATTAATGCATTTGATGATTAAAGGGCCTGTATAATGGAAAACTAAAATTTCCCTGCTTTTTTAATAAAATAGTTTGCTGTAGTATGAAAAGATTGTTTCAAACGGTACCTTTCATATATGGAAATTAAGCTGTGAAAAAAGCTTGAACTGCTTGTCATTGTTTTTGTTACATCATAAAATGAACACATCCACATATATATGCCTATTGAGCCCATGTCACAACATGTAGAATATGGCCCTTTAAAACACATAATCGACGTATAATACATACATGGTAATCCATAAAAAAAGACAATAAGCTACAGTTATAAAACGGTCAAATTTCAACCCTAGGAAATGACAGCCAGTCTGATCGTTTATAAGCTATTATATACTTATAAACTCCCAGAAAAAGGATGGCCTGCCCACTCCAGGTAAGGGGAAGGGACCTGCCTCAGGTGCAGGAGTTTGAGTATCTCAGGATCTTCTTCGCAAGTGATGGGAAGAGGGATCGTGAGATCAGCCGCAGGCTGGGACAGGTGGCAGCAGTAATGCGGTCACTGTACCGGACTGTAGTGTTGAAGAGGGAAGTGAACCATAAGGCAAAGTTCACTGTTTACTGACCCTCACTTATGGTCATGAGCTTTGGGTAATGACCCAAAGAATGAGATCATGAATACCAGTGGCGTAAATGAGCTTTTCTTCGCAGGGTGGCAGGCTACACTCTACTTGATAGGGTGAGGAGCTCAGAGTAGAACTGTTACTGCTTCACATTGAGAGGAGCCTGTTGAGGTGGTTCGGGCATCTGATCAAGATGTCCCCTGGCCTCCTCCCGGTGGGGGCTTACTAGGCACGGCCTACTGGGACGAGACCCTGATGTTGTTCTAGGACCCGCTGGAGGGATTATATCTCTAAGTTGGCCTGGGAGTGGCTCGGGATCCCCTGGAATGAGCTGGAGGAAGTTGCAGGGGACAGGGTCGTCTGGGATTCTCTGCTCTCCCAACTGCTACCGTGACCCTCTCTGGACTAAGCGGTTAAAGGTGATGTTGATGATTATACTTATGAACTGTCAGACTGGCTGTTCCTATGGTTGAAATTCAACCGTTTTACTTTACTCTTTAGTAACACCTTCTGCTGTTCACTCTGACCTTGGTTTGAACAGGGATAGAGGGACAGTGGCTGCACTCTTTTATTCAGCTCCGTCTCCTTGATGAAAAGAGCCGCTTGAGAGATTAGGAATTTGTGCCTTTTTTTTTTTTTGCAAGGCAAACTTCTTGGCAGACCTTATTCAGATTCACCAGGGTCATGAATGGGGAATGGGACAAATAAGTCATTGCTTTTTTCATTTCTAGTAAACATATGGGTGTAATTGCGTACGTCTGTGTTTGTATATGTTGGTGGTAATGTGGTTATGTATTGCACGTCATACAAAGGCCATTGAATGAAAAAAAAAATAAATGCATGATTCTCATCAGTCAGGTGGCAGCGGGGACATACTGCGGAAGGAACTCTATTCGTATAGTGCTGGCCAGAACAGCTTCTATACCGGTACGCTGCTGTTGTTGTCAGACTGTGTTGATTCATACTCTTAGTTGTATAATAGATAAATAGTTACATAAAATCTGAATAAACTTTATGTTTATTTCCTGGATTCATTACCATATAAGAGTTTGATATCCTTTGTAAACATTACTTAAGTTTCAAAATGTACCATTCTCTCTTCATATATGGAAACGAAGCTGCAAAAACAGTTCATTTTGAATTTGATGTTTTTGTGATGTCACAAAAATCATGTTTACACATATTTACATATATCTAATTTAGCCTATTTAGCCTACTGTAGTTTAGCACACTCATTCATATAGAAGTTATCAGACGTGTTTCAGCTCAGACTGCTTTTTTGAGTAAGGCACAGTACAGGGCAGCCAATCAGAACAGAGCTCTTTTTTATGTGTATTTTAAAGGCACAGTAACTAAAACAGCCTGTTTAAATCTGAGGGATGAAGAGAGGTTTAAATTTGAAGGACCTTTAAATTTGTATAAAGTCATATAATAGATACCTAAAATAAATAGTTACCTAAAATCTGAATAAGCTGTATGTTTATTTCCTGGATATTTGTTTAAAAATATTGTGTTTTGTTGACCCATTGGTGTCATTATAAGTTCCCATATCTTCATTTTTTTTATTGTATTTTAATTTTGGCTTCACTTATGACATTTGAGTGTGCTTGTGCCAAAAACAGTCCTAATGCATTTTTACATGGCCATTTTGCAACCTCTGTATCCCTTAGTGCAAAACAGTTTTGTTATATATGACATCTGGTCCTGTATTGCGCTTTACTGAAAATGCATTCCAGGCTGAAACACTCCTTGTAACTTCAGCAGAAATGAGCGGAGCTGAACTGTTGTGTGCTGAATAAGAGAATATATGTATGTGTTGGTTTTCATGACATCACAAAACAATTAATTCAAAATGGATGTTTTTTGCATCTTAGTTTCCATGTTGTCAGAAGAAAAACCTTGTATCTTCAAAATGGGAACTTTACTTTTAATGCAAGTCAATGTAACCAGATATTTTTCCCAAGTCATTTTGGGCCATTTTTATTGGTTCATTCATCATGAAATTTACAGACAATGTAAAGGGCAACCGGCTTTTTCAAATTATATCAAAAACTGGAAAATGCCAAAAATTAGGTTTAGTTTTGTTCTGACAGCAGTGATATATGGATTGTATGGACAATGTTTACATACTATATGAAAGTCTTTAATTTCAAAAAGTGAAGAGAATTTGGTTTTCCATGATATGAGCCCTTTAAGAGAAATGCATAGAAATACAAAGAAATAGATAGAGTAGATAGAAATATATAAAAGCACAATAGAAGTACAGAGTAATACAGTCCTAATCTAAAGCTCTTTTAGGATGGTATGACAGATTAGCAATACTCAGGAAGCAGGGGTTCTTTTACTTTATCAATACAAACTTAAACTTAATCTGATACTGTGATACTGATATATTTGTAAAATGCTGTGGTACTGAATGTTATTGTGGGACTGCGCTGTGTTTGCACAATGACTGCCCGTCTGCCTTTATAGAATCTGACATAAAGAACAGTAATACATTTGCACTATTCTGATAGAAATGCTTGTTTTTAAATCACTACTGTGTGTGTGTATGTGTGTGTGTGTGTGTGTGTGTGTGTGTGTGTGTACGTATGTGTGCGTTCAGTGATGAGACAGTAATGTGCTCAGGCTTGAAACCAGGGGCCCCTGTCAGAGACAGAGAGAGACAGAAAGAAGGAGAAAGATATCAGTGCCATACACACTTATTATTTTTGCCTTATTGGAGAGGTCCAGTGTTCGTTCTTTCTTTCTTTCTTTCTTTCTTTCTTTCGTCTGTATCTTTGTCTATCTCTATCTCTCTCTCTCTCTCTCTCTCTCTCTCTCTCTCTCTCTCCCCTGTTTTCTCCCTCCCTCTCTCTGTCTTCTTCTGTATCTCTCCCCTTCTCCTTTACTCTTTCATTCCTGTGTGTATGTTTGTGTGTATGTGTGTGTGTGTGTGTGTTTGTGTGGTATTGTTGAGTAAGACCCTTGGTTGTTGTAGAGACATATGTAGGTTAATCTTGTTGTAGCTGATTGTTTTTAGAAAAAAAATGAGTTTGATGACCCCCTTTAACCCTTGATAACTTGAGCTTATTTTGTTTTGATGCTCCAGTGTCTCCCTCTCCCTCTCCCCATTCTCTCTCTCTTTCTTCTCTCCACACACACACACACACACACACACACACACGTATATATATATGATCGATTAATATAACGATAGATTCATATCATATACATAGATACATTGTTTTTCCTCTTGTCTCTCTCTCTCTTTCTCTATGTTGCTCTCTCTGTAAGCATTCTGGTCCTTTACTGAGTCACATAATTATGAATATAAACAGTTTAAGCGCAGTGCAAGTGGACAGAGGCATGAATAAATAAGCATATCATTAGTATTCATTATCATCATGTGCTGAGAGGACAGTCCTTTAGCAGCTCGGCCATTTTAGCTGTGCGGTCTGGGGGCAGTATGCGTTTGTTAGTTATCCGCTGGCGTTTTGGCCGTTATATAAGAAGATTGCTGGCCTGCTACTGCCACTACACACACGCACAAACACACATACACACACACATAAACAGCAAACATGCGCTCAGGCATCATCCAGTGGCGCAGCACTCTGCGAGACTGCTGGTGTTTTGAGACTTTCTGCAATTCACATAGCCTGGAGTGCCTTATTCAGCTCAGCCATGGCCACGAAAAGGGCATGAAAACATTAAGAATATGATTAAATATGGCTCTTTTGAACCATGCTTTGTCTTATTTCTGTATGTTCCTGAAGACTGGGAAGTGTTTTATTGTCATGGCCCTGTAGTAACACGGTCAGGGTGTTTTGCTGTCTCATTGCTGCTTCCAAACACGCGCACAGCTGCAGCACCTTTCTCCTAAAGTGCATGTAAGGTGAAGTGAAAGACAGCCAGGGAGGGGAGAAAAAAGCCCACAGATGTTTTTTTTTTTTTAATCAGGACACACAAAAGCAACTTTTTTCTCAATTCTAAGCCATCATGAATTCCTCCTCACATGAAATACACAAAATACCACATTACAATCGTATTGCTACATATTGCAATTATAAAATACCTTGCAACATATTAAAGGGCCCATATGGAAATGTTCTTCACTTTTTAAAATATAAGGTTGATTACTTACGTTTCAAAATGTACCGTACAATTCACATGTATGGAAACAAATCTGTGAAAACAGGCAATTTCGAATTCATTGTTTTTGTGATGTCACAAAAAAATTAACATATTTACACATATCTAGTGTAGCCTATTAAGCCTACTGTAGTTTAGCCCACTCATTCATATAGAAGTTATCAGATGTGTTTCAGCCCAGACTGTCCAAAATTTAACCAAAATCATTTACGTTCGGTAGATCGCTGCATCCACAGAATCTCATTTGAATCACATTTGATGTTTAAAATGCTCACAGCACACAGTAAAACGTCTTGTGATTGGTTAGAGAGCAGGATTCTGTGATATCGGTATAGCAAAGGTCCATTTTGCAACAACATATGTACTGTGAATCCCTATTATGTGTTATTTTTGTCATTGAAGGCATGTATCTTTTATGTAGCTTTTCTGAGGCTAGGCTAGGTGCCATGCTGTGGTTTGACAAGGTTAGTCTTTTTTTTCTGACGAATCAGAAAACCGGAGGGATGTGAAAGGGTGTGATCTACAGCTTTCAGTCAAGCTTTGTTCCACATTTACAGCTGGAATTGCTTATTTTGTTGCAGTGTTGTTTGATGTTGGTTCAGAAAAGTCAGCGCTGTGCAGCCGCTGGCTGTAGTGTGTGCTTTAGTGTACTTTAGGTAAGCGGCGTGTTTGTGTGCTCCGGCAGCCTTGCCAGATGGTCCTGGGAGAGCAAGGGCGACCCACTCTCAGAGCAGAGGAGGGAAACCGTGTATTTGACTGTATGTTTTTGTATATTCTCTGGACAAAACGTCCTGACTGTGTGGGAAATCCAGAGAAAATAAGAACACATATGAGATATTATTGTTACATGTGAGGACTTATATGTAGTCAGTGTCAAGACAAACCCTTATATGTCTATTTTTGTTTCTTTGTTTTTTCTTTTTTTTGATAATGCCAGCCATCCTTTAGTTAATAAAGAATGGAGGAATAGAAATTGAAAGTTAAGCGTGTTCTCCTTTTTGGAGATGCAAGGGTTTTTTCCAATAAACATATAGTATCTAAGTACCTAAATATAATAAAAATATATCCTCTTTCTCTCTCTCTCTCTATATATATATATATATATATATATATATATATACAATGAATATATGTTTGACCCCATGTCCTGACATTGTATAAAAACAAGTCTGTGTGTGTGTGTGTGTGTGAGTGAATGGGGAGGGGGGATTTAGAGAGGCATGCGGGCTCAATTAGGTCAGAGTACAGCACACTGTCAAATCCCAGCATAGGCAGGCTGATCAGCAAGAGTCAGGATGTGTGTGTGTCCCTCTCCCCTGACTCACCACTGCGTGTGTATGTGTCAGTATAAAGTTGCTGTTAGCCTCAGTTATTTGCCACAATTTAAAATTGTGGGTCATTTGTGCCACTGTTTTTAAAAAAAGGAGCTTTCTGAGATCTGAGCACTTCTGTTGGTTTGCATTTGAATAGACATTCAACTCAATTAACCTTTGTTTGTTTGTATGCGCGCTTGCTCCTTGATGAGCACTGTGACCTGGCCGTGAACTCATTGACACAGAATTAGTTAGATTTGTCACAGTTGCTTAATTAAACTTCAGTTCAATTTATCTTCTTTATAATTTGGAAATGAATAATTATGACTTTGATAATAGTGCATATTGTAAGTTCTCCTACTTGTCTGTTATTACAGTAAGAAACGGACTGCATGGACATTCCCATTTATGGGCATTTTTTGACCACAATGTTTTTAATGAACTTTTTTAGTCTTTTTAAAAACTTGCTTTTTAATTTTTTTTCCAGTAAAGTGTCTTTTAGAAGAGGCAGTGTCCACTTTTAATATTTGTCCTTTTCAAAGCTCAGATTTATCAGTAATTGTAGATTACTCAATCACTAGTAACAGCCCCGCAAATAGTACACATGCTATGACGTTTGCCAGTTATGACAGCTCACAGACACTGCATAGTCTGTTCTTAAGTTTTTTTTCCTCTCCAGTGCATGTGTAAAGTTTATTCAGCCACGTGTGCATAACTTCAATGAGAAGCTGAAACTAGCAGAGCCTTGAACGAACTCAGAACGGCTTTTGTGACCAAAATGACCAACATCATGTGAGAGAAGCATCTGCAAATGAGAATGTAAGCGATTTATGCAAGTTGTTTTGAGGCCCGTTCATCTTAACTATCAGGAAGGTGGATTGCAGCTATGTTGCTGAAGGGCAACACCTTTAATATCCTAGTTAAATGTGTGTAGTACTGTTTTATTGTTGTTAGTAGTGTGGTTTTTGGGTGTATTTATATCTGCATGGTGTTGTTTTGAGCTGTAAATCTGTAAATACATTGGTGAAGCAAAGCAAGTTTCATTTCCTTATTAAATGTGTTTAATTATGTATTTTTTTTTGTTAATACTGCAATTTTGCACCCAAACGCAAGCTTTACTAGGGATTCTTGAGGGTTAAATGTGACTGATCTTATCTGTATCGCCATCTTTTAGAGTGAATTTTGGTCAGAGTAAACATGAATTGAAGCCCAGACAGGTCTAATTTAGAGAAGTAATCCGAGGACAGCGTCAGGGCGAGGATCAGTGTGCTGGTGCTGAAACGCTGAAGCTTCTGCAGCTCTGCAGGTATGTTCGATCAAAGCGCACCTTTAGGACCCGCTCAGTGAGCGAAACTAATCAGGCGCAACAGAGAAGGCATCAAACGCTGGAGCGGCCCAGCACTGACAGCAGGAACACTTATGACTGAGGCGTTTTCAATCCGCCGCTTATTGTACTCAGAAGATTGGCTTTATTCCTGTCACAGTGCATTCTTATGTTTTTCACACACGAAAATTGATTCAGTCATTTCGCTTTTTGTGAAAGTTTGCAAGGCTGGAGCAGAGAGGTAATCAAAACTTTTTTTGGACTGATTTTGGACATTTTGTTTCTTGTATGAAAAGAATTTTTCAAACTTTATATTGTTGATAGTTTTACTGAAGCTGCATTTGCATTTAAAAGGAAGACGAACAACAAGCGGTTTAAGATTATTGCCTTTTTACTAGGGGTAAACCCATAAGGGATATCTGTAATGTACCTGGATTAGCATTAGGGGTGTGCTGATCCTTAATTTTTATGGGCAATTCCAATTTCTTTTTGGCCAATGTCAGATTTTTTTGGACTTGTTGTTAGACTTTTTTTTATCTGAAGCCCGCACTGTGTGCGGTAAATTAACACATGACAAACACAAGCACAACGTTTCAGTATAAACAACATTATTTGCTCCTAAATTGACCAAACTGGCATTCAACATGTTTCAGTCTTAAATCAGTTGCCTGTTTAAGTAACATGAACCAAATTAATTACCACATTGGGTTAAGTGCAATTGTGCTACAGCATTATGATATAAGTGTAGCAGCAGTGTTCTAATACAGCGTGAGTGCACATACTTTGCTTACTATGTCATATACATCATAAAATGGCAACACAGAACTGCCAAAATAAAACCAGGAAAAATCTACTAGTCTGGTCTTGGTGTGCTCCAACTGTGCATCGCTAATTAGGATTCTAAAGAAATATAGCATTTATTTCTATTAGGTTACAAATGCAGCAAAATGAATAAAATTGATATATTTTAGCATAGTGATGCTGCATCATCTAAACATGAATACAGTAAATGCATGATATCAGTCAAAGATCAGTTTGAAATATCGGTCAAATCAAAACATCTGTACGATACTAGTTGAATTTCATTGTGCATCCCTACTTTTTGACAGAGCACTGTCTGACTTCAGTGAACTGTAATTGCTAGGTTGACTGTTTGAATGGGACACACAGATAAAAAACTGGTTAAAATAAAAATATAAGTGGTGCAAAAGCAAAATTTAAAAAACACAAGTTGCAAATTGAAAGGAAACACTATAAATTCATTTATAAAGCAGTCATGCTAAATTGTATGGCTAGAAAACCTTTAGAGAAAATCTTTAACAAATTACTCACTGACTGTCCATGATTCATTTCTTTATTGTACAATTATTTAGTGTCCTATGATCATTTGTTGCCTGCACGAATGCCATGACAGTAATTAATGGTACTCCCTTATCCCCTTTCCTGGTATTTTGCTAAAGTATTAATCATTATAGCTTTTTTCCCATATCACCCAGCAAGACAGATCAAATCAGTTAAAAAGTACTGAATCACTGTGAAATGATTCATGCTACACTTCGTTGGAAACGCTCAGTGTGAGCCAACGTAGTTTTGTTGAAATGCTACACCTAAATAAGCGATTATGAAATCTCCACAGAGATGACCAAATGTGCATCCAGCTGGGATATGACGATTTCCTAGTGTGTCTCGAGTCATTTTCCTGGTATCGTGGTGAGGTGGGTTTTTTGCATTTCAGGAAGAGCGTGGGGTTCCCTAGAACAGGACTAGCATGTTGTACATGAAGCTATAAAGCTGGTATTGTTATCAAACACTAATGGATTCCTGAAAGTGCGGAAACGAGGAATGTTTTTCCATAAGCACAGCCCAGAAATAGCAATCCATGGTGAACGAAGGAGCACTAGGCCCACAACTGCACATGGTGTTCAGCGGTGTAGCGCTGGGAAGTGGTTGTGTCATGGGTTTCGCAGGAAATAAGGCCAGTTGTGATTCATGTTCCTCTTCCAGTTAGAGATCCATGGGAAGACCTTATAAAAAGCATTAGAGCTCAAGTGAAAAGATGCTGTATGATGATGTAGGGGGTTGGAGGAAAATGAGAAGAAGCCATGGTGGTCTGTACTTGTGGTTTAGTTGAGATAGTGGAGATGGGGGAGACGTTAGTTTCAAAAACAGAGTCGCTTAACTTACGCTAATAATTTTCATTCAACTTCCCATTTTCCTTTTCTCTTGTGTGTGTGTCACACACACACGCAAACACACACACACACACACACACACACACACACACACATACACACACACAGACTTAAAGTATGTGGTTCACATCCATCCCTTTTGTGCTAATGTTGTGAAAGACCTCTCTTCCTCTTGCTTACTTCCCTGAATGAAATTTCGAAATTGATATTATTGTTGCTGTGCTACAACATATAAATAAATAAATAAATATATATATTTAAATAAATAAAAAAATATATATAGCTGTATGTAAACTAGTGATGTAAAGATTGGTATATTATGTACAGCATTATATATATATATATATATAAAATAGATAGATTGCTTGATTGATTGGTCAAGATTGGTCAATTAAACTTGATTACTCAATAAAAATTTCAGTTAAATGCATCTGCTGTGTTTAGTTGTCAGTTTGCATTATCATGATAATGCATATTTTCTCCCACTGGTATGAAACAGGGCCTGATTGACATGCCCATTTTTATGCAGAGTTTTTGCCTTGTCTGCCACCGCACAAATGCTTGGAGTGGCTTGCAATTTTAATTGTTTTTGTTATTTTATATACAATAATAACATATACAGTGTTGATTTAAATAATACAAACTAGTCACCAAAAGATGTGAAGAAGCCATTACTGAAAACAGGAAAAAAAAAACGCCTGACTCTAGACCTCAACATCAGTTAAAGTGTTTGAGATTAATTGGATCTTGAGTAACAGAAAAAGCAACCAATTTCTAAGACTGAACTTTGGAGGTGTGGACAAATATCTCTGCATATTTTCTCCCCGAAGGATGATAACTGAATCGTTTTATACAGTTGTCTCCAATTATTCCTGCAGGGACAGACATGATCTCATAATGAGAACGACTGGGTACAACCATAAGATATTTTTTGGTTAAATATGGTTTGGGATGTAGACTTATCAGAGTGGAGATGGTGGATGGTGTGCTGACCAACAGACATGAAGCTTTACCTCTTGCAAAGGAAAAAAAGTTCTGTTAGCTAGTGATAGCATTTCAATAGCTAGCTTGTTTTGCTTGTGTTATTACTGTGGATGTTAAAGGACCACAGACTAGAGGATTTTTAGGGGGAAGTACCCTTGTGTCTCAGTAATAAAATTGATAGTGGCAGTGTGGGCTATTTTCTAACATCCTTTTTAACCCTTTGACAGAAAATGTCTTTAAAAAAAAATCCAGCTAATATTGAATCTGTATGAAGTCATATAGTGCAAGTACGGATGAACAGCTGCAGACAAACACGGTCTGCATTCTGTGGCAGTAAGTGCTATGAAATTTCTCTTAATCTGAGATAGCCTTGAGATAACACCTCAGCACTCTGTCTTAGAAGGACCTTTAGATAAAATACACATGGAACACAAAGGTACACATTTAAAGCAGTAACACAAAAACTGCTTTAAATGTACTCTTATAGTAGGTAACTAATTATGAAAGAAGCACAAAAGTACATCTGTAATTGACTGAAGGAGGCTTTTTAAATACATATATGTGTGTATCTATCTATCTATCTATCTATCTATCTATCTATCTATCTATCTATCTGTGTATCTATCTTTCTATCTATCTATCTATCTAAATATCTATCTATCTATCTATCTATCTATCTATCTATCTATCTATCTGTGTATCTATCTATCTATCTATCTATCTATCTATCTATCTATCTGTGTATCTATCTATCTATCTATTTATCTATCTATCTACGTAGCAAAAGGAATGAAATATCATACAAGAAAGAAACAGCATGCACATCATTACATTGTGGTCACTGGAGTACGAATTAGAAGCTTCTACTGTGGTGGAGTGGAAAAACAACCCTGGTTTCAATTTCACACCCTGGAGTTTCGCACTCCGGTGTATTTCCCAGACCTAGAGTTCTGATGAATATCTGCAGCCAATCTCAAAGCTTAATATAAGAAATGTCCTCATTGTCACAGGACCACAGAAATTTCCCCTAGTACTCCAGCTTAGAGCAACACAAAATATTATAAATTTTCCAGTAGGGCTGGGCAATATGACAATATATATTGTCAGTATATCATAATTGTTTCACAACACAATACAATATGCTTTCCGATCATATCATGGATATCATCAGTACTTGTCGAACACTGACTAACTGCACGTTTTAATATAAAGAGAGCAAAATTAGTCCAGTTTAAGTGCCACATACTGAATAAAAATCTCACCTCTAGCTTCGAGTGTATTTATGTGTTACGGAAGCAGGATGTATCAGTTGTTAATTGTAATTGTTGTATTGCAAATAAACTTTCTGACCAAGCACAAAATGTCCTTTGAGCATCCGTCACATTTCTGTAAATGTTTCTGTTTGTTTTCAAAAAATCAAAGTATTCACACCATGTAACAGATGTAATTCATTTTGGGTTCACCTGCTGTGGCACGTTCAAGGGGAATTCCATTGATTTTTCCAAATTTTTGCAGAACGGTTGAGATGTAAACGAAGTCTTTCAAAATGCATTGTAGATAAGCTCAGATGACTTCACAGTGGTGGTGATAGGAATCAGGGGTCTTCAATACAAATAAAGTTATTTAATATACAAATTCATCATGTATTTACATGTAATGTTGATAACTTTTAAATATAGGTGAATCTAAATAAGGAACGGTTTCTGTGGGTACTTTTTTTGTCTTACAACCTCCGCATGTGCCTCTCCACTATGGAATTAAAAAACACATTTTAGGGCAAAACCTTTTCAAAACTTTCATAAAACAATGTTTCAGGCATCAAACTCATTAGAACCACTTTGTATAATACTTTTCTGTTTGGGAGCTTTTGGAGGCGTTGAATGCTTCACACGTCTGGTTCCTATCACCACCACTGTGGCCAGACTTGGTAAGTTTCTCTGGAATGGAGAATTTCACACCAGCTGTCTCTGAATGACTTTGTTTACATAGTAATGATTTGATTGTGCAGAAATGTAGAAAAATCGGTGGAATTCCCCTTTTGTCGACACTTTATTGTACATGTTCATTCACAAAGCTGTTAAACCTGGCCGTTACGGTTATAACTGCCAAGACAGGCAGTGGCTGTATTTGTAGTTAAAACAAAGGCTGTTTTTAATGAGACCGTTAACCATGCCTTTGCTTTGATCATAGTCTTTGTCACATTTTCCACTGAATTTAAAGTTTCATGGAAAGCATTTTCTGTTCCGCTTCAATCTTTTTTTTTTTATAGTTACCTGGCAAAGACAGAAGTGGCGACCAACATGAATACAACATTATGATGACGCTGGTGGTCGCTCTAGTCATCCTTCTAAAGTAACGGCAACTAACAGCTAACGTTAATGCCAACACCAGCTAACTTGAGCCAAGTCTGTCCATTTCACTGTTTATCTGAAAACACTATCAGAAATCTGTAACAATGCTAAAAAACTGATTATCCTCCCAAGAAGGAGACTTGCTTTCGCTAGATGGTTTTGAGTATTTTATATTTTTTATATTTATTGCCGTTTTCATCATAATATATGACAGAGCAAGGAAAAGAGAGCTAATCCATAGTGGGCTCCAACTAGCACAACTTCTGATCAGTGGCCCAAACAGAAATCTTTATAATGGAATGTGTTTTGCGGTAATACATAATAAACTTCTCACTGTGGAGAAAGCAGCATAATTTATAGGCACTTTGTGCTTACTTAAAAGATCAATTTCAAAGAAAACTGTACCGAAATAAATAAGAAACATGAGTGTACACGAGTAAAGCAGTCTTTCTGAGCTCAGACGTGTATTGTCTAAGTATTTCCTTATGACTGCAGCTGAGTGAATCCTGGCTTTTGATGTTTTTAATAGAGGAATTTGGTGAGTTTAAGTTGTAAGACTCTGTGAGGCTTAGTGTTGGGCCTTGCTGGAATATTGTACGCTGCTGTGGAGATCCAGTACCGCCTGACTTTCTGACCATCTGGGAATTTTAGCTTGATTCTGCTCCAGTTCCTCTGCAGTCTCTCTTTCTCTCTCTCTCTCTCACAGTCTCTCTCTCCTTCTCTCTATACATCAGTCCATCTTTCTGTTTGTCTCTCTCCATCCTGGCAGTCTGATGCCTTACCCTGTCTTTTTGGAACAGAATATAAGTGTGTGCTGACTCTTGATGTCACTCAGCTACTGAAGAAAGTTAGAGGTCATGATCATTTGAACTATTTACCCTTCAGTCACTTTAGATCAGCATCTATTAGCGCTCATTATCACATCCTTTACTACACCCCTTCAGAAATGGCTTACCATTAGCACTCATTATCACACACATCTCAAGCCCTATGAGGCCTGCTGTGTATATGTTTGTGGTAGTGATGCAATGACCGCATATTTTAAGGGCTGGTTCCAATTCTGATTACAGCTAAATCAGCAAATGACCAATTTATTTGGCTGATTTTTTTGAAAACAAATGTTTGTTTGTCTTTCAAACAAATGTAATTTCGCTTATTTCTGTTCTCTTCCTCTGCGCCTAACCTCTGTTTTATTGTTCATTTACTTCAAAAAGCAAGTTGCGCTTAATTCATTACCCTCAGTAGCTACAGCTGTATTCATTTATTTAGCTTTGTGGAGCTATGTCATGTTCTATGGATCTGAATGTACAATATGTGTGTAGTCTGTAGCAGAAGCAGCAAGTTTTAAAAATTGAAGGAGTAGGCATATTGTAATATCGCAGTTCCTAACAGTTCGGCAACGTACCATGTACTGTTGCATCCCTAGAACTCCTTTTTTTAAGGGTGTAAGAAAACAATTCATAAACTTTGCACTTTGCACTTTGCAAGCTACATAAATGTACTGATATGAAACTCACGGACTGGTGGGGAGACTAACACATTCATGAATATGTATGCATTTTACAGAATTCAGTTTCTTTAATTCTCTTGAAATATTTTCAAATACCTGACATTTTTGGTGAGACACCACAGCGGATTAAAGTACTGGTATATGTACTTATCTAAGACTCACTCAAAGTCACCAAAATCATAATAATTTGTTTGTTTGGGGATGTTAAGAGTGTGTTAAGATTTGTGCACCCCTCGTCTGTGCAATGTTTTCTTTTTCTTAATAGTAAAACAAAAGGAGCCTTGTAGTGGAAGCCAATCATTTTTTTCAAGGTTTACTTTTCTATTTGAATTGTCCATTATTAGGGCTGTAAATCTTTGGCCTAATTCGATCCCAACAATCGGCGATTCAATTCAAAAGCAATTAGGTTTTGTTTGGAGCCATTCAGTTTGATTTGATTTTGCAAACGCAGGATGTGATTCAGTGACTTCATTAACTGCTTCAGTGGAGGAAACAGATATCTCATGTTTAGTTGGCATGTGCTTAACTTTCTGATGTAAACAACAAGAAGAACGTAGCCCACCTTCTACAGACAGCAGCTGTGTATGTTCCTCTCTCTGTCTGGGCGATGATCTGTCTGTCTGCCTGTCTGTGATAAATGTAAATGTCACAGGCTTACCTGATGATTGGCAGATTGTCTGCTTATCAGACTCAGGTGTTGAGTCTGAAAAAGTTGTTTATCTTGTTGCTTTTGTCATGAAAAACATAATTCATATGGGTTAAATCATCCTAAATCTATTCAGAGCAACACTGATTTTACTATTAGGGGATTGATTGAGTTAAATTGGCATTCTGAGTCATCCGTTCAGTGTAAGTATGTTTAAGTTCAGTGCAAGAAATGTTAAATGCCGTTTTTAGCCAACACTGATATTAGTATCAGTAAGAACTCTTCTTTTTTATTTATAGTGTTTTATTAAATTATATAGTGTCCTAGCTTGCCACTTGATCAAGGATGCCCAAACTTTTGCATATGACTGAACGTATGAAGCTGTATATTAGAGCTGAATGATTGTTGAACATTTGTTTATCATCACAACAGTATTGGCCTTCATGATACTGATATCACAGAAGGACACAATAAGCAAATGAGCCTCTAACCAATCACTGAATGTTCTACAGTGCACTGTGAGAATCCTGACCAATGGGTATTATGTATATATATTGCCACTGTAGGAACAAAACCTTGTGTCTACAACTTTATAGGAGAAGGAAAAAACATACTTTACTTTTAATGTAAGTCAATGGAACCAGACTTTTTGAAGTAATTTTGGGCGGTTACTTTTGGTCCATTCATCATGAAATTTACACACAATGTAAAGAGCAACAGGCATTTTCAAATTATGTCAAAAACCGAAATTTGGCCAAAATGGAGATACAAGATTTTGTCCTGTCTAGTATTTATTGTCTTGTGTATTTATTGTATATTCTGCTCGTTTCACACTGTTGTGTGTCTGTACTATGTGAAATCCTGTGTAATCTGCTGCTGTCACGTGTTACACCATGAGGCCCGTTGTCTCAACATATACAAGTTATATTGAGGAATGACAGTAAAGACCACCTGGCTTGACTTTTCCAATCTCTCTTTATCCCTCAGAATTAAATAGGCTGTTTGTGTTACTGTCCCTTTAATATATGTAAAAGAGCTCTGTTCTGATTGGATGCCCTGCATTGTTTCTCATTCAGAAAGCAGTCCAGGCTGAAACACTCCTTATAACTTCAGCGTGAATGGGCGAGGCTCAACTGCTAAAGGCTGAATAAGCGGATGGGTGTGAAGATGTCATTTTTTGTTACATCACTAAACAATCATTTTTTGGAGCGTAGTTTCTATATGGACTATAGAGTAAATGATAGCTTTTAAAACTTTGCATAAGATATCAAACTCCTTTTTGTTTTAAAAGCATAGTTGATTATGTTGCAGTTTAATCACAGTATGGGATTGTGTCCAGATCATGTAGCCCAAGCGTGCATGCAGGTGTGTGTGTGTGTGTGTGTGTGTGTGTGAGAGAGAGAGAGTGCTTTAGCAATGATTACATAACAAGTCAAACTCTTTTATATCATAAAAGCATAGTAGAGTATGTTGCAATTCAATCACAGTATGTCATTTTGTTCAGATCGTGTAGCTGAATCGTGCATGCAGGCATGTGTGGGAGCGTGTGTGTATGTGTGTGCGCACACAGTAACCCTCAGGAAACAGTGTAGGCCACAGACGTGAGGGCGTGTGTGTGTGTGTGTGTTTGAGAGAAACATCCTTCTTGCTGACTCAGATTTTGGCTGTGTGGTTCTGGACCAGTCCAGTACACATCTTTCACTGGACGCTCAAAGTGCCAAACTTCAAGGAGAACAGACAGAAAAGAAGCTATAAACTAGACTTGTCAGCCTGGGCTAGACCTGCTGTCTGCAGACGCTGCAGTCTACCACGTAAGACGTGGCAAATTTTAGAAGTTATTTATCAAATAAAACTGCAGTCTGATCTCCTAAAGTGCAGTAAAACAAATATTCTAGCATTGCCAGTCGAGCTCATATGGATTTGGGTTAATTTTCGAATAACATAAGCTATTGGTTTGTAGCATGTAATATTAAGTAGTTACGAAACAATACTGAACTGAATTATAAGCCTGCATTTTAAGGTGTTGATACCAGTGGTTCAGCATATGTTTCACTATTTTCACTCTTTTCCACCTACTCCACATGTAGTCGATCAACTAAGACTGTTGTGTCTGCCCCCAGTGTTTAGCTACATGGTTTATTCATAGTTCACAGTAAGACATGCTTTGTCCTGAACCGCATCAACAAGTCTGCATGACCTTAAAGACCCAGAACAGTATTTTTCCTCTTTACTCAAAATATTGTGATTATCTTCATACTTAGTTTTCAACACACCATTTATTGTGCACTGAGGAGCCTAAAATAAGCTCTAAGGTTTTAGAATACTGCTACACTGCCCCCTAACCACCATTTTGGAATTACACTTTATTTGATGTCTTTGACTTCATACATAACATTAATTTATCACAGTGAATCACAGACTACATTACAAAGGATATTCATGAATGTAGCAGCTCCAACAAACAGCCATATGTTGAGCATTCCACCCTTTTTTTGGTTTAACAGTTATGTTTATGATTTTATATTTCATTTTGTACAGTCCTTTACATTAAAAAGCCCAACTTGCTTTATTTACATTTTAGTGACCCCTTTATTCTAAATACAGGGCATCAAACAAGTTCACACTCAATCCCACACACCCGTCTTTCTCACATAGATGGCGCCCGTGTCCTGACACCCAGCGAATGTCTAACATGTATTCAGATCATTTTGGAGTTATACATTTAACTAACAATAATACTGAATTTAAGGTATGCATTTAGCTAACAATACAGGTGAAATGCAAAACTTTCACGTAATGAAAAGAAAGTCATAAACTACCACTGCACTGACTCCACATACATGCTTATTTACAGAGTAAAAAATGTAATTTTTGCTGCATAATTTTGTTACTTCTGCCTGCCAAATTATTCAAAAAGGCCCACCTAACTAGCTCATGAGAGTACAAGTTAACTTTTTAGCATGAGTGTAGAATCTGACACTAAATCGGACCACTGAGAAGCTGCTACAAGGCTGTGAAGATTTTCAGGTTCAGGTTCAAGGTTGTGTACAGAATCATCTTCTTCAGGCTCATACATGTAGGTTGGGTTAGTGTGATGCGATTTTCAGCCTGCACCACATTTAAAAATAATAAACAAGAGCTGGGCTGTTAGGTTTGATGCAGAGGCTGTAAATGAAGAGATTCTAATGAATATATATAAGACACTGGGGTCCGCGACCAAGCGTCACGGTGGTAAAAGGCAACAGAGGATAAAGAAAAAACAGTAATTTTAAGGCCATTTTTTGGTAAATGAGTAGCTATATTAAATTGTTTATGGAGATTATTTATTTTTGATGGGTGTTAATCCCTTAAAATCCCAGATTTATTACATACTAAGGCATGTTATTCAGTAACAGTAAAACTTTGGGCCTGCTGACAGGCCCCATTGCCATGTAAAGTGTTAAAAAACAACTGTGCAGGGTCTGTAATGAATACCTGGATGCAGTTTGAGTGGGTTGAGAGCAGTTTTGATGATATAGTTACAGAAAAGATTTGGGTGACTATTGACTTCTAGTGTTTGTCAGCAAAGTTAGCCTTGTGGCTCCAGCGCTAAACTAAAGATGCAAAATTTGAAGAGCAAACATGTCTTGGCTGATCGACTACATCTGGGATACGTGGAAAATTTGTACATTCGATTTTTTCACAGAACCATTCCTTTAATTAAGCTCATAGTGTACTTTTCTGAAAAAAATGTAAATGCGCCGCTTTGTTTTGTGGGAAAAAGACATTGTTTACATTTTTGCACTGTTTTTGTCACTGTTTCACATCCAGTGCAAAACGTTAAACCTGTGATACAGAATATCAATTAACAGATTAACAGTGAAAGTGATTCATGTAACTTTATAATTTTGTCATATAATGGCAGTAATAACTGCTTAAGTTTAAAAGTAGCTCTCTGTGCTTTGATGTCTTAAAAATCAGCTCTGTATGTGGCATTAGATGTTATTTTATGCTGATGGATAAAAGGAAACCAGCTCCGTATATGTGGTTTAATTACTGACATTTCCACCATTGTGGAGTTTGCCATGGCAACATATGCATGATGTTACTGATTGATTCACATTAGTTACAGTAGTGGCTCCCTGTGCAGCACAGACTGACCACTCTTTTAATCACTGCATTCGTTCTCTCTGTTCATTTCAGCTTATTGTCCATTCTTCTTGTTCTTGCTATTTTGCCATCTCTTAGCCTCCACTGCCAAATGAAAACGGAGAACATAAGCCACTTACTTTTTTTAAATCACCACAGAGATGTATGTGTGTGGGTGTGTGCAGTAAGGAGCATCCCTCAGGATCCACCAGGCTTTCCCTGTGGTCAAAACACACACTGTCTATAGGTTTTACTGCCTGTAATCATATTATTTAATCATATTATTTAAACATAAACACAGAGAGAGAGAGTGAGGCTTACAAACAGAGATAAGGAGAAACACTCATATAAACCTAAAGAACAAATTACAGAGCTTGCTTTTAGACTGCTTTGAGTTTGGCATTAGCATGATATTTACAGTATATTATCCTGGAGCTTCTGCACAGTGTAGCATTGTTACTGAATGACAGATGTGCAGCGATGATGAATCTTTTATGACTGATTCTGATTTCTTTGCAACCAAACAGTTTTGATTTAACTACACAAAACTAAATTGCACCTCAGTTGCATAATGTGATGTGGGACTTGATACTCACGCGCAACAGTTGCAGGTATCTCAACTGTGTGAAACAAGTTTCATGAAACTACCAAAACGCTGATAACGAACCAACCGACATCATTTAAAATATTTTCTCTGCATTAATAGACAAGAAACTAAACAGAAGATGGTTCACTGGGTGACTAAAAAGGAGTTTGTCCTGATTAACTTTAGATATGGTTGGTAGTTTTTCATTTCCTCAGTCACCTGGTAAAAGGTAAAGTGTGCAGTATATTCCAATTTACATATTCATTTGCTCAAATTGGTAGTTTTTGACCCCAAATAAGAATCTAAGGAAAGGATGTGTACGCATTAATTATGAGTGTAATTAATCCACAAAAACGTCATAAGTGGTCTTTTTTTAAGCTTTTGTACTGTAAGAAAAGTCACTTCTTTGTCCTTGTGGAAAAACTGTTCACTGTTCACTTTTTTTTATACTTTTGAACCGAATAGCTGAGTCTGTAAGTAGCACTCTGCTGTACATGGAATGTCACTGGTATAGTATCTGCAGTCACATGTTGATCATGCGTGTGTGTGTGTGTGTGTGTGTGTGTGTGTGTGTGCATTCTTGCTCATTCTTCTTTTGGTCATGCCATCCAGCATGCATGGTTGAAATAACTGCAGCAGCAGCCTTTTAAATGTACAGTGACGAGCAAGGACAACCCCAACACACACACACACAGATACACCCATGTGCACCCTGACACACACACAGGGCAGTATGATCTGATGTCTCTGCTGCAGTGTATTTATAGCACGTGCTGATTTTTGGGGGTTGCTGTGTCAGTGCCCAGCAGGGCTGAGTGCTCTCTTTACAAAGGACCCTTTATTAGAACATCACACACACACAAGCACATGCTTTATCACATCATACATGATATCATCATTCACCAAATAACATTTGTCTTTGAGGAAAGAGCGCTGAAGTATGAGCCGCGGGTTTCTCTCTGGCCTCAGGTTATTGCCATGTCGAGTGGGAACTGTTTATCAGTGTTTATGCTTTCCTAACCAGAAAAGATGGAACTGTTATAATATGGTGTGACTAGTTACACAAAGATTTGGCAGTTTTAGAACTTACTTAAAGGGGCTGTATGCTGTTTTCTTGCATTTTATTATTCCCCTGAGGTCCACTTGGGTGTTTATACATCTAAAACAATCATGTGATCATTTTACAACCTCTCTTTATCCCATTAAAAATAAAGAGGCTGTTTTTGTTAATGTGCCTTTAAAACAGATATATATAAATAAAAGTGATGAACCGTGACTTTTAGAGCTAGACTTTGAGTTTGGGGCACCTCTACGTTAATGTTTGATAGGTTCAGATTACCCTCAATGTAGGGATGTGTGGTGCCATGTTGGAGACATGTGTAGGCAGAACACAGCACTGCCACATAATAACTGTAAAAGGTTTTCTAGCTGAACTGACATCTGTGTACCTTAGACCACATTATCCACATAGCCACTTAAATTTAGTAAAAACCTAGCAGCTGATTGAATGTCCAGGAATTTTACTGGGCTAACGGGGCAACACTGTTCTTGTAGCAGGCAAACAGTAATTCACATGAACATTTTTTGGCTGTTCTGTATTAAACAGGAACATGTGAAGCTTGTAAAAGACATTTCATGTTATATTTAAAGTATTTAACAGACATTAACCTATACATTATATTTTACCTCGTAGCAGTTTTAAAGTGAGCCTTTCAGTAAAGAACCCTGTGTGTTCTCCTAGTTACTCCTAGTTACTCTGACTTCTGTTTAGACTAACCTGTGTCTAGAACTTCCACAAGGCCTAGAGTGACATTTTTTCTCCCAAAATTGTTCCCATTTATTGTAATCAAAATGTGACTGGTTTATTCCACTATCACTTCCTAATTATGTTAGTTAATGGTTAATCTGGTACATTAGGCCTTCAGAACAGCTCCTGAAGTCCTAACCAATGGGAGAGTTTCCATGGCTGTATTTACCTAGATATCATGGCAGAAAAAAAAGTCATTCTGATTGTCCATTTTTTCATTTAACCCTTTTGTTTTCAAACAAAACTTATCGATTAAACAAGAGTATTACTATAATACTTGCAGAGTTTAACAACAAGCATGATGATTATATTAAATAAATATGAACTGCAAATTTCAGACATGCTTTTATTACGCAGAGATTATTAAGCCTTCTCTAAAGGCCTAGAAGGCCCTGAGAGTTCCTCATCTCTGTTCTGATTGGCTGTCCTGTATTGTATATCTCTCAAAACGCAGGCCAACAGTAAACACTCCTTGTAACTTCAACATGAATGAGCAGAGCTAAGATTGATGTAGTGTTGAATAAGCAAATACATCATCACTGTGGGAACAAAGCTTTGAATCTCCAAAACAGTACCTTTCGGGAGAAGGAAAACATTCTTGTAATGTAAGTTCATGTAATGAGATTTTGGGCCATTTTTATTCGTTCATTTATCATGTCATTTTTACACATCGTGAAGAGCAGCTGGCATTTTCAGATGATGTAAAAAAAATGAAAAATATCAATGGAGATATCAGGTTTTATTTCAACAGTGATGTATTGTATTTGCTTATTCAACCCTACAGAAGTTTAGCCTCGCCCATTCAAGTTGAAGTTACAAGGAGTGTGAAGGATGTGTAGCTAAAAGATGTCACCATTGATGTGGATTTGCTGGTTACATAAAACGTGTCTGAGGATGTATTTCTGGCATTAGTCAACCATTCTTCATGCTTGTGTTACATGCAATGGTCTTTTTGGACCGGAATTCTTTGAGTTCAGGCATTTGCCCTTTGGACTATTGCATTCCTAGCACCTTTTCTGACCCTCCCTAGCACATAAATACTTACATATACAGAACTGTGCAGAGATCACCATTCAATCATATTTAATTTGCAGTCAAAATGGTCATTATTTTATTCATTTTTCAGTGTCAGGAAAAAAGCTGAACATATATATTTAACAGAAAATGAAACAGATTTTTCAGTATTTAGTGTGTCTACCGTACCTTTATTACAGCTTCCATCGCTTTCTGAAGATTTGCTTTCAGTTTTTCAAAAAATTCTGCAGAGATATTTTTTCTACCTTTCTAAGTTCAGTCTTAGAATTTGGTTGCATTTTCTGCTTCTCGAGTAGTCTAAGTAAACCTAAACACTGTATGTATATTTACTGTATGTATTACATGTGGAATGTGTTATTATTATCTACAGGAACTATATGTCAATCACTCATTAACCCCTTCCATGAACTAAACTCAGGGTGCTCTTTCATTTGCAATGCAATATAAATATAAAACTATAAATAACACATAAGGGACATGCATATGACCTCATGCAATGACACTGTGTGTTTGTGTTGTGCTTGAGGTTGCGCAGGAAAGGACAGCGGAGATGTTAGTTAAGCGGTTAATTTTACACCCAGCTGTTAGGTCAGTGTTATTAATAAAGCTTGACTGGAGAGCGAGAATGAGAACAAACCACATACACACACACGTGAAATCCTGGGACGGCCATACAGTCCCGGGACGAGCGTTTCACGTGTTTGAAGATTTAATTTGTCAGAGTGGTGGACTAGGAGTGTGTGTTTATGTGGATTCATAAAAGTTCAGGCTTGGTCTTCATGCTGCTGACCAATGGAAGCCAAAAGGGCATTAAAACAAAATGTTTCTGTCTGGTCTGTACATGCATGTTTTTTTCTGTCTGATAGCCTCTGGGCCGTAATGCACCTTTTACAAGCGCTCTTCATCTCCATGGTAACCAGAGGTTAGAGGTAGCTGTGCTGATTTGTGAGTGGCGGGTTGGTCGCCATGGTTACGTGCACAGGAAGTTCTTAAGTTAGTAATCAGACAGTGGAGGGTGAAATGGATTGAGTAATTTGTTCTCTGCAGGTGAATTGAATTTCTGCATTAGACCATTCAAACATGCTTTTTTAAACAGGTTTGATATAAATCTGAGAGAAATAAACTAAAATGAAAAAAGTGACATATAACCTTAAAGAATAAGTCATATGAATGTTATTTAAGGTTCTTTTTCCCCTTTTTACTTCTGTTTATCTTTATATACTGTCTCCTAAACGTGGCTGAAGTGGCTTTCTTGTTCATTTAGTAACTTAGTAGCTCATTCTGTCGACTACTGCTGGGCATCATCCATTGTCAGTTGATACTAATACCAGTACCAGTGCCTTGATTCCGATACTGCTTTTTTGACCGATACTTTTTCAGTAACTACTTTGAAGTTAAAAAAGTGGATGTGGCATATAAAAATAAGTGTGAGGTGCTGGAAGTGTGTTCATTTACCGACCACAAGGGACTAATCAAGTAGTGCTGAGGTTAATACCACACATTTGAGATGTAATTTAGTAATTTACTCCTAGTAGTATTGGCTCTTTTTGAGTTTGTGTAAAAAAGTATTTCTAATTGTAGAAGTTAAATATAAATAAATGTATTATTTTTTTGGCTTTTCTTTATTTCTCTATGCATTAGGGCTGTGAAAATGTGTGACAATTCAAATGCATCATGTTTGGAATGGTGTAATCAGTTATAATCAATTCTAATATTACAATCATATTCAATAAAATATGTCCCTATTTTCCCGTCAAAATAAAAGCCTCAGGCTATTTTTTTTTGTTACGTCAGCTAACAGACGCCTGCGCTGACTAGCATCGCGTTAAGTGATGGGGGGAGAAGGAGGGGCCATCCTACCCACCCAGAGAGAGCGAGGCCAATTGTGCTCTCTTGGACTCCCGGCTACGGATGGCTGTAGCATCACCAGGGATCGAACTCGCGATCTCCTGATGATAGGGTCAACGCTTAGACAGTTGCGCCACTCGGGAGCCTGAATAAAAAAAATAAAAATATAAAAAAAATAAAAATATAAAAAAAAGATAAATGAGAAAACAAACAAAAATCCCTTCCAACAACGCTGCACCACTGCACCATAAAAGGTCATTTAACCAGTATTCACTCATTTACATACACATATAAACATACATACACACATATAAAAACAAGGAATTGTATAATACAGTGAAAAAAGTGACTGATTAAAAAAGAAATAAACAAATACATAAATACATTTTTTCGAAGGGAAATTTCAAAAATGTGAAATGCCTCAGGCTATTTTTAAATGTAAAATATTTTTTATTAAATTACGTATAACTCAAACATTGAGATGTAAACAAAGTCGTGTAGAGTGTTTTGATGTGAAATAGAGCACTGTAGAAGAAAAATACCCACAGTGCTAGTGACAGGAGCCAGGAGTTGCAACATCTATAATGCAAAAATATTTCATTTACTATTCAGAATGACCAGTGGACATACACATGCCTACACATTTTTATGTAATATTGATAATGGTAAAATAAAGAATAAATAAAATCTGATTTAAAAATATGTTTTCTTTGGGGACCAGTTTGCCTTGCAACACTCTGCATGTACCCCTTTGCTGTGAATAGATTATAAAAATAAATTTTCAGTCAAACCTTTATCCCAAAGGTATTGCAATACAATGTCTTAGGCATTATTTATAATAATTTTATGCAATAACTTTTTTTAAGGGAGCTTTTAGAGGCATTAAACTCTTCAGACGTCTGGTTCCTATCACCACCACTGTGAACAATTTTGACTGTGTAAATTTCTCTAAAATGGAGTGTTTCACATCGAACGTCTTGAAATGACTTGGTTTACATCTTAATAATATATTTATGCAGCAATGTTGACAAATGGTGGAGTTCCCCTTTAAACATTATAATGATATCAAATTCTAGATTCAGATTCTATAATGCACTAAATCATTTCCTAATTGTTTACTGAACCAATCAGAGATTTACAGCTCCGGTATGTATTTGCAAGTAGTCATTTGCAAGTAATGGTTAGACATTTATCCTCTCTTATTAATTGTACTTTGTGTGGACATAGTTTTCATACTGTGGAGTGATGAAAGTATTAATAGGCATGATGCAAATGTATCCCTGCATAGCTTGTCTTCCTTGATCAAATATCTAATGACAGATGGCACATAAACGTGAACCCACACACACACACACACACCGAGCTTCTGGTCACTGCATTGGAGAGCCCAGCTAGGATGACCTTTTAATGAGGAATTACACTAACGATATAGAGCACAAGCACAAACACATACTTATGCATGCATACACCCCTTCATAGACTCCTACACTGACAGTGACAAGTAGAAGCAGACAATAAAGCCAATAGGTCTCTATTTATTAGTCCAGTGTCCAGTATCACGAGCCGAACACATTTTACAGGAACTCTCCTGTTGTGTATTTTTCAACCTAATCTCATATCTGTGGTAAAGATTGAATGATTACCATGAACAATAAGCCTGACATGTTTCCCTCTACTTAGAAAAGCACAGAAAACCTGTTAATTCAAACTCATTTACAATAGAAATCAATGGGCAGCTGCTGGTAAATGTCTAAAATGCATGACTGATGACGCAAACCATTGTCAGCGAGAAGTGACCATATGCTACAGAGATTAGACTTTAATTAGCTCAGCCTTCATCACCTTGATTGCATGTTCTTACACTCTTCCTTTGATTTATTATTGAGTAAATATATTATTAATCGTAATATGCAGCAGTTTGAAATTTGAATAGTTTGAATATTTTAAATACTCTTGGTCAAATTATGACATTCCAGTCATGTTGTCCAGAAAATGTGTTTGGTTTGGATGCCTGGTCACGCACCCTCATTCGTTTGGGTTCTTTTAGTTCTTTTAAGTTTGGTATGAGGCTCTAACAGAGTTCTGTCATGATCTTGATGGAACTCTTTTTTATAGTAAAAAACAAAGAACAAAGAAAAACTGAAAACCTGAATTTATCACTGAATTATTTTTTATATTGGACATGAATTGAATTGTGAGCGCAGGTGCTTAATTTTTTTGTTAAATATATTAAAATATGTGCTTCAAGTTAACATATCACTGCAGTCAGAGCAAAACCTCGTATCTCCAAAAAGGTAACTTTACAGGACGAACGGAAAAACGTTCTTAACTTTCAATGGAAATAAATAGATAAATATATTTTTCCAAGTATTTTTGGACCATTTCAGTTGGTCCGATCATTATGAATTTTAACAAATATTAAAGGGCGACTGGCCTTTGTGCATTATGTCAAAAACTAGAAAATGCCAAACATGGAGGTATGAGGTGTTATCCATGTAATTATTTAGATCTATATAAATGATAAATGTAGTTACAAAAATATTTGTATGTCCTGTAATATTTTATGGTTCATTAAAGTTCAGAGAGGCAGAATTTACAGTTATTTTCTGAATGACAGCGAGAACGATTCATTCATGTGCATTTTGTGAATGAATTTTTTTATGTGATCTGCACGCAGAGTCAGTGTGACTGTTTGCTGTTGGACTTTTTTGTTTTGCTTTTTGTTTTTTTTTATAGAATTCTTTACATTTTTGCCTTAGCACTGATTCTCTCTGACATAAATAGACACCCTGTCTTCGTCCTCTGTGTTTGGCTGTAATTTGGAGTTGCAGAAAAGGAAGCTTATTTTCTTAAACGCAGGAAAACAAGCATTGATCTGTCAGAGGAGAAAACAAGTGAGCTGGTATCGATTCTCTCCTCCTTCACTGCTTCTCTCCTCTTCAGCAGCTCTGTGTGAAAGCACAGAGAGGACACTCACTGAGCTTTTATTACTCCCTGTCTTTCCTCCTCTCTCTCTCTCGCTGTCCTCGTTCTCCTTTCTCTCTGTCTCTCTCTCATTCTCTATTTATCTCTCTTTCCCTCTCTTTCATTCTGTCTGTCTCTCGTTCTTTCTTTTTCTTCCTATCATTCTTCCTTTTTACTCTCTCTTGTTCTCTCTCTCGTTCTCCCTATTTTTCTTATAATTATATAAATAATTCTCATTCCTCTTCTCCTCTGTTTTCTCTCGCTCTATTCTCTTTATTTATTTCTCTCTCACTTTCTGTGTCTCTCAATCTCTCATTCTCTCTCACTCTCTTTCTTTCCCTCCTTTTTCTGTCTCACTTTCTCTCTCTCTCTTTTTCTCTTTATTTCTTTCTTTCTCTCTCTCTCTCTCTTACTTTCTCTCTCCTACTCTCTTTCTCTCTCTTTCTCTCAATTCAGTTCAATTCAATGTAGCTTTATTGGCATGACAAATATTAGCACTTGTATTGCCAGAGGTTTTGTAGGTACAAAGTGCAACATATACAAAAAGCAATAACAGATGGAACAGGTGTTAATTATAATAATGATAATAATAATAATAAAAAGAATAATGATGATGATAATAATAATAATAATAATCTTATTATATCTTTCTTGTTCTCTCTCTCTCTCTCTCTTGTTCTCCCGTGTTTTTTCCTGTCATTATCCTTCCTTCTTTCTCGTTCTATCCCATTCTCTCTCTCTCTCTCTCTCTCTCTCTCTCTCTCAAAACATGTTAGTCCAGAATGGGGCGTAGACGAGTGTGTTTATGAGTATTTTTGGTGTGTGTGTGTGTGTGTGTGTGTGTGTGTGTGTGTGTGTGTAAGGTCAGTTGGCACCATCGTTCCCCTGCTGCCAAGACCAGACCAGTACATCCACACTGACCATAAATATGCCTTTATTTATAATGAGAGAGAGAGAGAGAGAGAGAGAAAGAGAGAGAGAAAGAAGACAGAGAGGAGAGAGAAGAGAGGGACAGAGTAAGAGAAATAGAGAAGAGAGAGAGGAGAGAAGGAGAGAGAGACAGATAAAGATGTTGGTTCATCATATTAGTCTTGATAGCTGGAGGGATGGAAAGAATTAGAAATGCTCTTTTGGACATCTGGCAGAAGGTTGTTGTGCAGGTGTTTCTGTGTGTGTGTTTATGTGTGTGTGTGTGTGTGTGTGTGTGTGTGTGTGTGAGTGTGTGAGTGTGTGTGTGTATGTGTGTGTGTGTGTTTGCGTTTGTGTAATCTGAATATTGCCTTGCAATGTTTGAACATTCTTTACAGCATGTTGGCAAGATTCCCATTCAACCTAATGAAAATAGATTGGAGTGTAGACCTTAAAGGCCAACACAGAAACAGTGTCTGTTTCTGCTGTTTAATCCACTCTTCTCTGCATGATTGCATGATTTTCTCAGTGCTGTTGTTGCATTTATTTGATATGTAAAGTAAAGCCAATTATTTTAAACAGGAAAACATATAAATAGGAATGTAAATCACACATCAGTCACATTTTGTCAGCAAGCATGGAGCTTCTTTTATTTAGTGATAGAAAACATGGTAGAACATTTTACTGTGATCAAGATGGACGGGCATGTGCCGAAACTGTGTTTCAGGAACACACAAAGTCATCGTCCGTTGATTTATGGCTGAACAGTTTGGGGAAAATATCTAATTCTGATTTTTATGAGCAGTATTGAGATTGCGATTTATAGATGATTATTTTCCATAAATCAATCTCCAGGTCTTTTTTCGCTAAGAAGACCAGCACATCTGTTTTTTTGGCACTGAATGTAGTTTGCCTGGCTGCTGGTTCAAAGGCTCTGTATTATTAGGTTATATTTTCTCAAGTAAAATGTAGGATGTAATAAATACTGTACTCTTTCAACTCTTTTCTTTTTAAAAATACATTTATCATTCAGCCCTACTACTTTTGTAACTGCAATGTAATTGCATTTGTAATTCTATAAAAGTACAGAGTACAACAAGGTTGTATTAATTTATTATGAGGTTTTATTTATTGTGACATTTGACATGGTCAAGTTTACACATCCACTACAGAGAACACAGTTATGCACATTTTAACGCACAGCTACTGTTTATTTGCTGAATGTAGCTTATTGGGGGGAAAATCCTTTGTAAAATTAAGTCTGTGCAAATGTTGTGGCACATTTTATTTTTTATGTTTTTTCCTGTAAGGTAAACTCAGCAAATAAATAGTTATGCACTAAATTTGCAGGAAAAATGGCATATTTTAATTATATATTAAGGATGTGTTAACTTAGTTTCGCTTAGAAAATCAGCAAAATATATCATTTGACCAAGGATGTTAAATTTTGCATATGACTGTGTAAAAGAAATATCATTTAAAATGAATAGCATTGATTTTTTATAAATCAGAGTTCTCATTAAACACACTGTACATATGTCAGATTGCAAGTTTCCTGTGCCTGACAGCTTTCTCACACTCACACTTGTCACATGAGTTCCTGTCTCTCTACAGGTCAAGCACACACACACACACACACACACACACACATACAGACACATGCACACACTCACTCACACAGTCGTGTGGAATCTCTTGCCATAGCTCTCTCACAGATTTCAATCTCGTTCAGATTACATAATCCAGGCCCGTAGTTGTAATCCTGGTTAGGTTTGCAGAGTGAGTGGGGTCATGGTCAGGGTCAGTGAGCGCGTTCTTAGGCTTAGAATCTCTGAATAGACAGAGATTCAGGGTCAGTTTAAATCCCACCAACAGTGAACAGACTAGGAACAGAACTGGGAAAAAATCAAGATACCTACCAAATTTTTAGATATGAATTTTCATTTATTAAACAAGAGTTGGATATAGTATTTAGACATGTTTGAAGTTTCAAAACATAGCATTCAATCCTCAGTCCATACAGTCCATGTATTGAAAAAAGTTGCAAAACAGCTGATTTATTTAATTTGTTGTTTTTGTGATGTCATAAAAAGTATACCTGCATGTTCAGCCTACAGTAGTTTAGACTCGTCCTTTCATGCTGAAGTTATAAGGAATATTTCAGACTGCTTTTTGGCACAACACCAGGCCAGTCAGAACAGAGATCTTTTACATATATGAGTCTTAAAGGCACGGTGCCAAAAGCAGCCTATTTAATTCTAGGCAAAAAGAGATTGAAAGTGCTCATGTAAAATGGAATTACAACTTTTTTGGTGCATTAGCTTTTAAATAATTCATATGTAGATCTCAGGGAAGAAGAATTTATTGACATTTTCACCATACACAACACATATCACAATACAGCATGTATTACATTCATACATAATATATCAGCAGAACAGAAGTCTCACATTAAAAAAACTGCTAATAAAAGCATTTTATTCATTGTTCCACCTCTGAATAGTTAGATTGGCAAATTTGCATTTTGATATGTGACTACAACCTGTAATGCTGTAAAGCTCCTTCTTTTCCTACAGCTTTCATTCACCCTTTCTCCCACTGTCTTGCAGCACAATGGAAATTAACCTTGAGCTTATTTAAATCGCACGCAGGACTGTATGCAGGCAGTCCTGTCTTTTTCATGTCTTTTTATTGAATTGCCAATTCATTCTCTAGATTTAAGCATGACTTCCCAACAACAGAGCGAAACCTCACACAGCTACACCACGAGAAAAACCTGACTGTATCTCTTTTAATCAGCCATGCAGCTGTTTGATATCCGCAATGTAGTGTAGAGGCAGTATGACGCGCTAAATAATATCATGGAGCAATCAGTCAATATGGCCATTGTGTCAGTAGATGTTTCTTTTTTTTGTTGATGTCTGTGTGTCGTTGAGTGTGTTGAAAGAAGTGAAGCCAGGTGGTGCAGTTTAATCTTATTAGATATAAACTGAGCTCAGACAGTGTGGAGTGTACAGTTGGCTTGGGCAGTGCTCTAGAAGCACTGGAATGAAAAAGGACCCAACTTATATGAATATGATTTTCAGTGTTTGACCTAGATGTTTTGCAGGCTGGGTGTTAGACCCTTTGAAGCTTCCAGACTTGTCACATGTACATGGCATCACTAAACACGTGCAGGGCTGGAGTAGCGTCATAGAGCAGAATGTTTTACTTGTTTTTTATTTTTTCCCTGAGGTCCCTTTTTGATGTTTGTGTGATTTTATGTACAAAAACAATCATACTTAATTTTTACATTTTCTAGCTTCACTTTATCCATTAAAATGAAACAGTTTTTGTCCCTGTGAGATATACATATATATATATATATATATATATATATATATATATACATAAATAAAATGAACTCATAAAATGTATTTATTCATTTTCAAGTGCAAGTGAATGCTTTACAGTTCACACTGAAATAAAGAAACTTAAGCCAACACTAAATACTGCTTTGACTGCAAAGTCCAAATAGATGTGCTGGTGATTAATAGGACTTGAAGAATAATGTAGAAAGTTAAAATTGCTTATGTGTGCAAACATCCAGAGGGCAGAGCTTTTGCTGGTGTTGGAAACACCATGCTTGTGTTTTTGTGTTTCACACCCTTTATTATATTGAACACCATATTTTAGTAAAACAACCCTAAAGTAATATTAAAGTTTACTATAAACACCACTTAATTGTGAAACTTTGGCCAAACAATGTATGAGTTGGGCCCTAATATGGAATCAGGGCTAAATAACATGACTGAGCCTTCTTCACTTTTCTTTAGTCTGGAATTTATGTCTGTGTGCCACCTTCATGCATTACTTCCTGCTATAACAGTAACAAAAGTAGCCTATAGTTTCAGACAGTGTGCATCCAAAGCCCTGCCTCATAATATAATATATATTGAAGCAGTGCCATATATTGATAAAGCCTCACATCAGTATGCAGAGTGTAGAGTTTTGTCTGTATATTCAGCCACTTTCTTTGAATGTAAACTTATGCAGTTCAGTTCAACAGCACTTTACAACAAACATCAACAGACGTTGTCACGGAGCAGCAGAAACGTTTCTGTAGCAGTTAGTTTCAGGCTTGAGTGATACTGTACATTTCCCTTTTTCTCTCTTTCTTTCTCTCTCCTTCTCTTCCTTCCTCTCTTTCCCTCTCTTTCTCTTTGTGTTGCCCAATATCATATAACTGTAAAGAGACAGAGGAAAGAAAGAGAAAGAAAAGGCAAGGAGAGAGCAAGAGAGAAAGAACAGTAAAGATAGAGGAGAGAGAGAGAGAGAGAGAGAGTGAGAGAGACCCTGCATGAGAGACAAAGAAAGATATAGGAAAAAAGGAAAAGAGAGAGATGCAGAGGGCTGGGCAGAAAGAGAGAGAAAGAAAGAAAGATAGAGTGGATAATAAAGAGATACAGAGAACAAGATAGAGGGGAGAAAGAGAGAGTGTAGAAGAGAGATTCAGTGAAAGACAGAGTGGACAACAGAGAGATACAGAGGAAGAGTGATAAAGAGAAAGAGGCAGAGGGATGAATAAAGAGTGGACAAGAGAGAGATACAGAGAAAGAGAGTGGATGAGAGCAAGAGATAAAAAAGGGATAATGGACAATAGAGAGAGATACAGAGAAGAGGGAGAGGAGAGAGAGAGAGAGAGAGAGGAGAAAGAGTGAGTGAGAGAAGGACAGATAGAAAGAGAGCAAGCCAGAGAGGGAGACAGAAAAAGAAAAAGGGAGTGACTGAGAGAATGAGCATAGGTAGAGAGAGGGAGAGAGAGAAAGAGAGAGAGAGAGAGAGAGAGAGAGAGTGATTAGTGAGAGAGAAATAGAGAGAGAGGAAGGCAAAGAGAGAAGGGAGAGCTAGACAGAGAGAGAGAGAGAGAGGAAGAGAAGAGACAGGAAGTATCCGTCTTGCTTTGACCCTAATCAAGCACAGATTCTCATCAAGTCTGAGGGTCCGTGTGTGTGTGTGTGTGTGTGTGTGTGTGTGTGTGTGTGTGTGTGTGATTGACAGCTGACAATTCAGACTTCATATCCTCCTCTGTGGTTACTTTTGACTGAATTGGATTTTTGATCTTTCTTTCTCTCTCTCCATCTCTCTCTCCATCTCTCTCTTTCTCTCTCTCTCTCCCTTCCTCTCTCCTTCTCTCTCTCAGATTTTGCGGTGCTTCTCTTCAGCAGTTCCTGCTCTTACATGGTAACAAAGGGCTGAAGACTAGAGGTAAGGAAGGAGTGAATGTGCTGATGTTTGTATGTGTTTGAAGAGAAAGACACATATAGAATGACTGGAGAACAAAAATGACAAAAGAGGAAACAGAAGTGCTACAGTGAAATAGAAAGTGATAGTAAGTTTGAGAGAAAGTCAAGTCTATTGAGATTAAAAAGTGATGCATTGGATTCTGAAGTGTAAATCGTACATGAATAAAATCTCTTACATCAGCACAGTTCTGTCTTTCAGTTCTGTCAGTAATGGTAGGTCTTATACAGTCGTAAGCAAACGTTTGACCTCGACACCTCGGGTCAAGTTACCTGTTTTGTTGATTTTCTAAGTGAAAATAAGACACATCCTGTTCAGAGAACAAATATGACACATTTTCTGCAGATTTTAGTGCACAGTTTCTATTTATTTGTTGAGTTTATCATATTGGAAAAAAAGCATAAAATACTAAATGTGGAATAAATTCTGCACAGATCACACAGGTTTTATTTTTTGCCAAATATGATAAATTCAGCAAATAAATTTCTGTATTAAATGTTGTACAAAAATGTGCGGAAGTGTGTTCCCTATAGAGGATGTGTTAACTCACTTAGAAAAACAACAAAACATGGAATTTGACCATGGTGCCAAAACATTTGCATGACCGTATCATCACAGAAACAGATAAAATCTTGTCACATTAACTTAAAAATACAGTTCTGAATGTTTTGCTTCTGTTTTGGAGATGTGAGGTTTTGTTCCAAGGATATATTTATTGATGTGAGTGACACATTCAAAGCTCAGCTCAGCGTAGAAACCCAAAAGTAAGGAACTATTGAAGGAGGGGTGCGGAAGGACGTGCTTATGGTCAGCACAGTGGTCCAGCAAGGTCAGTTCAGAGTCTATAGGAAAATATGACCTGATTTTTGTGCAAGCAGTCAGACCACAGCAGCACTCGGTGCCCTTGACCACAACAGTGCGTCAACTGGAAACGACTGTGTGTGGTTAGTTAACTGGAAATGAATGGTTTTCACCTTTGTGTTGTCATACAAATACACGTGTATGTGTGTGTGCATGCGCACATGCGTCTGTGGGTGCGTGTGGTTACTGGAAATCAGTGGTTTGTGTGCGTCTTTGTGTTTCATGTGTAGGAGTGGTTGGGCTGCTAGGAAACCATGTGTGTGTGCGTGTGCGTGTGCCAAAGGTGTCTTAGCTAACAAACACTTAGATTGACACTGGTAATGCAGGACAGGAAGAGGCGGAGTCTCGAGTAAGGTTAACTTCCTGCTGCGCAGTTCCCTACTTAACTTCCTTTTTGAGTGACAGCCAGATGGCTGAGTCGGCGGATTTACATTTGGCGCGCTGACCGCTTGGATCTGGGCCAGAGTTAACACTAAGAAAGTCATCCTGTCCGAGAATGATTTGGTTTGCCAAAACAAATTTAGGGTAAAATTTCAGTCATCGGCTTATCAATAGAGAAGGGAAATTCCACAGATTTTTCAAAATTTCTGCGTAATTAAAGTCATTCAGTTATTCAGTGTGGTTTGATGTGAAATGGTTAGAGAAGCTTGTTGATTCAGATTTCACATTACAGTGGGCTGATGGGAACCAGTTGTCATGATATCTACAATGCGTACACATCCACTTCTTTTACTATTCAAAATGACAAGTGAGCCTACAGATTTTATTTGCATTTTATATGTAATGTTGATAATGGTAAAATAGTGGTAAATCTGAAAAAATCAAGCAGCACTCACCTTCTGCGGTCACCTTTGGTCAGTGAAAAAAGCCTAGAATCCAACTGTCATTTTCATAATCTCAGTAAACATAACAACCATTCTTATTTATTGTCAGTGCACAGCATCGTCACTAGTGCATCACTTATCAGTATAATGTTGAGGAAACACCAAAGACACTTTTCCACATGGTCTTAGAGACATTTGTCGATTTCAAACGTTCCAAAAGTGGTGGGGAAACAATTAGGCTTTTAAAAAAAAGTGGTAAGAACAGCATCACTGCCATCCTGAGCGTCACCACCGCAAGGTGCTTTCAACGGATACTTTTTAAATGAATCATATGTAAAATGTGTGTGTGAAAACCTTTTTGAAAATCTTCTACATAGTAAAGATTAACCCCTTAAAATCCCTGGCTTATTGCGATCTAAAGCTTATTAATTAGTATCTACAGGGACTTCAATGCAAACTGGCTGAGCTATTCTTAGGCCTTTATTCTTAGAAGTGTGTAGTAAAACTTTGTGTCCACCAGTGGGCCCTGGCCATTTAAAGGGTTAAAGACATTTTTAAATAACATCTATAAAAGTAATGCAACTTCAGTGTCCAGTATAAATTTACCTAAGGGGACATTACTTTTTAACTTATCAGACCTGTAAGTATGAATGTTCATATTTTGTCATACATCAAATTTATTGACCATGTTTTGCACAGAATATTTTAAGAACAGTCGAATGCAGACATTTGTACGTTTTGTTTTGCACGCATGTTATGCTTTATTTTTTTTCCGATATGTTAAACAAGAGAAGCAAATAAATAGAAACTGTTCACAAAAATTGGCAGAAAAATTGTCACATATTTTTAAAGCTATTGTCTGTGGAGGAGCTTATTGTCACTTAGAAAATCAGCAAAACCTGTAATTTGACAAGGAGTCTTCAAACGTTTGCATACAATTGTATGCATTTTAAAATCCAAATACATATTTTACTATATTTACATATACATGACCAAAAGTGCAAATATTTTTAAAAATGTATATATATGCCTTTTTATTTGGTTTTTTTTGTGTGTGTGTTTTTACAGGATTTCACAACAAAATGATAAACAGTATTTTACTTTGAAAAATTAGTGTTAAATATTTTGAAATTTGATTGGATGGCCGTTTGGAGTTTGTACCAACACTAGCAGGCCTGAAGCTTTAGCAGCTAAGATTGAAGTCTGAACTCTCTTTTCTACACACATATCATGCCTGCGATGGGCTGAATCGCGGTCAAAAGAGGTGTGTACTACACTTTGTCTGCATCTATGCGCTCTCTCCTCTCACTCACTGCTCAAGGTTGCAGTTGTACAGTTTGCTGAATTCTTTTCAAGTGGCGCTTGTCTTAAGAAGTGATACAACACCATTTGAGCTTATGAAGCACATCATTACTACTGCTGCGTGAAGAGTGAGCTAAAGGAAATAGATCTCACTCAGCTCTTGATATGATGAGAGGCAATTAGAAGAGCAGAATCCAAGCTCTATGATCACGCCTTTCCAAAAGTGTCTACATTTGACATTATTTTAACTGCAGTGACCTGCCGACACGGCATTTGTTTTAGCCGCTAAATACCACTTTTGCCTGGAAAATTAAGACCTCACCAGGGTGCTAATGTTCACACAAGGAATAGCCAATAGCCAAATTGCTTTTAAGAACTGGTGTTGGGTTAAACTAAATAACACTTAATGATGTAATCAATTAAATCTAAGTGCCCCTATCAATTTACATGGTTTGTTGAAGTAAAAAGGACACATCCTCTTCTGCACATTTTAATTCACAAAAACTGTTTATTTGCTGAATTAACATATTGGAACAAAAAAAGTCTTTAAAAGTTATGGCATATTTTATGTTTTATATTTTTTCCCAATATGATAAACTCATAAATAGAAGTTGCATTAACTTTGTAAAAAAAATGCTATTTAAATGAATGTTGTGTGTATGTTGTGTGTGTGCATGTATGTATGTATGTATGCTGTGTGTATGTATGTTGTATGTGTGTATATACATATATATAGTGTGCCTTGAAGTCAACATAGGTTAAAGTCAGTTAAAGTGTTTTTTTCAGAGTGAAACACAGTATCAGGGAGGTTTCTCTTGATGAAAGGTGGGGTTGCTGCAGAGGTTTCTCTATATTAATGCTAATGGCTTTAACAATCTTCAATACATGCCAAATGTACTTGTTGAAGTTATGTGGTCCAGTGAATGTTGTATTTAATAGATAAATTGAATTCTTCCATAAAAAATGACTGCACCATTAATCGTCTAGCCAGTCGTGACAAGACAGTTAAACAAGCACTTACATGCAGCTGTCCAGAAGTCTACTTTTGAAGAGTATAATTTAGCTCCCTCTATATATGAATGAATCATTCACTCAGTGTACAAAACACAAGTGAATAAAACCCATGTTTCTGCTTTCTCCTACTGGTCCTTCCAGTGGATCTCCGTTGGAGACACTTTGTTGCCCTCCATTCTCTTTTAATGGCCACGTCCTGCTATTTAGGGCTCAATTTGTAGCTCTTTGCAAACAGTCTGGAAGAATGATGACTCGCTGCAGAGATGTGGACAGACAGGCCAAGCTAATGAATTTTATTCAGCTAAAGTAATCCAAATGATAGGCAAGGCTGTCTGGCTTTTTGTCCATGTGTCTGTCTGCCCATCTAGCCACTGATTTGTGATTTACGTATATTGATTGTACTTTTCCATTTAGTTTGATAACTGCGACAGTTTAAGAGCTGAAAGTGACAGATTGAACAGCGATTGTGGTTATAATCGCTGTGTTAGAAACATTATGGTAAAAGCATTCATGTGGGCGCAGGTGCAAGAGTTTCTACATTCAGGACATTTTTACGATGTATGTGACATTTGATATTGAGCACTTTTAGGAGTGATTTTGCTTTGACATCAGTATACGAAGTGCTCAAACTGGGTTAAAGGCAAGTAACAGTAAGGAGAAGCATACAAGGGGGCTGGAAAAAAAGTAGGGGAAAAAAACTAAATCCAGAAGTTGGAATCATAACATACAAGTAAGTCTTTTAGGCTCCGTTCACACTACCAGGTTGAAGTGGCATAAATCAGATTTTTTGCCCTAATCAGATCTGATGTTTTTAGAGCTGTGTGGACGCACAAATCTGATCGTCAAATCCGACCTGAGCCACTTTCACAAATGGTGGTAAAATTTGAGATTTCTTGATCCATTGAATTGCTTCCTGAAAAATTAGAATCTAATCATTTGCATTCAGATTTGCATTCAGCATGGATGTGTACTTATGGAAGAGAATAAACTAGCTGCTTTGCCCTCTGAGCTTTCCGAAGAAAATGATATTTGTGACAAAATTCAACAAGAAGTGAATGCGGTGCATTGAGTGGAATCTGAGCGGGCATTCTGCTCATGGGCGTGCTGGGATATGTAGTTTATGTATTAAGGCCTGACTGATTTATTAGTTGGCTGATACTGAGGTCCTGATTTCTTTTAATGTAAAGAAAAACATTCTCTTTTGAGGAGCAGCTGTTATAGAGACTGCTAAATGTATTTCACAGCAGTACAGACCTGTACATTTGAACACAAAACCTCATCATGGTAAAGACAACAAAAACGTGTCAAATGCATCCAGACTTTAGGCTGGTGAAACATTTGTGCAACTAGTTGCATATTGTGAGCCGACTGCAACATCATTTGTGTGCAACTTGACGATAACACTAAGCAATTTTAAAAACAATGAAACATACTCTACTGGTTAGCCATCTCCTATTTTTGATACACTGTGTCATTCTCACTATAAGTCATCCACAAAGTATAATTACATATCTGCAGCATTTTTAACATCTTCAGAGATAGTTTTCCAACAATTCTTTTACAATTTTCATCCTTTGGATCCAAAATAAATCTGAAAGGAAGAATGAAGAAAAGAGAAGATGAATCAAACTACAGAGGTCGTGTTAACAACAGGCTAAAGAAGAATAAACAGTGGCGCAAGTAGCCGTTTAAACAGCTGTTACTGTTAGTTAGCGCAGCTTTTTACAGAAAAGTTCGCTTCGAGAAGCATTTGGTGTCATGGCTCAGGAAACTGACCAAATAAAAAAACTACCAACCTTAGCCCTCACCTGTTTAAGCCCTTAAATGGCCAGGTCCCACCTGTTTATTACACACTTCTATAACCTAAGAATAGCTCAGCCAGTTTGCATTGAAGTCCCTGTAGTTACTGATTAATAAGCCTTAGGCCTAGCCTGGGATTTTAAGGGGTTAACCATAAAAGGTCCATATCATGGAAAAATGAATGTATCTCATTTTTCTTAAATGAGAGTGTTTGAAGTAAGATATTAACATATTGTCACTTCACAGTCCATATAAACTAACGAAAACAAAGCTGCAAAAACAGCCCATTTTGATTTCACTATTTCTGTGAAGTCATGAAAACAAGCCATTTATTTACCTATTCAGCCTACATGAGTTTAGCCCTGCTCAATCATATTGTATCTTGGGGGAGTTTTTGGTGTGGGGTTTAAACTTGCTTTTGGAAAGCTATTTATTTTATTATATCAAATAATTTTGTTTTGTTTTTCAATTTATTTGTTCATGGTCTGACGACTGTTATCATTGCCACACATTAATGTCATCAGCGATTTCATTAAAATTATTCAACACTTTGGGGAATGAGGGGCCAACTCTGGTCCGTTTCAGGCAGACTTTTGTTGGGGTTGGGTCAGTTTCGGACTCAAAACTTGATTATATTGACTAGGTCAGGTTTGGAAAGGAAGTTGATGCTATGTGTCGATTCGGGTCTCAGGATGAGAAAGTTCTTTGCCTGTATTTGGGTTGGGACCAAAATTTCAGGTCTGAGTAAAGCTGTACTTTGAAAATGTGGAAATGTAGTGGGCATGGTGTTTGACCTCCGCCTTCTGTTAGAGCTTAAAACACCAGAGTAAGGCATGCAGGGATGTTGAGGATGAGTTCAGCTTAAGCAAATGAGATTAAACCCCCTCCCCACACGTACATACATGTATGGAAAAGTGCAGAGGTAAGCTGGTACCACCACACAGAGACACACCAGACCAGTGCATAAACTCTGTCACCCTGTCTTCTTTTCCTTTTTTCTGCTCTGTCCATCTACCAAGTTACATAATTCAGCCGCTTTTCTCTGGGGTGTGTGTGTGTGTGTGTTGAGCGGGAGGGAAAGGTGCCTCAGGCTACTCAGCCACTGTAACATGAGCTTAATGGGCTTTAAAGCCATCAGTGTCTGTACAGATAGCCATCACCTTCACAAGCGCTACAGCTGTGCATGTGACTCACAAGGTTCAGAAACGGATTAAACACTTTCATTTCCTCTCTCACTACCTCTATTTTTTATTGTTTTGTTTACAAACACATTGCCAGCAGTGTGGCTGTGGTGACCATTTGTAATTGCGATAGCAAATCTTTGTAGTTTTGACTCTGAACTACAGGACATTCAAAAATGAAACAATGACAGATTAAAGTGCAGAATGTCAGCTCTAATTTGAAGATATTAACATCTCTTTTAGGTGAATCATAACCTTTTGAAATTGTGCTTATTGCCAGTGATAACAAGAGCATAGAGTAAATGTAAATGAATTATTTCTTACTTGAAACAAGCAGAGAAATGTAGTCGAAAGTACAGATTTTAAATTTTCAGTCTGTACCGCATGACTGTTTGTAAGTAGGAGAGGAGGTACTTTAGTATGATTTGAATTTGATGAGTTATTGTTGTGTATACAGTCTTGTTTTGCAGAAAGGAAAAACAGCCTTTACAAAATGCCATGTTACTGGCATTGAAACAGACTGAAAATTCAGACTTAAAACTGTCAATATAGAATGTAAATGTAACTCATTATGTGACTAACTATGTAATAAATCATAATTGTGTGATTACATGCAGATAGTAGGGATGTAATGTTACGTATTTATATTGTATTTACTTTGTATCGTTTATTGTGTATTTACATGGTATCATATAGGGTTTGGGAATCAACATCAAAGCACACTGCATTGTGGGATCATTCGGCAATATTGACAGGTTTTGTTTACATGCTACAAATATTCACACACCTTGCAAGAGCTTAAAGAGTTTGCTGTTTTACTGTATTTTTCTCTTGTCATGCTTAAGATTGTATCAAATGAACTGAGAGTGTATCTTAACCAATTGCAGACTGATGCTAAACAACTTTACAATGATGAAATTAGCCTTACTGAGGCACTGGATCCATACAAACTCCCAAACAGAATGGAGTCATTATTTAGATATGCTAACATTACCTCCTCTTTTATTCACAGATTTTTTTCCTAGCTGGTGTGTTTAGGTGCCTTTTCTTTTGGGTAATTTTGAAAGACCATGTGCAGCTTACAAGTGAATGTTCCACTTAGTTGCGGGCTGATTTAACATGTTTAACCAGGGAAAATTCATACAATCCTTGATTAAATATGTTACATTAAATATGATTAAATATGAGACATATTTTCTTTGGTTTATGGCATATTTCATTCCGTTTTTATTATATTTCACTTGATTATTGGTGTACTCTACTATTCGCAACCTTTTAGCAAACACTGCTAAAAATTAACTGGTTTACTGTACTGTATTAAACCCTGTAAAATCGAAAAAAACACACATGGTTTGCACTGAAGGAGCAATAAAGTCATTAAGAAAACAGACACGCTAATCATTTGACCCCTTGCTAACGCCTAGTCGGGGTATAACTTTTAGCTGAAAAATAGGAAGGAGTAAGTTAGCTAATACAATGTGGCGTAACACATTCACTAAATGATGGTGAAAGTTTTGTTCAATTAAATCTTTATGTGCAAAATCTATACAGATGTGAAATAAGCTTGACGTTTATCACCACTTTCACTGCAATGCTTTCACTGCGCTGTTTGACTAGAGCTGCATCCGAACAGTTGCATGAAACTTCCTTTCATGTCTTTTTGACCTGGTAGTCATGTCAACATGCTAGTGAGTACTGTAAACATGTTTAGTAAGTCTATGGGCTGCAGATCAGCCAAACTCAAGGGAAACTGGTATGAAAGGAAAATTCATTCAGCTACTCAGAACCAGCCTAGAACCGACTAACGCTGCCACAATTACGGATCATCTGTCGTGACATCACATTCCCAAGCCCTATTGGGTTGTACTGTATTCATTGTATCATGATTAGCGTGTTAGCCTGTGGCTAGTTTGTTTGTTTAAGGTTTATATTAGTTAGTGGCTAATATACTATAATGCTCAGCTTTTGTTTCTAAAATTGTACTTTAATAATGTTAAATGCTCTAATAAACTTAAAATGGAAATAATAACTCGTTATATTAACATACCGTAATGAAAAGATCTATAGTCAATTTACAGGCTTCCTCTAAGAATTTTATAGCAAATTCAGACAATTGCTTTAGTTTACCATTCTGTACACAAGTAAATATATGCACAACAAAATACTCTAGACTTTTTATTAAAATGTATGAAATTAAGGCATTATATTTTAAATTTAGTGAATTAGAATGACAGTGGTAACACTTCCAATGGTTAAAATACTGACCCAACATTTCTGACTATATGTATTTAGACAGCTGCTCAGTTGTTTCTTGGAGCTAGTTGTGGTTACATCATTAGATCGTACACAAGGGAGATAAAAAAGAGGCCTAGGGGTGATTCTAGATGCAGCTTTTGCATCTGGAGTCTGTTGCTGTTGTCTCTGAACATTAGGATCAAACAGGTCAGAACCAGGCTGAAAAATCAGAATAAATCAGTCAGAGACAGAGCCAAAGCATTAGGTGTGTCAGCATCAGCTGTCTGGGTCATCACTAGAAAAAAAAACAACACACCAATGAGGAGTGGGAAACAAATCGGCAGACCACAGAAGTTCACAGAAGTGGATGAGCAGAAAATATCTTAACTGTAGGGACAGATTAGCAAGTCTATCCAGTACTTTCTCAGGAAAAACATGCTAAACTGTCACTGAAGTGGCACCCCTCCTGTCACTGGGGTGGTACCCTCAGGGATATGTCTTTAGTACCTTTAGTCCAGGAACGTAATTGTGCCATATTCCATTGAAATGATTTGTTGTAGTTGTACTGACTCCGTATACTGTCTTGTCTCCAGGATTTTTATTTTATTGTACTGTTTTAAATCATTAGGTAATAAAAAAGGCTGAAGCATGTACTTTTTCCTTGAGAAAAACACAATTGGACCTTAAAACCACTGGTATACCTTTGGATGTACATTTACATTGCTTGTAACTTGATGTATGAAAGATGTACCTGCACAGTAACTTTTTTCTGGCAATGTTTGTAGGCTTAGACGTGTCAAAAGCAGAAGTCTGCATGCGAAAGAGGCTTGTGTGTTTTCCTTAGTACAGGATACAAATTTGTTTTTGTAATAACAGTGATTTGGTCCTCTTCATATATACTACCTAAAACTGATACGTATCAGATATCTGACAAAATAAGTTCTGTCTATCTGGTGGAAATTATCTAAACCTCTTTTCACAGCAGAAAAATGCAGTTTCCTTCTGTTTTGGTCCCTCAGAATTTTGCATTTTTTACTTTATCAACATTAAAGCAATATGGCTTGAAGGAAATGTGTTTGATTTAAAAAAAAAAAAAAACAGAATCAGGCTGGATTTTCATCTTCGTAGGCGTGCAAGCAGGTCAACATTTGTTAGCAAGTGTTTTTTATTGTTTTTAAATGCTAATTTTTATTGTGGCAGTTGTAAGTGATTGTTCAGTATAAAGAAATCTGCAGTTGTGCTGTCTGTTCTACTGCAGAGGGTTCTCACCCCTCCCCTTTAATTTCTCATTGCTCACTAGCAGCATCTCAACGTTTCACACACAGAGCGCCAACAGCACCTAGTTAATCTGATCATAGAGTTAAAGGGGAAAACATTTTATTTGATTATAATAGTTAAAATATCCAAGTCATTTTCCATTTCCCTGGAGGAATGGCCACTAGGGCTTCTGCAGAAAGAGGTTGAGGGAGGGTAGAGGACGACTTTAAAGGTTAGCTATGGCTAGCCTTCCAAGCATTTAGTTTGTTCTTTTCTGGATGAACATTGGTGGAGTGTTGTTCCACATTGGGGTCAGTTCAAGAGGTTGAGGTTGGGGGTGCAATTTCACTGGGGCTCATTGCCTCTAAAATCTTCATTCGGTCACTCATGCAGATACCAAAAAAGGAAAACAGGTATATACCCCATATTCAGTCAGTATCCAGTTAGCTTCCATCAACACTACACAAACAGCTCTGATGTCTATTCATAAAGCTCTCTAATGTAAAATTAAGGTTAATGTTAGATGCTAGTGGGTAGAGTGACATGCCTTGAAGGGAAAATCCACCAATTTCTCAGATTTTCTGCATAATTAAATTATTAGATTGTAAACCAGGTTTTTCAGAGTGGTTTGATGTGAAATGCTCTGCTCTAGAGATACTTACCAAATCAGAACTGTTCTCTGGAGTCTCAAGAGTTTAATGCCTCTAAAACCTACGTCACAGGACGTTATTACATGAAATGATTATAAATATGCTGGCTAATATCTGATGCATTGGTTTACAGTAATTTTGAGGAAGGTCTTTGTCATCAAACCTGTTTTTTTAAGCCATTCTTGGTGAGGAGCTGCATGCAGAGTATAAATGCAAAATAGTCCCAGAGAATTTTTTTGAAAGATTTAACACTATTTTACCATCATCAACATCACATATAAAACCTCAGAAGACATATGTAGGTTCAGTGGTTTTATATAGTAAATAAAATGGCTTTATTTGTGTAATAGGCATTGTGATTCCTGATTCCCATCACCACCACTGTAAAGCAGTCATAAGTTGGTAATTTTCTCTTCAATGCACCACTTCACATCAAAGCTCTCTGAATGACTCTGAACGGCTGACTAGATTATTTTAAATTGCCCAATTAATGTGGTCTCCAAAGAGCTGTGATTCCTATGGCTCACCCAGTGTAGATGTGCTTGCCCTTGCACTGCAACTGACATTCTATACTTTAACCTCATTCTCATTATTTCATTTCAAATCCAGTATGGCAGAAAAAAAATGTTTCCAATTCTACTATGCACTGCACTGCTTATGAGGAATGAAAATGCCTTCTCTGATGGGCCTGTAAGGCTGACTGAACATTCAAAGAGCTCTCTGAATTCCAGCAGGAATCACAGCCTGCTACTCTGTAGATTCTTTAAAATATGTACTCAAATAATTGACATACTCCACATATTAAAGGGGAATTCCATTGATTTTGCAAAGCATCTGTATAATTTGGTCATTGAGATGTTAACAAAGTCATTCAGTGTGGTTTAGAAAGTCATTCAGAAATGCTTCGTTTTAGAGAACCTTGGAATTTTTCAGTGGTGATGATGGGAATCAGACATCCGAAGCATTTAATGCCTCTAAAACCTGCCTTACATGAACACATTACATGAAACTGTTACACTGCCTGATAGTTTTTCGATAGTTTTGAGAAGATTTTGGCCAAAAACATGTCTTTTTAAATACATTCATGGCAGAAAGGTACGTGAAGGGCATTGGCATGTAAGGCAAAATAGACACACTGTTTTATTTTACAAATTATGAATTGTCTTATGCAACAAAAACAGTCTGAATTCATTTTTACATGACCATTTTCCAACATCTTTTTATTCTAGAAATTCACAGTCTGTTTTTATTGATGCACCTTTAAGACATACGTAAATAAAGTCTGTTCTGATTGGCTGAGCCCTTGACAAGTGAAATGAGGCACCATCATAACCATGATGGATCCGAAACGGGTTGCTTTTGCCACTTAGTTTTCATGATGGACTGCATGGAGGAGAGAGTAAATGATTTGTCAATACTTGCTGTAACATTGGGTTTCGCAGAATACCAGCGTGTCCTGGGTGGATCTTTCAGCAGTTTCTGCTTGTAGTTGTTTTTCCATTCATTTCCGCTGTATGTTTGCCAGGTGTGTTTAAGCAATGATCTTAAAAACAGTAGTAGAAGAGTCCACTTTGCATGTTGTGGCATGATGTTTCGTTTTCCAAGCACGTTCCAGGTAAGAGAAAGATGAAGCTTGTTTCTAAATGAGCAGGCTTTCCCCAGTGGTCAGAAATCAAAAGCAGAACAACAGTGTTCTCCTCGCTAGAGCATGATGAAGATTTAGAAATCTTTGTTCCTGATTGAGGTCATAAGCTGGAACAGATGACTACCCGTAACTTTTGTGTGGTATGTTATGAACTTTAAGCTGCTGTTAACTCTTGGAAGTCACCATTGTTGGAGACTATAGAAATGTGAAGTAAGTTTATAGTAATTATTTCTCTATAGCTAATTCAAACAAGTAGAAATTGTACTGAATTGTGCTGAAAGTGTGGATTCTAAACTTTGTTTTTGTTACTGAAAGAGGAGATGTTTTGTTTTTTTGTTACTGAAAGAGGAGATGTTTTGTTTTTTATTTGAATTTAATGAAGTTGTTGTTGTGTGTACAGTTTTGTTTTGTCATGTGTTTAACATTTGCTGACACTGAAAATAATGGAAAAAGTCAAAAATACAGACTCAAGCTTGTCAATACAGCATGTAAATCCAATGAAAGTGTTATTAATTGTGTAGCTATGTAATTATTAATGTAATCTTTCTCTCTTATATTCAGATGGCAGTGTGGATTCAGGCCCAGCAGCTGCAGGGTGATGCCCTGCACCAGATGCAGTCTCTCTATGGCCAACACTTTCCCATAGAGGTGCGACACTACCTGTCCCAGTGGATTGAAGGGCAACTCTGGTACGTAAACTCAGGCAGCTTAAAGCTGTGGAACAGGCTGTCAGTGTAGAGTGGGCAGGAGCCAGAGTACGCCGGGCAGTGTCAGCATTAGCACCTCCCCGAACTAAGTCAGCTTCAGCTGCATTGGCTTTCTGCTCCTCCAGGTTTTCTTTACAAATCTACATAAAGATCATTTTAGTTCTGCATTGCATTCATTGCTTTTTCTCTTTTTTGCTATTTCCTGCTGGGCAGTCGGTCTTTCTAAGTTTGTCTCAGGCTGTACTGGTTGAGCTTGTCTTTTTAGCAGCAAGTCCCGTCCAGTCTAAACACAACAGGGGGAACGCAGCAAAAAACACCCTTCATTTATTTAATTTCCAATGAAATTGACCATTAAGTACAAGTTATTCATTTTTCAGGAGATATTTCTGAGAAGATTAGCTCTAAGATATATAATAAGCTCACCGGACAAAAAATTAGTCACCTGTGACTGAAACGTACCTATTAGCATGTAATACCTCCACGAGCACAAATAACAGCTGTGATTCAAATTGGCACGGACTGGAAAAGGTTCTGGATGTAGGCGACATCAATGATCAGCCACTCTTGCATCAAAGAATTGCGCAGCTCGGCCAGATTTTGTGGATGCCTTCCCTGGCGTCTTACTCGTTCTTCCAGGTAGTCCCACAGATTTTCAAGAGGATTCAAATCGGGGGGATTTAGCAGGCCAATCCAGATGTGTGAATGCTCCTGAATGTCATCAGTCAGTCACATTTGCAGCCCTGCGAACATATTTTGCATGTTGGTTTTAACAGCATATGGGTATTGATCTTTAACCTTTTGCCTCTCAGGGATGCGATAGATCTGGAGAACCCTCAGGAGGAATTTAAAGCTAAGCGTTTATTGGACAGTTTAATTCAGGAACTACAGAAGAAGGCGGAGCATCAAGTGGGAGAGGACGGTTTTCTCCTCAAGATTAAACTAGGCCACTATGCTTCACAGTTAAAGGTAAACACATACACGCACACACATACACACACATACAGACCCCTATTTACAGTACGGCTCACCGCAAGAGCAAAATAAGCTCAAACTCATACACAAACACACTGAGTGCTGGTCATCTTCCTGAAGCTGCAGTCGATATAGATGCGCTTCAGGAGCAAATATAAAGTCAGATAGCGATGATAATGTACAATGGGGCGGTGAAAAAATATACATAATGACAGGAGTCGTCCAGATAAACAAAGAACATGTTGTCTTTCAGAGCACATACGACCGCTGTCCGCTGGAGCTGGTGAGATGCATCAAACACATTCTCTACACAGAGCAGAGACTCGTCAGAGAAGCTAATAATGTAAGTAGTGCTTCCACACACACACACACATGTTCTGAGTAAGATTGCACAAATGAAATGTTTGGTTTATGCAGTTGCCATAACACTCCATTAATGGTGTTATTAACATGTGGGAGCATGCATATATATTTACACTGTGTATGTAACACCACCATTTATTTGAGTTTCCAGTCAAAATGGCCATTAAGTACAAGTTCTAGAATTGTTAGTGGTATGAGAAAAAGCAGAAAACATTTAATAGAAAATTATGTTGAAGCCTATACTCTCAATTTTTATAAGAAATCTTCAGGGATATTTTTCCTCACCAACAAAGTTAAGTCTTAGAAGTTGTATTTTCTGCTTCTCATGCCCAAAATAATCCCAGACATATCCAGTGATGTTGATATCTGGACTTTGGGATGGACAGTCTGAGAATGCCAGACAGTTCTGAGAATGCCAGCAGCTTAATTGTTTGATTTGCACATTTTCTTCATTTTTTGTTTGTTTTCTTTTCTCAGTAATGGCTTCTTACTGTAGTGTTGAGTTACAAGTGGAGCTTGATTTGCTCCTATTTCTCAAAGATGAAAGCTTTAGGTACTGTTTGTCAGACATTGACAGTTTTGGTGGTCTACCAGGTCAGGGGTCTCATTTTCTCTATATATTGAAAAGAGATGTAATTATTTTAAAAACTTTTCACTTTCTTTCCTTTGACTTTCTCCTTCATTCTGCAAGGGGATTGTCTTATATGTAATCTCTTCAGAAATATCTCCTGACACATTTGTAACTTGTGCTTAATGGTTGTTTTGACTGGAAGTTTAATGAACGAAATGTGGTCTGTGACTTTTACACAGTACTCTTCATTACAGTGTCCAAGTATTTGTGTGTTTTCTAATTTTGTTTCTATTAGCTCTTCGTTTGACCACATTGTAAGTGATGCGTTAAATAATAATAGCAGTCGAAGTGGATGTTTCCTGCTTATTTTGTTTCCAATAGCTACAAGCGAGGAGGCTAATTTTACTTTCCTTGGTCACGTTTTTATGACCGTCACTCTAATACCAGCTTAGCAGATGAGCAAAAAAATATTATTAACTGGATAAAAGGTTGATTCTTACTGCAGCTATCACTGGAGTGAAACCCTGTCCTGACAGGCACTGTGCTGTGTTATGATCATAGCACTCTGATTTCATAAGAGCGTGTCCACGGTGTGTGAAAACAAACAAACGCACTCTGGGCACGCTTTTAGCTCTGTTTTCTAGAAGCTTCTGAGAAGACTTTAACCTTCATCACAATATCCTGTGTGATGAAAGTCAGTGTTCAGTAGGGGTGTAAAAAAGCATTGACGTGCATCAGTCTAAAGGTGGTGATTCAACTACATATATACACACATTTTTATTGACTATAATAATTGTCAATAAATTATAGGCTCATTTTTTGGCCAAAATAAGCCCTTTCAGCCATAAGGCTAACACAAAAACATGCCCATTTTTACCATTTAGTCTGCTTTTCTGCATTAATAACATGATGTCTCAGTACTGAATTAATTTGTCTCACAAGCTACCTTTTTGAACAAGCAAATACATAAATAGGAATTTAAGTCACACATCAGTTGTTCCATAACTCCTCTGGAAGCAGAATTAAAGGGGCCAGATTCTCTGAAAGGATCACTGGTGTAATGCTTGGCTCACTAGCAAAAAGTATAGTTCAGTGAAATATTAAGTTTACCAATTTTTAACTTACCCCAGATGTAGCTGATTAGCCAAGACATGTTTGCAGTCCAGATTTTGCTTCTTTAATTTAGATCTGGAGCTACAAAGCTAACATCACTATTAAACACTAGAACTCAATAGTCACCCAAATAACCCAAATAGTTTCTGTAGAAATACATCCATTAAACGTGTATCAAACTGCTCAAACCACATTCAGATCCTCATTTTGGATGCACAGACTTGTCAATATCTTTTTGTGGGCTATAATATCAGTATCACTGTGGGCTATAAAAATAAAAAAACTACACCTCTACAGGCAGCCATTTCGACCACACCAGGGCTGGTATTCACAAAGCAGTACTGATTTTGGATCAGTTTCCTCTAGATGTTTAAGATGGTCATTGTAAAAAATACTGATTCTAGATCAGCCCTTCTACTCCTCAGGAGGTTTGTGAACACAGACCTGTTGTCTAAAAAGGCTGCCCATAGTTTTGCTAATTTTTTTCACTCAGAGTAAGCCATACTGTGTCCTAAACCACATCGACAAGTCTTTGCTGCCCTAGTGAAGACTCACATCAAGTCCAGCCACTTTCAAATTTTAGGCTTTGTGATATATTGGTAATTTTTTTTCCTATCTAATCTAATGTGAGGTCAGCTTTATAGCCCTGTTGTTCGGCCTGTCGCTTACAAATGTGTGTGCTGTGATTGGCAGTCGAGCTCACCGCTGGGCGGGATGATAGACAGCATGTCTCAGAAATACCAGCAAATCAACCAGGCCTTTGAAGAGCTGCGGATTCTGACACAGGACACGGAGAACGACCTGCGCAAACTACAACACAACCAGGAGTACTTCATTATACAGTACCAGGAGAGTCTGCGAATACAAGGTACGCTTTCTTAAAACCTTTCACTTTTTAACTTCAAAAGTGGGGTGAGAAGTAGGAGTGCTGAGGGGGCTGCAGCACCCCACATTTCTCCATGTGTGTCACATAAATGCTGCTTAAAATTTCTGCACCCACAACCACCTTCCTGCATTCCTGATTCTAAGTTACTGTAACATGTGGGAAGTCATCTGTTCTTCTTTTTTCTGCTTTAAACTTGTAACTGCCCAGTTGTGTAATAGCCACATTTTTAACTTATTAACCGTGTTTTGGTGAAAAGTGGCTAGTTTAAGCAGTCAAAGCACTGGCGTTTCAGATGTTACACAAGGCTGCTTAGCTGTTTTCATTTCCTCTTTGAAATAGGACTTCACTGCAGACATTAAACTACTTTAAACTACTACAGTGCACCACAGGATAAAATAAGCTCAAGAAACAATCAGAATTCGATTTGACTTCGTGCTGATTCTTCAAAATATGCCTGAATCGGTTCTGACCCAGGCATGTTTTGTTATCTTACTGTCTTCTTACTTTATTGTCTTCTTATTGTCCTGTTTAGCACTGGCGTTTATTGTAATACAGTCTATTTCTTAATCTGTTATCATTTTGTTCCTTCTGACTCTTGGCTGCATTGCAAATGAGGATTCCCCTCAGTGTAAACCCAGGAGTTACATATACTTTTAAAAAAAGAATATGACACTGATATTTCAGATCAGGTCAGATCTTTACATCAAGCCTCAGTATGTCTTTATTTAGGTACTGTTTGAGAAAAAAAGTGTTATCTTAAATGTGTGAAAGTGCGGTTCACTAAACTGTATCATCCTGTGTATGTGTGTTTGTGCCTTGTAGCTCAGCTGACAAGCCTGGCCACGTTGCCTCCCGCTGACAGACAGCTGCGAGAGCCCAGTCTCCTCAGTAAGAGAGCTACTGTGGAAGCCTGGCTTACCAGAGAGGCCAACACCCTACAGAAATACAGACTGGTAAACATACACACACACACACAAACAAGGGATGGTTTGGCATTTAAACAATTTTCCACTACAGGCTGCTATGAGCTACAAGACTAAAGGAGATAACAAGTAATGGAAGCTAATGTGCCACCAGTTTAGTAAACTGCACTTGTATAATCTTAAATAGACTTGTGGTTTCGGACTCTGCGTGGCATACTGTTCAGGGATTCATCGAAGTTTCAGCCACTGACTGTTTTTGGCCGAAAATGGTCCAAATTGGCACTGCTGGTTTTTGTCCAAAAGAGAAAAAAAGCCTGAACATTATGGCCAAAAAAAGCAAAAAAATCTACAAATGAAAAGTCTACAATGAAATGTCTCATACTGGGGCCCAAACCAAATTAATCTCACTTTTTAAGTGAAAGAGTTTGATGCGGTACATAAACATTGCTAAAGTTTAGATATACCATGTACTCCCCAGTCCATACACTCAATACTGCATGCTATATAAATAAAGATGATAATAATAGTAATAATAATGATCATAATAATAATAATAATAATAATAATAATAATAGTTGCAGAGTTTGCAGATAAACAGTAAAACACAAACATGCTTCAGTGCAGCTGCATTTAATACATTCTTTAACTTACAGCATTAAATGATTTAATGAATTTCTTTAATGGAAATTGCACAAGTAATTCTGAGTAAGTCAGTATCTTGTGATAATAAACTGGTTTTGAAAGTTGTTACTGCAAACACTGATGTTTGTTTGTTAGATCCTGCTGGACTTTTAGAGGTTTATGGCTGGTTCTTCTCTAGCTGACGAACACTAAAGTGCCTCGTGTGCTAACGGTGTGTGCCCCCTGCTGGAGAAACTTAAGACTGCTAGACAGGAGTTCCAAAGCCCACCTGATTTACACATTAAGAAAGAGAGGTGTTTCGCGACGCTGTAGTGGAGTCGCTCTTGAATTCAGCTTAAGATGCCTTTGGGAAGCCACAAAGTATTATATTTTTCGTAACTTTACAACTTTCAGAATTTAATATTATTTGGCAAGCTGTTTAAAATAGTCTTCTGGTTAGTTCTCTCCCAAAATAGTGATGATTGCTTTTGACACATCAGCAATATTTTGTAAATTCAAGAGCATTCACAAAATGTTAAATATATTATATTTTAAGGAACCATTTCTTTCAGTTTTCGGTTTCAGTTTTTGGCTGAGTGTGTCCTGAGCCTTCTACTAATGCATTCTGGGTGCCTCACTGATACTGTTATCTATAATAATAGATTGAAAAAACAGACCAAAACTCAGCTTCAATGATGACTGCTGCTCCTGTTTTCAGCCTTGCAAAGTACTTTAGGTTATTTACATGTAAATGAAGGCATGGTTACAATATAACTGGTATTATATTACACAGACAAATAATGAAGCAAAATGCAAGAGTGGCTGTTTCTACCCTATAGGGAAGGCTTAACTGATGTATTAACATCATTTTTTGATCAAGAAAATGTCACAAGACATCTGCATAGCCATAATGGATCCAAAAGAGGAGCATGTCCATACCTGAAACACATCTCAGGAATCCTGGCCTAAAGCAGTTAGTGTTAAACCTTTTGCACACTTTTAACAGGGAGCTGTGTGGACAGGAAGGACAGGACGGTATGCACCACCAGCTAAAATGTGCTGAAGGCTGCCAGCAGTCTTATACATAGTTACAGTTGAGTTTATGTGCATTGGCGTGTGTGTCGAAAGCTCACTGGCTCTGTTGAGAATTTAATGAGACCACAGACAATGGATAATATCGTTTATGAGCAGGTGAAGGGTTTGTCTCTGCTGATAACGCTCTGCTCCTGCTTGATCATTGAGTGTGACATTTAAGCAATCATTGCTGCAGTGGATCTGTTCTTGGCTTCAGCACACAGGCGGGTGGCCGACTGTCTAAATTAAAGCCACTGTTTGAAACAGTGCCACCTTTCCTGAGCAGTGTAATGTAATAAGGATAAAGTGTGCTGTCACAGTCTTACAAAATGAGAGCAATTAGGGGACGCAAGCACACAGCAAAAGCAACTCAAACCCACACACACTTAAAAGGCATGTCTGATGTTCTGCAGATTATACTTTGCATGACAAGTGTGTTAAAGAGCTATGTTAATTGTTCACACTCAGGTTTCCATCCAGCTGTTGAACTAAATTCAAATGGATAGCTGAAATTATGAAAACAATTATGCAAATTAGCCAGGGTTTCCCTTAGCTCTGTCCAAGCAGTGACACAAGAAAGTGGTTTGAAATTTTAAGCGGCATATGGTCTTATGCAGACTTTATGTGTAACACAATCTTTTGTCTCATGTTTATCACAATCAAAACAATAATAATAATCAGCTTCACTTGATATCTGCTTATTTATGATTGGTGTGCCCATTTAAATATAATCAATCAGATCTTTGATGCTTGGCCAAAAATAACCTAAGCTCTGCAATCCATGTGCCAAAAGCAAACACGTATCTTCAATCATTTTTATTGCTCTTGTGTTATTATCAGTAGCTCCTTCTGAAAGAACGATATGAGCTGGAAGACATCTTGGAGGCAAGATGATGTACAGACAGAGACGAGATGGTGACTTCTTGAGACTGAGACTGGACACTAGTACTACAACACTAGCAATTGCATTGTGTACAAGACAATGTACAACACATCAGAGACATATGGGCAGGGTTTACAGAGAGATGTTTAATTTTGAGAAGCCTTCATAATACAGTGCTAATGAAGACCCTCCTTTCTCAGCTGCAGCTTTTGACATGCAGCTTGTGCCTGTCTACCGTCTATGACTATTATGTTTTTTCTATATAATAAAGGCACATTTTCATTTCTCATCAGTCCATTGATATCTACTGCCTTCTGTCATGTTTTGTAGCTTTGGCCAGGCAAAAACAAGAGTCATAATCAGTCATAGGACTTGTTTTATTTTCATTAATTTGTTCAGCATGAATGAGCGCACAAAATTTGTTTGTAAATTTTGGCTGTTTTGTTTAATATTTGTCATTTCCATCAAGTCCTTTTATTTGATATGCCAAACTGTGCTTAAAGTACATGGATGGAAACCCAGACAGTATCATGATGTGCCACATTTACAGCCATGATTTATCTGTATTTGTAGAAATAATAGACAATCTTTAAGACTCTAATATATATTTAAGAGCAACATAGGGTGAGTATGTATTTAAAAATATTCTGTGGTCAGTCTTCAGCCAGTAAGCATGCGTGTGTGTGTGTGTGTGTGTTCTCAGGGTCTGGCAGAGAAGCACCAGAAGACACTGGCCTTGTTGCGGAAACAGCAGACTGTGATTCTGGATGATGAGCTGATTCAGTGGAAGAGACGTCAGCAACTGGCTGGAAATGGAGGACCACCAGAAGGGGGACTGGACATTCTACAGTCATGGTATATATACCTGACCATACACGAACGATACAAACATAGAACATGCAGCTCAGGTGACTTGCCCATTTTGAAACACATGTACCCCAAGTAACACTTGTTCCGTATGAGTTACTGCAGGTGTATAAATGTGCAATATTTAGCTGCTGTTGGTGAAAAACTCGAACAGCTTTTATATCTAAATAATATTCTTCTCATCTGTGTGTGTGTCTTTATGTGTGTGTGTAGGTGTGAGAAGCTGGCAGAGACCATTTGGCAGAATCGACAGCAGATCAGACGGGCGGAGCATTTAAGACAGCAGCTGCCCATCCCTGGGCCCATAGAGGAGCTGCTCAATGATCTCAACAGCACCATCACCGACATCATCTCAACCCTCGTCACCAGGTCTGTGTGTGTGTTTGTGTTTGTTTTTGTACATTTTGAAGACAAGATGTTCTGAACCAGATAAACACAACACAAATCTATAAAATGAAGACCAAAAAAAAGATCCTGAATTCGTAAAGTGTTTTTTACAGTCACTCCATGTTTCATTTTCTTCAATAAATAAAAAAAGGACAAAAGCTTTTCTTTTTGGTTACTGATTTTACTTTATAGCCTTAGGTTCTTACATATATAATACACATGGGACATGTTATATATCGCTGCTGTTAGAACAAAACATATCTCCATTTTTGACGTTTTCCAGTTTTTGACAAAATTTGAAAATGCCTGTTGCCTTTTGAATTGTGTGTAAATTTTATGATAAATGGACCAACAGAAATGGCCACAATATACTTGGCAAAAAGCCTGGTTCCATTGACTTATATTGAAAGTATAGTGTGTTTTTCCTTCTTCTGTAAAGTTACTCTTTTGGAGATTTTGGAGGTTTTGTTCTGATGGCATATGTATAAATGGTGTCCATATTTTCGCGTATATTTAACAAGATGATAAACAGCACTTTTAACTCGGCGCATTTCATTTACAAACAAAACACAGTGCTGATGCTAGCAACATCAGTAATTCGGCAGACTACACTGGACAATGCTCACAGGAAAACTAAGGAAAACAAAGAAACAGCAAACTAACAAAATTAACTCCAATTCCCTTTGAAACAAGACGCAATGTAGCAACATGAGTGAAGAGTTTTAAAAAAGCTCTTAGTGGATGTTGGTGATGTTCACCTTGCGGTCATTCAGTTCAGTTTGCATATTATGAAAATATTGAGTTATTGAAAGTAATAAATACATTCTGATGAAGTTTATGTTGTCCATGCATATAGCCAGGAGCTGTGCGCTGCTTTTCAAGTGGAAAAATCTCTCTTTACAGTCAAATTTGAGGAACTAAGACAAGTGTAATCAGTCATGATTAACTACAGAAGAGAAAGTGTTTAACGGCATTTGTCTTGTTTCCTGAAATGTGGCCTGAAAGAAACTACATAAAAAGCAGTGCATTTTAATTTTATGGGACATATGTGCAGCAAAGTAAGTATATGTCCTGACAAGGTATAAAAACAAATGTGCTGTGTGTATATATGTCTGTGTGTGTCTGTATGTGTTTGTGTGTGTCTGTATGTGTTTGTGTGTTTGTGTGTGTGTTTGTGTGTGTGTGTGTGTGTGTGTGTGTGTGTGTGTGTGGGGGTGTGTGTGTGGGGGTGTGTGTGGGGGTGTTTCCTTCTCTCAACACTCACTATTTATATCCATGAGCCTGCATGTTTCAGAGACGACGAGCGGTTGGCTGTAGATGTGCAGCAGCAGATAATACTGGGCTTACTGAAGAAGAAGGACATCCTTTGCATGCAGATGTTTCAGCATTTCTGCCGAATCAGCATAACATATTTGTTTGACTCACGAATGACGGGTTTGTTGCTCAGGGTGCGAGAACAAAAACATTGTGCCATCGTAAATCAAGCCAGATCCACTCTGTCATATGGGACACGTGCAGCTAACTTTATTTTTGCCTTTGAGTTTCTACAAAAGCCCCAGAAGAGAAGAGCTGTCAGAGGGAACAGATTTAGTTGTACTCTATACTGAAGAGTGTTTGACCCACACTTTAATGTTCTTTGGAACAAGACTATGTTCCATCACAGCTATGGTACAAAGTGTTTAACCGCAGTGATGTTGTGACAGTGTGTCTGAAAGCCATAAATAACATTCTCGTAGAGGAAAATGCTGCCCATGCATTCCAGCAACGACAGATTTCAACATTTTCATTGTGCTTTCAAAGGCCTGAATACCCTTTCAAAACAGAATACATGTCTTTGTTGACCCAAAAGTAAGAAAATAGACAGAGAGAGAAGAAGATTTTTTGAAGGAACCACATTCTACATTTTCCTTTTAGTTTTTTCCCCCCTGTTATAATGTTGGTGTGGTTTCTTGAAACAGGAACAGTCATCCTTTAATTTTCCTTTCCTTCTCTTTATCCCTAACAATTTTTGTTACTGTGCCTTTAAGCAGTCCAGGCTGTAATGTACAAACTGTTTTGTTGATGTTCTCAGGGATACTGAAATATACAGGAATGCAGTAAAACATGAACTTCTGCCACTCCATTTGGATGTCTAGATCCTTTGGAAGGCTGCAATGATGCACTTGCTTCCCTACAGTCAGGAACAGCACAGGCAGCCTTGAAGTATCTTCCACTCCAGTGCTTTGCAGTTTTGACTTACAATGCCGTTGATGTACCTCTCCACCCTGCGTGTATTTAAAAAATACATTTAAGCCCCTTAGCTCACCTCAAAACTATCGTGAAACAGTATCTCAAGATCTCTGCAGATTTGTAACCATGTCAGGTAACAGTTTTTTTTAGCTTTTAGAGGTATTAAACACTTTGGATGTCTGGTTCCTGTCACCGCCACTGTAAACAGTTCTTACTTAGCAAGTTCAAACAACTATGACTGAATTTGATTACATCTTAACGATTGAATTATACAAAAATCTTGAACAGTTTTAAGCTGAGTAAACGGTCATATCTAACCTTGTTCGTACTTGTGACATCACAGACATCAAGTCTATATATACAACATAAACAAGTTTAGTGTTATATGTATTGGCTGTATGGGCTGAGGAGTGAACAGTGCATTTCGAAATATTACATTACATACATCAGACCTTTTTTATTTCAACACAGCAAAAAAAAATACCATGGCAGGTGAAATCGTCTTAGATGCAGTTCTATATAGCTAACATTTCCCATATAGAGATTATTGTAGGAATATTATAGAATTATTTAACTTATTTGTCAGTGTTCTCTTGATTTAAGCCATTTTGTCTAGAGCAACTGTCTCATTCTATTGAAAAATAACGTAGCTTATTTTAAGAAATGGTGCAAATCGTTTTGCTTTTTTTCAAGAAATAATGCTTGAAGTATGCACATTATGTGGCAATGTTATTTAAGATTCAATTACTGCAAAAAATTACTAAAATTACAATTAAATAAAATATGTATAGAAGTAAGTTAATTAATCTTATAATATTCTTTCAACAATCTCAAAATGAGAAATGTAAAAGATATTTTGACTAGATTTAAGGTTATTACCATGATATCATTTTTTGCAGTGAAACAAGACCAGCCAAGCCTAGTTACGCTAGGCCACCATGGCATTTATATAAAGTTGTAAAAAAAAAATAATAATTATAAAAATAGTGATCAGCAAATCAAAAATATTATTCCAGTTTACATTCTGGAACACTTACTAGCCACCAAGCAGCTGTGTTCTCACCTGGAACAGTGAAAAAGTAGCTAAATAAGGCTGCTTATAGAGCAAGACGAAGGAAGAATTCCAAGCGAGGCACAGTTTGTGCTTAAAAAAGGAAATTGAAGATACATGGTTACTCTGGCGGTTAAATGCAGTAAAGTACAACAAAACTGGGATAATCTTTTTACTCCACCTCCCATTCTCAGCCATCAACATGAAGCAAACCCATAGAATCAACTGTGCCCCCAATCATGTTCGTTTAGAGTTTGCCATCATTACCATGCAATGTCATGACTTCACTCTCTAGTGATGATTTAGACTATGTATTAAGTGGTATTAAGGCTCTTTTTTATTAAGGGGTATTAAAGTATTGCCTTACTTCATTATTTATATATATATATATATATATATATATATATATATATATATATATATATATATATATATATATATATATATATATATATATATATATATTATAAAAGTATGACATTACACTAACGCTGCTTTTAGAGATCAAAATACCTGATATAGCCTGCATGTTAGTACAGCACATTGCCTGTGTCCTTAAGCTTAGCTATAATTTCACAAGCTGTTAATAACAGTGAATAAGCTGCCTAATTTATCTCAAAATGGTTGTGCTTGCTTTCAGGAACCCATCTAAAACACTTAATTATCAAGAGAAGAGAGGGCTACAGTACTCATGTTCTATGTTCTACATATTTAAATTGACTAATGCAACTTTAAAGGAGCAGGAAAGATTTAAAAAAGCCAAAAAAGTGATCTTGCTTGAATAAACTAGTGTGAAAAGATCCATTAGAACTATACAAACCTTTTCTCGAAGGAATCGAATTACAAGCAGTAAGCATTACAGCAAAACATGAAGTATGCATATATGATTAATCAGTATGTGCTCATGTGTGAGGTGTGTGCATACTCCAGACCAGACAGCATTGAGGGTCTTCTAGAATGAGTAGTGTTTGACTAAGATAAAGCATTGGGAAGATGTCTCTGCTGTGCTGTGCTGCTCTGTAGTGTGTTGACGAGCCCACAATACACACTCTCTCTGCGTCCTGCTCTGTCCCAGGAGCATTATCTCATGTGCTCTATATCCATACACGCCACAGGGGGTGAATACGTGTATGCTGTGTGTGTGTGTGTGTGTGTGTGTGTGTGTGTGTGTGTGTGTGTTTGTGTGTGTGTGTCTGTGTGTGTGTGTGTGTGTGTGTGTGTGTGTGTTGCCTCAGGCCACTCAAGCGCTGTAGTATTGAGCTTAATGGGAGCCATGCTGCTTTTAAAAACCATCACTGTCTGAAGAGATATCCATCATGCATCATCTTCACTGGAGCTACAATTCTGTGTGTGTGTGTGTGTGTGTGTGTGTGTGTGTGTGTGTGTGTGTGTGTGTGTGTGTGTGTGAATCATCCGAATATAAATGTAAGCGGAAGCTGGTATAGATTAATCTACCTGTGCATTTAGTCGGAAGTTACTATTGAATGATGCACAGGAAGAACCATACGTGGAATCTGAACCAGTCAGCCATTTTTATGCTCTATTTTCAATGTTTCCATGTGGTCAAGAGGTGACGGGGAAAAAGAATAAAAAGAATGTGTGGCCATAATAAGGCATGATCTTTCCGATGCCTTACTAAGTCTTGGCCATAACTTAAGTACATCGTTCCCACGCCTTATTAAGTTGTGGCCACGTATTAGGCTCTTGTTCCCATGTATTAATGCGGTATGGCCATGCATTATTTTTATTTATGTGGGATGTCACCAGCAGGACTTTGTAGTTTTTCAAGGAAATGTACAGAGATATTTTTCCACACCTCCAAAGTTCAGTCTTAGAAGTTGGTTGCATTTTCTGTGTTTCATGATCCAGATAATTCCAAACACATACAGTGATGTTGAGGTCTGGACTCTGGATTTCTTTTTCTTAGTAACATATTATTGTCAGCTACACATCCTTTCAGACTCATAGAGTTCTCTACTCACAGTGAAAGGGAAGAAGCAAGAATGAAGCTTGAATTTTCTTCTCTCAAATATGAAAGCTTCAAGCATTGTATATCTGATCTAATTTTTTTTTTCCCTTGACTTTCCCTTCTTTACGTACATGGGTTATCTTATATCTAATCTCATTAATCTCTTCAGAAGTATTTCCTTAAAAATTAATAACATTTACTTAGAGGCAATTTTGACTGTTAATGAAGTAAATAAAAGGTGTTTTCTGACTATTTCAAATATTTTATTTAATAATTCACTTTTTTTACTATACTGTGATTATTGGAATATTTTAATTTCTTAAGATTTGATCCCCAGTGCTTGATATGAAGCATTATATTAATTTTGTCATAGATGTGAATGGTACTATAACCTTATTCTCAGTGCTCTTCGGTCTTATTAGTCATTAAGGTATCATCTACAACTTTGTCCACTATTTTGGACACATCTAAGATTTCTCACAGCTTCATACAATAATTGTTAAGTGTTTAGATCATATAAAAATTATCTGATACATGTATCTGCGACAGAGTAGCTTTTATAATATCAGAAGCATTGATTCCAAACTTTTGAATGATGATTCTCAATTTCTGAATGGCAGCGTATAATAATGTTTGTTCTTTTTCTCCTCAGCACCTTCATCATAGAGAAGCAGCCTCCTCAGGTGCTGAAGACACAGACGAAGTTTGCCGCTACAGTCCGTCTACTGGTGGGGGGGAAACTCAACGTCCACATGAACCCTCCTCAGGTCAAAGCTACCATCATCAGCGAGCAACAGGCCAAAGCACTGCTTAAAAATGAAAACACCAGGAAGTGAGTCTTAACACACACTTTTACAGCTTCACACAGTTCAGTGCTCTACTGTTGTGAAGATGTTGTTGTTGATGTGTCAGTCTAAATTACCTTAGCAACTAGGGCCTTATCGATATACCATTTGCCCATTAAAACTTGCTGATATAAGATTCCATGACTTAATTAACATGGATAGCATTGAATTTATTAAAGCACCAATATTGCCTTATTAAATGTTATATAAGAAAACCGTGTTCAGGATTGTGACGCTATTTTGAACAACCAATCAAAAATCTAATTTAAGACTTTACTTAATTTAAGACTCTGCTGTTTGTTTGAGTTTAAGAAATTTGACAAATTGACAGCCAACAGTCACTTTAACTAAAACTATGGTCTGTTTAACCTTTTAAATCCAATGAAGAAAAGTAGCCTACCATTTAATCTACTCTTCTTTATGATTTCTAAAGGCTGCTGTTGCGTATATTGAATATGTAAACAACATCATCTAACAATGCCAAAAAAAAGTTATTCATACTTCACTCTTCACTCTTGTTTAATTGGTACTCTGATTGTAATAAACACCCACTGATTCTAATTTTGTTCTGGATGTGTGTGCACGCTCGCTTCAAAGCTACTGCAGTGCATCCAGCAATAAAGGCTGCATGGAGCTTCTTTTATACTATAGAATTCAGAGTAGCACTGAGAAATTCCACACAGTGATTCTTTTTACCACAACTATGTGGACACGTACACATCGTAACTACTCTGCCTGCAGATTTAAATAGGGAGTGTATTAAGTTTGATAAGCTTGCACACGCTTGCAGACATACATACCAGCTGCTACACACCATGCAGACAAATATTCAAAAGAGCATTCGAATACTCTACAGCCCTCCAGCCATCAGTGCTAACATAACAAACACAGAGCAAATAAATATCTTGCTATTCTTTCTCACTTCTCTATTCTCCTTCTGGCTCCTACAATCTTGTTTAATTCCCAGTTGCTTTATATATTGAATGTTTCTTATGCATGAACTATCACTATAAGACACATAATGGGCAGTGTGGATTTACTGGTTGATTGGTAGATTTGGATCACCATTATCTATGCCAAAGGCAACAGCTATTCATCTTGGCATCCACATAAATAAACAATCATAAAGCATTGCATAGAAAAATACAGCTGCCATTTACCTCATTTGACCTTTCAACCCATCCATAATAGTCCAGGCTGAAGCCTAGCTGCTTGCGCACTTTATGTTGCTATGATAGAATCTGTGATCATAGCCTTTTCATTCAAATACAGCTTTTAAATGGCTTTTAAAGTGATACCTTCATGCCCTTCAGTAGGCTTAGCTGGACAGTGCTCACAGAATACATATGGATGAATTAATAATTAGCAAACTAACAAAAGCATCAGCAAAGTGGAACACTAGAGTTCCCTTTTAGAGCCTCAGCTGTAACAAGAATCCACAAGCTGTGTGAACGAGAACAAGAGACTACAGTCGTGGAGCCTCTAATGAGTTCTAATTAGTAAATTCAGTTACTTTAAGGTACACCGATTGCCGTCACAGGCTTTCAATAGCGCTCACACAGCTTGTATAATCTGCATAAAAAGCATTTGCTATAGAATGGGATGTTCTGGAACATCTGCACATGAGCCTAAGATCACCATTCCAGATGCTGAGTGTTGAATAGAAGTGTAAAGCCCTCCAGCATTGGGCTTTGGAGCAGTGGAACTGTGTTCTCTGGAGTGATGGAGCTCCATCCAGTACCTTTGGGATGAGTGATCATCCAACATCAGCACCTGACCTTACTAATGCTTTTGTGGCTGAATGCAATCAGACCCTAACAGCAATGTTCCAACATCTAGTGTAAAGCCTTCCCAGAAGAGTAGAGGCTGTTACTGCAGCAAAGGGAGTACACCCTATTAATACCTGTGATTTTAGAAGAAATGTTGGATGAGCAGGTGCCTACAAGCTTTTGGACATACAGTGTGTGATACATGCGGTCATTGCTTGGAACATTCAGCCACTGTTGCTTTGACTGAATGTCAGTGAACAAAGTTGTATTCACTCTGTTGAAATCATGTTGAGATTCCTGTGAGCCCTGCTTTGTTTAGAGTCAAGTTTAAGCAAATAAGATTTATTATAATTATTTTATTAGAATGTATTATAATTATTTTAATTGGTTCATGATTATTTTTAATCGACAGACTTATACAGAATATAATGTGACTGCGAATGTGAATTACTATGTATTAATAGTGCTGTTTAAACTGCACAGTATAACATGAGAACTGAGGTGAGGAACAGAATTTTGGTCAAATGTCATTTTCCTGTGAACCTACAGGATAAAGTTCAGCTCAGATTGAAGTCTCCCCACCTGCAGGCTGCAAATATCTTATCTCTGTGTGGAGCCTCTTTGGTTTCCCCTAAAGGAAGAAAGCGGCGAGCACAAAGCTTTCTCTGCCATATGCTAACTTTGATTTAGACAAAAATTGTGGCTTGCTAGTTTGAACAGTTGAAACGTGGCCTGATCTCTCCTGTAGCACCACAAATTTCTCTAAATTCACAGCAGCATTGGGCTCTAGCTCAGTGCAGGTGAGGGCACAGTAATTTTAAAATAGCCTGAGGGACACTGGGTGAGAGTGCTTTTGTGGCACCCAGCTCCAGTACAAGGTGAAGATATCTGTATTCTGAATAGTCTTTATAAAATGTTTAGTCTCCATTATGGACACGTAAAAAACCCTGAATGTACTAGCAGCAAATGCAGAGTCTGGCAAACATTACAATTATTGCACTGTGATTTAGACTCGTTTCAGGATATGTTCAGCTAGATGACCTTTGTTTCCATGTAGCACCTTGTTTTCCGAGTTAGTGTCCTGCTCCAGTAAGCAACAGTAAGGTCAGCATAGTTTGACACTGGAATGAAGCAGTTCCATGCTGCTTGAGTAGGGGAGAGGCTGGGGGTGGGGCCACAGCTGCAAAGACTGAGAATGCTGCCTCAGTTGGAGTACTGTGCCCATTAGCTTCACATTCCATTCAAATTGTATACACAATATATACGCTTATGTTTGTTGACGTGTTGAACACTTGTTGTCCTAACTCGATTGGGTCTGGCTAAGACCAGAATACTGAGGTGTAAGTAGTAATACTATAGCAATGTGTTGCATTTGCCTTCCATGATTGGAAATACCACATTTTTTCCATATTCAGGAACCTGTGAGTGCACACTTGTGACACACACAACCTCACAACTATTAAATTCTGTATTCATGTGTCATTGTGTGACTAGCATGGACCATTGGGCAAATTGATAGATTGGAGGAGATATCAGCATGTATATGACATAAAAGACCTGAAACGGTTCGAAACAAAGCCCATACAGTTTTGTTATAATCAGTTTTGTTTTTTAACATCTAGGACTAGGCTCGTCAACTTACAGGCCAACTCAAAGGCTAGCAGAATCCTCTACTGATAATCAGTATTAGGATTTTTAATGTTGTATTTTCTGAAGGATTCACTTTAAATGTCCATGTAGTAAAACAGTGTGGGAAAACAAATGTGTGGCACTGTTAGTTTGGTGCTAATACACCATGGGAAATTACAAAATGATGGAAGCGCTACGATCATTAGCATGATAGTTGCAGTAGTAAATCAGTAAGAAATATTACTTATAAAGCAAAAGTGTCTGCATTAAACACTGCTATATTATGAAAGATTTACGACAACACAAAAATTGTAAACGTTATGACTGCAGTATATTTGCCATGTTCTAAATGGTCCCCTAAACACTACTACATTCGAAAATCTGGATCACTGTATAGAATGCTGTTATATGGTACAAAATTTGTGATGTTGGGAAACCATTTCAGAAACTAACGTTACTACTCAGAAATTACTCATTACAAAAATAGCAGTGCATTATGGGTATATCCTATCCACTAGGGTACAATGCCACTTGAGTGGCCATATATATATATATATATATATATATACTCATAACAAACATTTGATAGGTGTGTGATAAAGGCCAGTTCATCTCCTACTGATGCACAGTAGGTAGAATGCTTGAAGAAAGACAGCAGACTCTTTCTATCCCTGTACCTCTCTTTCTCTCTCTCTCTCTCTCTCTCTCTCTCTCTCTGTTTGCCACTCACATTCAGCTACTGAATATGGTGTTTTTTTAGCTCTCAGCATTTAGCATGTATGGAAAGTATGACACAAACATTTTATATTAAATCAATCTGCGTAAATCTCTTTCATGTCCGGGTAAGACGTTCTCTCTGTTTCCCTCAGTGACAGTAGTGGAGAAATCCTGAATAATAACTGCGTGATGGAGTATCACCAAACCACAGGCACTCTGAGCGCACACTTCAGGAACATGGTGAGTGACATGCACATTTCTGAGTGCACGCTTACACAAACTGCACAAAAAAAGTGATGTAAAATGACTGTAAATGTAAATGATTTGATATAATTGTGTGCATCATTTGCACATTAATAAAATATGTTACTTCATTACAGTTTTGTCTTACATTTTACTTACTTTTGGCAGTAACGGTGTTGATGTGATGTATTTTATTCATTCACAAAGATTAGAATCAAGCAAATTCAGTAAATTACTTTTTTCAGTGTAGGTGCACCATAAGCTCCTTTTGGTGAAGTGGATACTTCCGGCCAGTCACTCCATGCTGGGAAGGTGTAGGCCGTACGTGCTGTTCCTCTGTAATTAACTGCCTCTGTATTATACAAAGCTATCACAAAAGAATGTTCCAAAGCAGAAATTGAACTGAGTTAAGGCTGATTGTGTTAGATAGCTGAGTTAGGGCAGATCTGGTTAGAGATGAAGTGGACTGAGGCGGACTGGAATGTAAGCCATTCTGCCGTGGAGGTTCCATTTTCAATTATGCATTCCTCACAAGCCCCAGAATTAAACGGGGTCTTCCCAGGCCACTGCACGTCAGCTCATCATCATCAGCCACAGTGATACACCCCATTAAAATCCACTCCCTGAGGGTAACTAACCATTTCCTTTGCCTCCATCTCTCCTTCTCTCCTCTCTCCTCTGTAGTCTCTGAAGAGGATCAAGCGTTCAGACCGCCGAGGGGCAGAGTCTGTAACCGAGGAAAAGTTCACCATCTTGTTTGAGTCACAGTTTAGTGTTGGGGGCAATGAGCTAGTTTTTCAGGTCAAGGTAAACTGGAACAACATGTATTATAATTATCATACTACAGTACTACATAAAAGTCAGAGATGACCCTTGATGTATCAGAACAGTCATTAAGTGCAAGTTATTCATTTTTCATATTTTTCAATATTTCTGAGGAAATTAGATATTAGATATATTAGAAATATTGAAAGCTACAGAGAAAATAGGATTCCTAACAACCACCTACAAGACCTGGTATACCACCAAAACTGTCACCATTAAAGAGAGAAGAAAATCAAGCAAAAAAAACAAGAAGGAAGCTGTTGCTGTTCTTAGAACATTGGACTGGCCACCCCAGAGTACAGACCTCAACATCACTGAGTGTGTTTTGGATTGCTTAAATTGTGAGCAGCAAAAAGTTTAAATAACTTCCAAGACTGAACTTCAGAGATGTGGAAAATACTTCCTGCAGATTCCTTTGAAAGATAAAAGCAAATCTTCTGAAAAGAATGGAGGCTGTAATAAGGGTGGACACTTTAAATACTGGAAAAATATTTAGTTGTTATGGCTTCTGTTTATTTTTCTGTTAAATTTGTTTTCTGCTTTCAGTTTCTTTTTTTTCTTATCGTAAAAGATGAATAACTTATGGCCGTACTGAGAATTCAATAAATGAAGGGTGATCTCTGACTTTTGCTTAGTTCTGTTATGCAGTTATGCAACTTCCTAGCACTTCAAAATGGCCACATACACACTTCTGACTTCTCATACACTCGTCGTTCAGCTGAACAGTTAACCTATCCCTGCTCCACCAACAAATGCATTCTTTTGTAGCATCTGTTGCTTCATAGTTGGATAAGTTTTACAGAAGCCTGACAAATGTTCCATTCAACTTAAAGAGAAATTCTAGTGATCTTTGTTTAGAGTCATAATACATACATAACATAGCTCATCAAAACCAGGCAGGTTGGAAACAATAAATTGGCCAACAGGCAATTTTAATTGAATTGCACAAGAAGAAAACTGTACTCAATCTGTGCCAGCAGTATAAACTTTTTCTTTTTTTTTGTAAAGTATGTCTATCATAGCAACAGTTGCTACCACAGGCCACATCTGTGGGCAGAGCATGAATAGGTCAGTTAGGATGATGTGAACAGTCATTTACAGTTATATCTTGTTTCTTCCCCTTTGCTTTAATCCCTGTGGTCTTTCTCAGACGCTATCCTTGCCTGTAGTGGTGATTGTCCATGGAAGTCAAGATAACAATGCTACAGCTACAGTCCTGTGGGACAATGCTTTTGCTGAACCGGTGAGTTTTTGGAGAACATTAAAGCATTGCCCCTCAGAGTCACTCCAAAAATTATTTTTATCCAGTAGCTATGCCTGAGTGACTCAGAGGAATAGCAAAATGTTCTAGGTCAGAATGACTCTGGGCATGTTTAGTCATCATCGAGTGGTTGCAAACAAACATGAACCCATTAAGCAGGAACAACAATTGTACCTCAATTATAAATATTTTCTCTAATATTGAATTTTCAGTTCGTTTCATTTTTTAGTGTGGTTTTTTTTTTTGTACATTGACACAGCTCTCTGTCTGCATGTTTTACACTGAAATGATTCTTTGATTTGATGTGGTTAAAAATGATTGAACATGAAAAAAATGTATTACACAAACAAAATTACTGCCAAAACAAGTAAACTTAAAGAAAGTGACTGTGTTGTTGATGTGCATTTTCCTTGTGTGCCACATCTTGACACTATTGAATCACGAACCATTTTATTCAGTGTAGTGTATGTAATATTTGTTTGACATGAAGAATTGGAAGAAGATCCAATGTAATCAATTGTGTAACACATGTAATTAATATGTAGTTATGTAATTGTGTATGAAATACATAGCAAAGCAAAAATAATAACTCTTCTAAGGGCTGACCACCACTGACAGTATCTGTATTATAAAAGTGGCACTGATATCTTCATCTATAATTCTTACAAACACTAAATAATATACATGTACTCTTCATATAGCTGCTGTTGGAACAAAACCTTGTCTCCAAAAAAGTAACTTTATAGGAGAGGAAAAAACACTCTTAACTTTCAATGTGGGTTAGTGTAAAGAGATTTCATTCAAAGTCATTTCAGAGAATTTCTGTTAGGATGTTCATTGTGAAATTTTGACACAGCGTTAATGATGATTTCAAATTATGCAAAAAAGTAAAAAATACCAAAAACGGAGATACAACATTTTGTTGTGACAGCGACAACATGATATGAAGTTGACTGAAAACAAGTACTTTTTCTGCTGAACTTTGTGCCCTCTAGTCATCATCATAGTAAGAGACTGTCTTTTCAAACATTTTCTTATCTGTAGAAAATGTACTTACCTTTTGTACTTGAAAATTATAAACCATCCCAAAAACCTGCTGCAAGTATAAAACATGCATATTTTCAGCTCTAGCACTTTGTAACCTTCACTCTTTATAATGGCAAACTGACACATTTCATGCTGTGATTCACTCTTTTGGATTGTCCCTTTCTGCAGACAGACAGGATGTGCTCTGCTGATTCTCTTCAATAGATGATTCTGATAATGAGTCATGGTCAGGATCTACACTGCAAAAAAGCTCTTAACTCCAATTGCTTAGTTGTTAATTTTCTCAAATAGAAAAAGGAAATGCATTGGAAAAATACTCAATGTTGGAAAATAACCGTTTTTATCCTTTGGAAACAAGTTTGAAAACAAGCTTGTTGTCTTGAACTTGACTGAACCAAGCATGTGTTAATATCAGTAAGAACAAATTTACCCCCAAAGTGATCTTGTAGGCCCATATCCTACAATTTTCTTGTATTTTATTAGGTCCATGTATAACATTTATGTGCTGTATGTGGATACATGGAAATGCATTGGTTCTTGTGACATCACAGAAACAATTCATTCAAAATGGGCTGTTAACTAAACTGAAACTAACAATGTTTAACCTACATATTACTTTTTTAAGTGAGGAAAATGTAGTTTTCCATGATTTGGACTCTTTAATTTATTAGCACACGTGATCATTGTCATAAATGTAGGTATGTTTGGAACAGATGTAGCAGTGGTTACATTTTTCATTCCATTTTTAATGCACAATTTTTGTATATAAGAGGAATGAGTGATGAACATTTTCAAAAAATGAAAAAAGAACCATGTAATGTAATATATTATATTACACAATGAAAAAAATTCTAAGGGTGTAACAATTTTGATACAGTGTTGAATACGGTGTTGAGTACAGACCTCATTTTCTTCAAACACTCTCTCATTCTTGGAAACCACTATCAGTAATCAAATCTAAGCATCTGGATGCATCCAGTCTATTGTTGAATTGATTATAGAACAAACCAGCTGTCTGGTATACAGTTAGAGCTCTGTAAAACCAAGACATTTTGACACCTAAAATATTGAAAATGTAATTGAATATTGGCCTCAAAATCAAACAAAGTTCTTGTCACAGATAAATAAAAAACTATATATTGTTACACTCCTTAAAGGTTCTATACCAAGGTTTTTATCCTAGTAAGGTACATTCAAGCCAGGAACCATACAGGAACCTTCATTTTTAAGGGTATAGAGAACAAAGAATGTAAAAGAAAACCGGTAATTGTACTTAAGTCCTAATTCTGATGTTTCCTTTTGCAGGGCCGGGTACCTTTCATAGTGCCAGATAAGGTGCTGTGGCCACAGCTGTGTGATGCTCTCAATATGAAGTACAGGGCGGAGGTGCAGTCAAACAGAGGCTTATCTGAGGAGAACCTGGTGTTCCTCGCTCAGAAAGCCTTCAGCAGCTCCAGCTCCAACCCTGAGGACTACCGCAGCATGACTATGACCTGGTCCCAGTTTAACAGGGTAAGAGGCTTTGAGTGACTACACTAACTACTGTTTAATGTGGCTTGGAGGGCAGCACAAACTATCGATTGTTAAATGCGATGTTGGTCTTTGAAATGTTCTTACCTCTCTGAGCAGAGCCTTTCCACTGCTATTAGTGATTAGTGAGTTTTTCAAAAATAACAAAAAATTTAAACATCATAATGTGACCTTTTCTTTCCAGTGTTGTTCAGCCCTAACACTTTGTTTGTTATTTCCTGAACACACAAGTCTAATCTTAATGTGAAATCTAAGACAGGTTTATTGAGGTTATTTAAGGTCATCAGTTGGTGACCTTGCATTGATGAGTAGTTTCATAATCATTATCTTGACTTAACTGCTGTTTTGTTGTAAGACTTTATAGTTTACATACCTTTTATCATTATGAGTTTATTATTAGCCTTTAAAGTGCAATATGCAGTTCAACACTACCCTCAGACCATGCCAACAAAAGCATGGTTATAAATGACTGTGGTCACCCTAGAGCAGAGGTTTTAAACCACAGTGAGCAGGGGGAGGTAGTAGCCTAATTTATGAAATCCAATAAATAAATATGATTGTAATAGTTTTTTTGTTGTTGTTGTTGTTTTTTCTATAAACATATTTTCTGTCATTTTAAATATGTATCAGCCTCCATCACGTCTCTATATGGCATTGTGTGTATGTATGTGTAGATTGCTGTTGGATGTTTTCAGTTGATAGCTATCATAAGTTATGAAATACTGACAACATTAATACACTCTTTATTGGGGCTGCAAGCCCAGAAAACCGCAGATTGAATACAAAAACCAAAAAAAAAAATCATTCAATTGAAAATGTGATGGCAGCTATATAAGAGACAGATTCATCTCCACTGGGGAGGCTAATACCGCAAAACCATAGTGCGTGGTGGTATGTGGGGAGAAGCTAATGAATGAAGCTATGAAACCATCCAGTTACTTCTCCATTTCGAGATGAAACATTCCTTGATAATAATGACCTTAGGCTAATCTTGCATCCCCCAACCTCGAACTCCACCAGTCCGTCAAAACTGTTGTGGGCTGCGGTTCAGTCGTCCCTGTTAAAAAGTTTGGGAAACCTTTCTCTAGAGGATTTAATATTCTAGGTGACTGCTATTCCAAGAGGTATCCTGAGTGGTCTGTGGGGGACACTATAAAGCAAAGGGTCCATTAGACCATAGATTAAGTTGATTTAATCTATGGACTTATGGGCCATGATTTAGTTCTGCCCACTTAGATTTTGGTCAATTTGCATAAAAAAATATGTTAAAACAAGCAGCTGCCAGACCATCACAACTTTGGTCATGAGAGTTTAATAAATGTATCAAAATAGTTTAGTCGTAGAGCATATTTACATCAGTCCTCTCCAAACCTCACAGTATTGAGCCAGTATATCTTCACTGCCATAACTAAACCTCTTACCTCCAATGCAGTAACTTTATAGGAGAAAATAATCATTCTTAACTTTAATGTATTTTAATGTAATACACCAGACATTCACTTTTATGGCTTTCTGATTCGAATTCTCATTTCTTTACAGCCATACTGGATGATGACCGATTTTTTTTTTATTTTTTATCCAGTGCTCATACTGTGTGGGCTAATTGAACATTTGAAACACACTAGCACATTTCCAGCCCTTATTATTATCCAAACTTGCAATACAAATAATATTATTTGCTCTTGAATGGGTCTCTTGAATTTATAGATCTGCCAAAATTAAAAACAAGACAATTCACATTTTGAGCAAAATTCTGTTCGATTGTGTTCCAAGATTGTATTCCAAGTCATTCTGGACCGCTTCTTTTGATCCCTTCATCATGCAGTGTTTACACAATGAAAACACTGCTGTTTATTTTTTTTTTTAAATAAGGGCAATATAGGCCTGATTTTTACAAAACAGCTCAAAATCATGAGTCCTCAGGCTGATCTTCGCATACCTGCCTAGTAACATTGTCTGTCTCACTTTGCCTTGAGCGTAAGCACACACCTTAACCATTGTGCTCTCTGTCACTGTTAACCACAGTTTGTTAGAGGTGCCTCCAGTGTTAGAGCAATGCAGTAGGGCTACTTCCATATCCAGTACATATGCAGTGCTTCTGTATTTTCCTCAAACTTGGGAAGCTAATCCTCTGTGTGCCATAAATGAACTGAAGCAAATTTTACATTGTTCTGTTGATAGTTGGTGGTGTAAACGTCCACCAGAATGAAAAACACTCAAAAAAGAAACAAGTTGAAACATGTTTTCTCAGTTGAAAACTTTGACAGCGCAGGATCAGCTCTTGTCCAAAAAGGCAAGTGCAGCAGTGACCATTCCATGAGCACGACCCTTGCTGTGACCTGGGTCCTATTACCCAACAACAGTGCAATTCCCTGCTGGCCGTTTCAGAAACAGCTTAATCCTAAACTACACTCACCCGTTTGAAGCTCCTAATATTAGCATTCATATATTAGTAATTTTTCTACCTCAGCAAGCATGCAGTGCATGCTGGCCAGGCTGATCAACAGTCTGCCGTCCATTAAAGTGGTTTATGATTACCGAGTGTGGGAGCTTTGATGGTGCAGGTTTAGATATGCAGACCTAAGGCGGTGCTTGCCTTTGAAACGGCCTCGTGCTGTTTCGGTACACCGAACATGCAGTGCTCAGACAGAGACTTGTGTAATTCATGCACAGCTCTGGGTGGGTTTTTTTCTATTGACACATTTCAAAGTCAAGGTCCAAAATGCCTGCCAACAGAACTGTTGTATGTTTAGCATTATGTTTTAGTAGGGTAGTCTGTATATCTGATATCTGAAATATCTGAGATATTTACAAAGCATAGCATTTACATTTGTATTCATATACACTGTAAAAATTGCTCATCAGATCAACCTAAAAAAATTACTTCATGTAGTAAGAAGCAATTAAACTAGTTTTGTTCAACTCTTTGTTCAACAGTGTACAGTCATATGCAAAAGTTTGGAAGCCCTGGTCAGTTGACATTTTCTAAGTCATAAGTTAACACATCCCCTACAGAAAACACATTTCTGAACATTTTAATACATAATTGATGTGTATTTGCTGAATTTAATGTATTGAGAAAAAATATAAAATATAAAATGTGGCCTGTGCAAAGGCAGTGGCATTTTATATGTATGTTTTTTTATCAATATGTTTAACTCAGCAAATAAATAGAAGTTGTGCACTGAAACTTACTGGAAAAATTCCATATTTAGGTGTGTTCCCTGTAGAGGATATGTTAACACCAGGGATGTTCAAACTTTTGCATACAAATGTATATTTTCTCCTTTTAAAAATGAGAGAATCTTCATACAGCTATATAGGTGGACAAAATAAGCCTCATTACAATATAGTTTTTACTTTCAGAAATTTATTAACTGTAACTTTTCGTGAACTGAACATGAAAATCATGTGATTTCCATAGTGTGAACAGGGGTGGTCTTTGCACTAAATAAAGGTAAGCCACCACCCATGAGCCAAGGACCCCAAGAGAATACAAACTAGTTATACTGTATGTGTTAATGTTCAACAACCTATTCTAATATATATATATATATATATATATATATATATATATACAAGGTTTGTCGCTTCATTCCCAGAGCTAACATCATTTTTAGCATAATGCCTATATAGTGAGATAATTTCACTTAATAAAATGTCTAGAATGAAGTTAATTCATCTTAGAATATTCTTAGAACAATCTTAAAATGAGAAATATTAGATAAATCAACTAGATTTAAGAAGATTTGCTAAGATATAATTTTTGCACTGAAGCTCCAACTAATTTAAAAATGCTTTACCTAGAGCCCCAGAACCACCCAAGATTAAACACAGTTTTTCTGTCCAGTGATAGTAATTAGCATGATTATTCAATATTATTAATGAATTGTTATTCAGTTTAATTGATATGCGCTTCTGAATTTCAGATGTTCTGTGCACAGGATGTATACGCTATTTATGCATATTTACAGAAGCCACCAGTGTGAGTGTGAGGTCTGGACACTGTGTTCCGTGCGAGAGTCAGAGAGACAGACAGAAAGAGAAACAGAGAGAGACAGAGAGTGCTTAATGTCCTCACTCTTGTGTTGTGACTTCTACCCTAGATCACTGATTAAAAGTGAGTGAACATCAGAAAGAGGGATATGCCCTCGTGTAGCCAGTAGTCATGCCTGTGTTTCATAAGCTTCAAACTTCACTTTATGCCCCCTATACACACACCCACACCCACACAATGATGTATTCCTATCTTTGTGGGGTATTCTTAATGACTACTGTGTTAGTGCAGTTCTTTCTTGTATTCCACTCATAATATTTCTTTGGTTTAAAGTGTCATTCATTTTCCCATGACCATTTTCCAACCACTCTTCATTCCTTAGAAGTAAACAGGTTGTTTTTTAAGATTGATGTCAATGAGCTTGGTTCTGATAGGATGCCCTGTGTTGTTACTTTTTTCAAAAAGAAGGCTGGCCTGAAACACTCCTTGTGACAGAATGTCACAGAATGCCAAATGTGTTGGGTTTTATGACATCACAAAAACAGTAAATTCAAAACGGCTGTTTTTGAAGCTTACTTTTCATGTATGAACTGTATGGACTGGGGAGTAAGCAGCATGTTTTAAAGAATGTAACATTTACTTATCAAACATTTACTTTACAAAAGTGTGGAGAGTTTGATACCACATGAAATGCGTCCTTTTAGCAACAAAATATTTTGGCTCTTTTACGTTTTCGAGTGAAAACCCTTTTCCTGGAACTGTTTTTCTCATAGGGACCAGATAGAAGGCCCAACATTAAAAACATTCATGTTTTCCATGATCTTTGGGACATCTGGGGACTAAGAGCTAAATACCACACACAGCAGGCTCTTACATGTGCACACTCTGTTCATGCTCAGAGAACATTAGGACTTATTAAGCATTAATAAAGCCCTCATAAGTGTATAAATGTGTTTGTCCCCAGGAGAGCCTGCCAGGCAGGAACTTCACGTTCTGGCAGTGGTTTGACGGTGTCATGGAGCTCACTAAAAAACACCTGAAGCCTCACTGGAACGATGGGTAGGAAAGTTTGTTTTTATTCAAATGTGTACATAATTTCTGCATATCACTGCTGTCTTATCAAAGCCTTAATCTTATGGTATTTATTTATTTTTCATTTGAATATGATTGGTCTTCATATTGTGTAAACATTTCATGATGTATGAACAATAGAGACGTCTCAAAATGACTTAAAAGTTAAGACAGTTTTATCCCTCTGCAAATTTGCCATTTTGGGGATTCAAGTTTTTTTTTTGTTATGACTGTGACTATACGTCACATCAACACAAATATCGCTAAAATAAATAAACTGAAAGACAAAATTGTGTTGCTGTAATTATCTTTATGCACACAAAGAAAATTAAATACATCAATTCAACGATAGCATCATATTTACCAAATATAGCCTGAACGTGGCCAGAGATGACCGATCAGTGAGAGGTTATGAAAGACTGGCAGGCTGACAGGGAATGAATGAATAATTGAAAGAATGAATGAAGGAATTAGGAGGTGCATAAAGTAAGCTAAAGGTAATTTCCTTATTTGCTTACATTGTGAGTACTCTGAGCTTTTGAGAATGGAAGCTACCGAGAACGGTAAATTCTGTTTGTACAGCAATAATGATTGGCTTAGTTCTTACACAAGAGATGGCAGAGTTCAGTCAGTTTACATTAACTCCTCATTGAGCAACTTGCTCTCTAACCTAGCCTTCATGCAGTGCAGTCTCTCTCAGGACAGGCAGGGCTACACATGGGAGTAATTTGCATTGCTAATAAACTGCTAATGCCTTAGTCAAGATGATCATGCCACTAGGTAATTACTGCATCCACAGGCATCTGCTTGTATCAGACGCTAGTAACTGCATTAATTACCAGTTTGTTGCATTATTTTAACACAACTCTCTTGTGTCATATTCATTTTCAAAACTGTGGTTTATTTGAGTGCTTAATATGCAGTGATTGATGAAACCTGTAAACAGAGCTTTTAGTTCTATTACATGTAAATGGATCTAATGTACTGCTAATGCATCGCAAATGGCTTTTCATACACATAAACACATAAAAAGCTTTCAGGTTTATATATATATATATATATATATATATATATATATATATATATATATATATGTGTGTGTGTGTGTGTGTGTGTGTGTGTGTGTATAAAATCTCAAGGCTTTAGAAACAACCCAAAAATGGAAATCTTGCTGAATACCTCTTAAAGTGATGCTAGGTTTTTTTTCTCTCCTCTTTAAAAGCAGTAGTTCTTGTGGAGAATATTTTGTCCTGCCAACAGTAAATGATTGCTGGAAGTGTCATAGTGCAAACAGTACAACTAACTGCAATGAGCATAAGGAGCTGATTAGCTACTGTAAGTGTGTACATAGAAATACTGGCAATAGCGCCTTAAAAACAGCCTTATTGGACATAAAAGGTAGTTAACCCTTGGTAGTCTAAATTGATCAGCATTTTGCCATGCAGTTTACAGTACATAATTATTTGAATATAATTACATGACTAATTACATAACAGTTAATAATAATAAATTGTACAGTTACATTCAGTTTACATTCTTTATCACCAGGATCGACTCTGGGCGGAGCTTTCTAGCATTCTCCACACGTTTTGTTAGTTTCTGTTAATTAGCTGTAGATCTTCATCTGCAGTTCCTTTCACATAAATTGATTTCACACATTATTCCTACCCTAAAGATATGTTTCAATACATTTACAGTTTGTTGTAATTCATCCCATAGTGTTTTATCACAAGAGATGTTACTGTCAGCTTTAAAGAATGGCATAAGTGCATGCAACTGCTATAATGTTTTTTGTGTATTGTGTGCTGTTATTTACATTTATTTATTTATTTATTTATTTATTTAGATATTGTATATAATGTGATGATTGGCGCCAACCTATATCTCCTTCAATCAATCTCTGTGTCTCTCCTCAGTCATTCTTGATCACTCACTTACATATTGATTATATCTGTACTTCTCAATATTGTATTGGTTTTTTTTGTGTTTATATGTTCATATTAGGGCTATCCTGGGCTTTGTGAATAAGCAGCAGGCTCAGGACATGCTGATGTCCAAACCTAACGGAACGTTCCTGTTGCGATTCAGTGACTCAGAGATAGGGGGCATCACCATCGCATGGGTGGCAGAAAACCCTAACAAAGCAGGTACTGCCCAACACTCCTGTCACTGTTAGCTCGTTTTCACACTTGGCCTAATTACTTGAGTCTACACCCAGGATTGATTCAGGGTTTGGTTGGGTGAAGTGGCTCATGATCAAAGGTTTGTTTCACACAAGAGAAGTCCCTTCAGATCTGTGGATCACTTGCGTGATTGCAGAAAGAATAGCTCTGATTGCCGGTCATGTGGTGTGTTTCTCCAACACCTGCCAACACCATGTCTTTTCTTATTGAGAACATTTTAAGTGAAATTTGTATGAAGCTCTCAGCACTTCACATTTAATCAAACAAAATTATATTTAATTACAAGATTGTGCATTTACTGAAGAAAAAATATGACAGTAATTCATTCACATTGTGCATCTACAGAAAAGAATATTATTTGGTCCAACCTGTATAAATAACAAAGCACTTGAAATGCCAAAACATAAGCAAGCTAGTGTCGCCATTGGCTTGCTCATGTGGGGCTTGGACCCGGATTTTTCTGTAAAGCTGCTTTGTGACAACGCCTGTTGTAAAAAGCAGTATATAAATAAACTTTTGCCTTGGCTTAAAACAGGAAGAAACAAACTCCCAGCAACATGCATTTTAGACCCTACCACTAATTTTATCTGGGTTTAAGAGGCAGAGGATGTTCCACCAAAAACTGACCACTGACAGTTGCTCAAGCTTTAGTACATCTAACAAAATATGTCATGTTCATTTACATTTATGGCATTTAGCAGATGCTCTTATCCAGAGTGACTTACAGAAGTAGAAATACATAAGAAGTCGAGCCAAGTTGAGGTGTACTTGACACTCAAAGAAAGGGTCAAATCCTCTGGATGATGCAGAGGAGAAACCTTCATGACTTCATGAGGTTTGCAACATGAGCCGAGAACGAAACCAGGTCATCCTGAATTACACCAAGGCTGCATGCATCTTCAGACAGAGTGACCAAGTAGTTCTCGAATGAGATGGCAAGATTATATTGAAGGCGTGCAGTTTCATGTATAGCCGTTCAGTATTACTAGGATTCAACTTCAGGTGGTCTACTGCAATCCATGGAAAGACGTCAGCTAGACATGATGGGGTGCGACTGGAATCCTGATTGTCAGAAGGTGAGATGGAAAGAATTAGTTGAGTGTCATTGGCATATCAGTGGCAGGAGAAGCCATGAAAAGAGATTACACCACCCAGAGAGTGTGTGTAAAGGGAAAAGAAAAGCCTTGTGGGACACCACTGGAGAGTCTGTATGTAGCGAGTGTGGATCCCCTCCATGTTACCTACACTGCACTTCAGTGTGTTCCAGTATTTCCACCTATCTTGTATTTCCACCTACCTGCCCTCAAATTTATATGTATGAGGCAGGGAACACCATTTCACATGTGCAAAGCACATAAACTGTTCATTAAAGTTCTACACCAATTTCATACATAACAGAATGTGTCCTGTCAGTACCTGAAACTGGCACAAAAGGCTTAGTACATCTGACTCGGAGGTCACATGAAGTAACCCCAAGGCCACCGTTTTCAGAGGGACAAGAGATGGTTTTCTGAACTGCATCTGGATTTGAAAACAGCTTTTGGACTTCACTGAATTTATGAAAACACTCTTTTGGTCAAAAGTATATTTTAAATGCAGCGGTTAATCTTCTTCCATTGGGGTCATTTTTAACAAGACAGATGTGAAAGAACATGGCCCCATTATTCAGACCCTGCACTGAATTTATTACTCTAACTCAAGGTCACTTAGGTTAATAAGACATGATGCAATGCAGTCATTACAATATACACCTTAATTGGACACACAAATGTACATTTCTGGAGTTCTCCTGAATATCACAGCAGACGGTTAGATAATCTACGCATTTTTAATACTGAAGAAGATTGCATAGACTCTTTAATAATATTTATGTCAATATTATTTTAAAGTATGAAAATCTCAAAACTAGTCTGTAATAGTCTTTTTTTTTCTAAATAAATAAGACATTACAACAAAACAAACTAAATTAAAGCTTCTATCAGAAACTTGTATTTACTGCTCTCTTTCCTTCCCAAAACCTCATAAAATTATACACTACATGTCCAAAAGTATCCAGATGCCTCTTTATAGTTATAAACTGTAAACTATAAACAGCTATAAACTCTATACAAAAGCATTGCCAATAGAATGTGACACTCTGGAACAGCCACACATAAGCCATGTCCAATGGCCAGCATTGGCCAGAGAGTTTCAAAGCCCGAAAGCATTGGCCTGTGGAGCAGTTAAAATTGTGTTCTCTGGAGTGCCAGAGCTCCTTTTAGTACCTTTGGGATGAGTTGGAGTGGAGTTTGTGATCCAGAACTACTCATCCAGCATCAGTATTTCACCTCACTAATGTTCTTTGACTGAATGCAATCAAATCTTCACAGCGATGTTCCAACATCTAATATAAAGCATTCTCAGAATAGTAGAGGCTGTTACTGCAGCAAAAGAGGGACAAGCAAAAAAAAAATATATTTAACGGAACAATACTCAGAAACAAATACAATTCAGCTTTTTAAAAAACACTACAGGTTTCATTTTTCAACATCTTCAAAGTTCAGTCTTAGAAGTTGGTTGCATTTTCTGCTTCTTACAATCCAACTAATCCTTAACACATTGAATGATGTTGAGGTCTGAACTCTGGGGTGATCATTGTTCTGAGAACACAAGCAGCATCTTTTCTTGTCTGTTTGCTTTTTCTTCTTCTTGACAGCTACACATCCTTTTAGGCCTCTAGTGTTGAGTTGTCTTCTCACAGTGGAAGGATGAACAGAAACACCTGTGGATTTTTCAAAAGTGAAGCAAGAGTGGAGCTTGATTTTCTCCTCTCTCTCAAAGATAAAAGCTTTAAGTGCTGTTTAAATGATGGGGACAGTTTTGGTGGTCTACCAGGTCACAGTTTTTAGGAGTCCCATTTTCTCTGCATGTTTTAATCATTTTCTGAAATTCTGAATTTTCACTTATTTTCCTTCGACTTTCCTTTCCTTATGCAGTTGTACCTCCAATCTTAGAAATATCTCCTAAAAATGATTTACTTGTGCTTAATGACTGTTTTGACTGGAAACTAAATAAATGAAGGGTGGTCTCTGACTTTTGTACAGTACTGTATCATAATATCCTGTGTTTTTGTTATGGGTGTGGTTTTGTACTATTATTCAAAAAATACTGCTGAGGTTACCTTTTACCTTTTACAGAATGTCATACATTTATAATCTATACACAACATGTTTTTGCCAATTAGGCTGTCTGAACTCCTCTATTAGTGTATTAACTCTTTGAAGCCTTACCTGAGTGTTTGTGTGTGTTTGTGCAGGGGAGAGAATGGTGTGGAACCTCATGCCCTATACAACCAAAGACTTCTCTATCCGCTCTCTTTCTGACCGTATCAGTGACCTGAACCACCTGCTGTTCCTGTACCCTGACCGGCCCAAAGATGAGGTTTTCTCCAAATACTACACACCTCCTCTCTGTAAGACATCAATTCTTGTGCTTGTAATTGTGCCTCCACCTGTGACGCTTATTATTCAAGAACTATGTGGAAAACAGTGCAAAATAATGGAATTATTATGATGTTGTGGGAGGCAGGAATGTAAGGCCAGTGTTCTAGCTGTTTTACATGTTCAGTACCAGCATTGCATTTTTCTCAGTAATGCAGAGATATGCTGTAATATCATTGCACATTCAGGGGGATCCATTATTCGTATCATTCAAAATGCTCCAGCATAGGCCTATTTTCACTAAAGGTTATGCAGGCTAAGTTAAGAAGGCCTGTGTTTAACTGAGAAATGCTGTTATCTCACATTATCGCTGTTACTGGGGATGAAACTGTTGATGTTACTGGAAGATAACATGAGGGCAAAACTAGAGTAGGAAGGGCCGTTGTAAGTAAAGAGATGTGATTTTGTGTGCGTGTATGTTTTTGTGTCATTTTGTGTTTGTTCTCATTACATTTTCAGGATTTAAATGTCCTTTGTTTGTAGGAAAACCAGAGAAAAACTGGGTCAACAAAAAAAGTTCTGGCTTTGTATACTTTAAAATTTCATTTTTGAACACATTTTGAAGGTTAGGGTTAAATTTAGGATCAGGTTTAGAAGACCCTAATTACATGCAGATACTTATATATGGTGTATAGGTGAAGGTGATTAATACATATAGTATTAAAGTGAAGGTAAGGGTTAGGGTTAGGTTTGGCATTAGGCCTAGAAAATTATTATTACATATAGATACTTACATATACAGTACTGTGCAAAAGTCTTAGGCACCTGAGCCAATTCTTTAAAACTATTTATCTGGGCAGTATTGGTCAGTGTGTTCTGGTTTCTAAAAACACCAATGTTAGACTGAATACAAACGAACATTACTGCTATAAAATTCCAGAAAATTCATTCTTTTTAAAATGTAATTGATATCTTTTAAGCTAGTCAGAAGAACAAAGTTTGGTTCCAGATTTTTCCTTGATGGCCTCAGCTGTCTCATGGATTTGTTAAATTCCATCACCAGCACTCCTGATTTACCATTATGAAGTATTCATTAACCAACCTAAGCACTGGATAATACAAATAATAAAATAGGATATAAAAGCTTACTACTCAGTTCAATAGCTATTTCTAAATATAATTTATTAGGTGCCCAGTACTGTATATGATACATACGGGACATATTTTATTGCATATAGGTACTTACATATATATAAAATGCAGTCATATGCAAAAGTTTGGGTGTCTTTGTCAAATGCCAAATGTTTTGTTGATTTTCTGTTAAAATAAGTAAAACATCCTCCACAGAGAACACAGTTCTGCACATTTTAATGCACATTTTCATGCACAGTTACTGTTTATATGCTGAATGTAACAAATTTAACCTTTGCAAAAGGTAGGGATTTTATATTTTTCCAAGATGTTAAAGCTACACTATGTAAGTTTTGGGGATTTGGAGACCTCTCTGGTGGAAATATGTAATTGTACACAGTGTGCAAAAGAACATTTTGTAATGTGGGTTGTGCTTTGGACCCTTTCCCCAAGCGGATGAATCTGATGATTGAGAGTTCGTTAAAATTAGTGATCGACAGGTTTTCTAAAGTCAACTCCAAGTCTTGACTCTTGCCGCTGGAGCTGACTCCTTGGCTCCACCAAATTTTCACCAAAAGAGTGCCAGAGTCATTAATAAAGGGATATAGCAGAGCTTTAACCATCCTAAACATAGTTTACTCAATTGTGGAGTAGCTACAGATTACATTGATATAACAAAAATCCGTAGATTACACCTAGTATACTCATAGTATATCAGGTAGCTTGACAATGATCACAGCTGACTAATGAAATGTGTGAATACATTTTACCATGAGATCGCCTATAATGAGGCTCCTGAAGTAAGCTCGAGCTTGAGCAGGCTACAGGACGAGGGGAAACTTGGAGCAATGTAGCCGCAGATTCTTTGGAATCAACTCCCTATCACCAGTTGAAAGACTTTTCAGAGAGAAATGAACTTAATGAAGGGCGTGTCTTCCAGGGACACAAGTGAAGTCTGTTGTTACATATTTTCATCAGTATTATGTCGATTTTGCTTTTGGGACCTAAACATCGAGCCGGACCCTCTTTTTAAGTCTGGGCATGTGATGATAATATGTAAACACATATGACGTGATCCAGAAAACTCGCAACCCAGTACCTCTGACTTTTAAGTTATTATTTCAGGCTTTACAGGGTGACTTGCAGCAGTGCACAGATGCCATGTTTAAGCATGTTTCTTTTTTTTCCTGACTCAGTAAAGCTTCATTTTATTAAAAAACAATCTTAGATAGCTTTAAATTTAGCCAATAAATAGGAATTGTGCACTGAAATTTGTAGAAAAGTGCCATATTTAAGTGTTCTCTGTGGAGGATGTTAACTTATTTTCACTTAGAATGTCAACAAAGCATACAGTTTGACCAGGAGTGTTCAAACCTTTGCATATGACTGTAGATATGGCAATGTATGTAAGACCTGACATTGTATTTAATCAAGCCTGTGTGTGATAACTCTAGAGAAATGGAAGGTAGTGTCTTAGAGGGCTTCTACAAAATAGCATGGAAGAACATACTGACCACTCTGACATTTGAAGGGTCTTAATAAGTGGCTTTATCGGTCTGTCTCTGTCTTCAACCTCTACAGCGAAAGCCGTGGACGGCTATGTCAAACCGCAGATCAAACAAGTAGTGCCAGAGTGAGTATCTACTCTTTTCCCTCCACCTGTGGCCTTTTCTTTTTCTGTCTCACTCTTGCAACGTCCCTGCATGCTGATTGTTCAGTAAAAGCCTTCATGTCTTTAATGTTCTGAGTGCCAATCCATCATCTTCACACAGTTAGCCTAATTGCATGCTAGCATATCAGCGCTCGCTTCTCCAGTCCAGCTCAGCTGGAAGTTAGTGGTCACCATGGAGATCTCATACTCTGCAATCTTATTCTCACCATCAGAATATACTAAGCCATGTTAGCACCATTAGCGGAGTTAGCCTGCTAGTGCTCCAGCGGTGGGGAGGTTGTTAGCTTGTTAGCAAGATGTCCACTCTGGTCAAACTCGACAGGAGTTAGCCAGTGCCAAGGGGATTCTTCATAGCATACATGAGAGCAGTTAGCATCGTTAGCTTTATTAGCTGCTTAGGATGACTTCTGCATGCGCTCTGTGGTGATGTAGGTGGCAGGTAGGGTGCCAGGCCACCAGGGCGGAAGATAAGGTCAGATCAATTACAGCTTGGCTAATGAGACACTTCTCATGCGCAAAAGAGAGTTGATGAATGTCATTGTGGTGTGTCTGTGTGTGCATGTTTTCAGGTTTGCAACGCCTAATCCTGACCCCGCAGCAAACCCCACCTACATGGATCACGCAGCATCACCGGCCGTCAGTCACCCATCAAACTACGGCATTTATCCAGCCATGTAAGTCAAACAAAACAAGACTTTTTGTGTTTGTGGATGTGTGTAGGTGTGTTCGTGACCACGCTATTAAAATCACCTCATTGTGGAACATCAAATGGAAAAATGAGCTATGGATACTTATTAAATAAAAAATAACTGCAGTTCACAAAAGTAGCTGTCTGTAGATACAGTTTATGTCTGGTTTGCTTATGACTTTCCAAGGCAACGTTATCAATTATTCATTCACATCCATCAGAAAAGTTAGAACAGCCAACAGTGACTAGATTTACTAACTAAAACTCAAAATGATGCCAGTAATTAAGTGAAATCTTAAGGCCAATTCTCAAACATTAGTTGGACAAACATCAATGTCTTTTATGTGGGCTACTATTTAGTATTTTTTAGTTTAATATTTGTGGTATATCTGTTATTTTACTCTTTCCATGACAGCACTTTTCAGTACATACATTTTTCACATTTGATTTTGGAATTTTCAGTGTATCTGCAATCAAATATTTTGGCTACATTAACCCTAAAGGTAAAAGTGGCCCAAGTCTGAACTCTATAAAAACACATTGAATCTCGTAATTTCTATTCTGATTTTGAGCCTCTTTCATCTGTGGTACTGAAATCATATACATGTCCGATACGGATCAATTTGACCATTTAGATTGACCATCTTTCACGTCACTTCAGCTCAATCTGTTAAATCATTTTGCATGTGCAGGAGCCTTATGGCAACAACATCAAAAAGCATCAAATGGTCACTATGGTTACGCATCATGGCTTTTCTTTCGGAAGATGATGCAGTGAAAACAAATACAGTTGTATGCAAAAGCTAAAACACCCCTAGTCAAATAACATGTTTTGTTGATTTTCTAATTGAACATGCTCTAAAGTAAACACACTTAAACATGGCTTTTTTCCTGTTAGTAAACAATTTCTTCTTATTTGCTAGAGTTAAAATATTGGGAAAAATAAAACATAAAATAAAAAAACCTTTACACAGACCACATTTCATGTATTATTTTTTATTTTCCAAATAAACAGTAATTGTGCATTAAAATATGCAGATTTGGGCCACTGAATGTAGTCTTTGTCATTGGGAAATAATATTTTCTGAGATATTGATTTAATATTAACTTAATATTAAAGTTTTCTAAAGGTCTATCTTTCAGAATGTTAATGACATATTGAGATGTGTTGGATGGTGGCTTTCCAGGAGTAGCAATATCCCTAATTTGAATATGACATGTATATATGTATTTGGATTACTGTTTTATTATAGTTTACAGTCGTGCAGTTGGACCCAAAGTATTGACTGATGATATAACTGAAATTATATACTTTTGAACATGGTAAAGCAAAAATATATAATTAAATAATTAAAACAAATGAAGTTTAAAATATGATATAAAAAGATTCTGAAAGATGTGTCCCAACACATCCTTCGAGCGCTCTATTTCAGTTGTTGGCAGGTCTCTGGGACCCTCTGTATTACAGGCTTTTCAGGGTTATAAGATCTTTGGTCTCCAGTCGTGCTGTATATGTACACGGCTAAATGAAAAGGACAATGCATTGAAACTGAAAGCAGCAAGTTTTATTTAGATTTATTGTGTTTTTTGCAGATGCTGTGAGTTGATTCTAAACATTATGTGATGTTTAGCACATTATGTGATGATTCACCTGCCATGAAAGATTTTGAAATACAACATCTGTTTATATTTTGAAGTATAACACACATTTGAGTGCTCCTGGCATACGTTGCTGTAGATGAATCTTTTTGAGTACCTGTTTCTTAGAAGAGATATTACTGTCATTTTGCTATAGTATGAAATGTAATGATGTGATTATGTAACTAATTACTTAATTATATAATTAATGAATATAACTTTTTTTCAGGTTACATTGTGTATCAACAACTTTACAGCTTTGAGTAGCTGAAAAATGAAAGGAAATATAAATATTTAATCATTTTTTATTATTAAATTCATAATAAAATACCTTTTGTTCTTCTACATATGCAAATGTGGTATTAATCGAATGTCTGCAACTGGATTTTCTTTTTTTGAAAAAGTTACAAGTTAGAAATACTTCATTAATTACAGCATGCTTTTGTTATTACCAGAGTTAAGTGTGACTTCTAAAGCTTAATAATTGTATTTAATTTCACGTTTGGAAACTACTTTTTAAAAATGTTTTTTTTAGAAAGAGTGTCAAGATCCTTGCAAGTTTGAGCTTTGAGATGATTTCCTTTTACTGTGTTTTTCATAAATAATTGACAGCTTTCTCTGTAATGTAATGAACTTTGTAGTCAGCAGTTACTGCAGCTTTGGTTTAAAATAGTTGGCCATGGTTTTAATCTTAATAGTTCAAAGTAGTCTGTAATTATATAAGTTATGAGGAAGTAGCTGGAATAGGCCTAATGAACTGACAGAAAACCTTAAAGAAATTTCCAAAATCTTCAGTTCTTTGCTGTCTTTAGTTATTATAGGGACAGTTGTTTGTTTCAGTTACACTATGATAAAGGACCACAGAGCTCAACCATTATATATCTGATATTTTCAAAATCAAATCAAACCAAAAACATTGTAGAGTTTGATGTTTCCAACACATTCGAACTTCTTTTGAATCGATTTCCTCTGTATAGAGTTTATTTTGTATTATTTACCCACTTTTTGCTTCTCTCCCTCTCTCTCTCTCCCTTTCTCTCTTTGTTCTGTCGCCCCCTCTTTTCTCATTCCTCTCTCTATGTCCTCTCTCTCGTCTCTCCCTTCTCTTTCTCTCCTTCTTTCTTTTCTCCGTCTGTGTTCTTCTCACCTCTTTTCGTTTTTCTGTTTCTCCTTCTTTCCTTTTTCTTTCTCTCTCTCCTCTCTCTTCTTCTTTCTCCTCTCTTTCTCTCTTCCTCCATCTCTTTTCTCTCTTTTCTTTGCATCTCCCTTTCTCTATTTGTCTCTTTTTCTGTCATTCTCTCTCTTCCTCTCTCTCTTTTTCTCTTGCTCTCATCCTCTCTCTTTTCTCCTCTTCTTCTCTTTATTCTTCTTTTTTATTTTTCTTTTGCTGTTCTTTCTCACCTTTTCTCTCTCTCTCCTTTCTCTCGCTCTCCCTTCTCTTCTCTGTTTTTGTTCTCCTCTCTTTCCCCATCTTTTGTTCTATCTCTTTTCTGTCTTTGTCTCTCCCTCCCTCTATTTGTCTCTTTCTTTTTTTCTCTCTTCTCTCTCTCTCTCTCTCTCTCTCTCTCTCTCTCTCTCTCTCTGTCTCAGGGGTGACAGTATGCTGGATAACGATGGTGATTTTGATCTGGACGACACCATGGATGTAGCAAGGCATGTGGAGGAGCTGCTTCGCCGACCGATGGACGGCCAGTGGAGCGGCCAGCAGTCATGACCTCTCAACCTTAGACCTCTCTCCCTCAGTGATGGTTTATTCTATTCATCTCTACTGCCCTCCTTCTCCTCCTCCTAATCCCTCCCTCCTTCCTTTCCCTCCTCTCTTCATTTCATCCCTAATGTGAACAAGTTCAGTGATGGATATGGCTTCTTGTACTGGTTGTTTTTCTCTCATTCTCTCTTTCTCCTCTTGTGCTCTGTCACTTTTTTTTTCTCCGCATGTGAGCCGCATACAGAGACGAAGCAGATTGTTTTCTCTTTTCCCCTTCACATGTGTGAAAGAGAAAAGAAATTAAAAAATAGCACCAAACAGTATTGTGAGAAAAAAACTCTCGTAACACGCATGTGTTCTCCTCTCTTTGTCGTTTTATGGTTTTATTTTGAAATGCAGTTGTCTGAAGTAGCGCCATGAAAAAAGCCCAAAATAGAACTGTACTACTGTAAGAAGGTGTTTTATTTTCAGATTGTTGTTTTTTTTCTGTCTTTTATTTTATATTGTGTCCGGATTATTTTGCATCGAAAGTTCATGCGTTCGAACCCATTGCACTCTGGAACAAATGCATATTTGTGGGGAAGATGAAATCACTGTTACCATGGTGATTGTAATGTATGTCTCTATACACTAAAGCGCATTTCGGTTGCAACAGAGCTATTGATAGTCAGTACGTCTGCAAAGGTCCCTGAAAAGACTGGACAGATTTTCTTTATGTCTGAGTTCATAAAACACACACATTCATGCACAAATACACTCACAGACTTCATTTATATACACAGGTGTCTACATAGATTGAAAACACACACACAAACACACTGCCACCTCCCTCCCTTTCTGTTTCCCCAGCTGTATAAGGGTGCGGTGCGTAGATTTGTACTGGGCAATTTGTTATCTGTTCTGCATCAGAAACCCACTGTGTTATAAAGCATGATGTACTCTTTTTTTGCACTGCAGAAAGTACAGCACTGTGCAAAAGTCAGAGACCACCCTTCACTAGTTACATCTCCAGTCAAAACAGTCATTACGTGCAAGTTTTCAGGAGATGTTTTTGATGAGATTAGATAATAAGATAATCCATTTACATAAAGAAAGAGAAAATCAAAGAAAAAGTTTCCAAAACTTGAGTTCATGCAAGACAATGCAAGACCTGGTGGACTACCGAAACTGTCCTCATCAAATAACCAGCACTTAAAGCTTTCAACTTTAAAAGATACTGGAAAAACCTCATCAAGCTCCACTTTTGCTTCAGATCTGATAAAAAAAAAGGTGTTTCTGTCCATCCTTCCACTGTAAGAAGACAACTCAGCAATATGAGTCTAAAAGGATGTGTAGCTGTCAAGAAGCTTTTACTGAGAAAAAGAAAGAAGGAAATTTGCAAATCAGACAAAGAGGCTGCTAGTGTTCTCAGAACTATAGACTGACCACCCCAGAGTCCAGAACATCACTGAAAGTGTTTGGGATTACTTGGATCAGCAGAAAATGCAGCTTCTAAGACTGAACTTTGGAATTTGTGAAAAACTATCTCTGCAGATTTTTTTGAAAAACTGATATTGGGTCTCCTGAAGAGACTGGAATCTGTTATAAAGACAGTGGACACACTAAATACTGAGACATTTGATATTGTATTTAGTTGTTGAGGTGAATTTTCTATATGTATTTTTTTGCTTTTTTCCTGACACTGAAAAGTGAATAGCTTGTGCTTAATAGCCATTTTGATTGGAAGTTAAATAAATGAGGGGAGGTCCCTGACTTTTATACACTACTGTATGTCTAATGTATGAAATAATTTGGTCACAACCCTCTGTAGATTGTCTAGAGATGCTTACATTGTTAGGTTTAAGATTGGGTTTTAGGTTTTAGGTTCAACTTAATGTTAAGGTTTGGTTTAGATTTAGATTTAGCAGAATCTTATCTTCAGCTTTCAGTTGCGTGTAATAAATATTTCAGTGTTAAAGACGAGCTGAGCATCTACAAAGTGTCTACCGTAGACTCTCAAAACAAAGTGTTACCACTTTGTAGAAATCCCATAAGATTATTCTATCTGTTTATATAATTTGTAGTTATTTTAACCCTTTAAATGGCCAGGGCCTACTCGTGGGCCCAAACTTTTATCACACACTTCTATATTCTATTAGCTCAGCCAGTTTACATTGAGGTCCTTGTAATTACTGAATAATAACCCTTAGTATGTAATAATCCTGGGATTATAAGGGGTTAAGTAATTTCATCAAGTGAAATGATATTTTTGTGTTAGCTTGTTTAAAAAAAGGAAGTGAAATGATCTCCCAGGACAGTAAAATCATTCCTCGTAATAAAATAAAAAGTACTAAAAAGTTTGGATGCAGATGAAATAATCGAATAGTATTTTTACAGCCGTCTCATAATGAGAAGTGTTAGATGTATTGATTACGCTCAAGATGTTTCCATTCTTTGCAGTGTGGATGATGCTACACTACGTTAGCCCTGGCTTTATCCAGAGCAACAGGTGAAGTCTGCCATGCCATATATGGCACACTGAGCATGTGCGAAACGAGAGCACCTGTTGTCATGGTGACGTATGCTGCTCTAATGCTGTAGACTGTGTCCAGTTACCATCTTATAGCTTTAGAACAGATAGATGTGTACGCACCCTCCCTTATTAGACCTCCCCCACTCTCTCTCTCTCTCGCTCTGTCTCTCCCCCCATCATGCTCTCTTACTGCACTGAAACAAGTGATGCATTGTATTTTCACATTCACATCATTTCCATGTGAATAAAATATAATACATCAACACAGTTTTGTTTTATAGTTTACCTACTTTTGGCAATAATTGTGTTGATATGATACGTTATTTATGTGGAAATGATGTAAATTCAGTGCATTACTTTGTTTCTTCTTTTGCACATACACACGCACACACACACACACACACACAAATATACACGCTCAGGACAGTTAAAAACAGTGGATGTATCATTCAGGCTAAAGAAACTAACAGGCAGAAGAGAAGATCTATATTCAGTATAAATATATATGAATTTATTTTCTTTAACATAATTCTATTTTATTACTGTGGAAGCTCTATGGCACCGTCCCTCTATGCTCTGTGTACTGTGAATGCTACATAAACACTTCAGGCCTTGGTAGATGAAGCCCCTAGATGTTGACCTGAATCTCAAAGCCAGATAGTAGCTATTACATGAAGAAAAGAGAAAAACAAAAACAGATCTTCAGCATCGGAGGGCTTTTGCTACCAACACTGCAGTCTTGCTTTAACTAGGGGTGGGCGATATGACGATATGTTATCATATCGTGATAAATTACGCATTACAGGTAGCATCTGTGTTTCGAGAACATTAAACTATTAATTCAAATCAGAACTTTACGCTGTCCATGCTCTTCCCACCAATGTGTTCTTTCATAGCAACCTTTGTTAGGTTGGATAAGCTTCACAGATCCCATTCAGCCTAATGAGAAACTCTAAACCTGCAATGTGTGTTTTTCATTTCAAAAGATATTTATTTTGCATGCACATCTCCGATTAGCTGCAACATACACCAGCTGATTAGTGTAGCATTTTAAACTGGAAACCCAATGTTATGTAGCGACTCTAAACAAGCTAAATTCATTCTGTTGAATGGGATTTTAGCTAAAGTCTGTAAAGCTTCTCGCAACAGTTGCTATGAAAGAATGCATTAGTGGGCAGAGCATGGATTGTTAATAATTAAACTGCATATAAACAAGTAGCTGATTGGATGTCATTATTTATTTGTTTCTAGCTGTGGGCTTTTCCCTCTTTCCCTTCTTACAGTGAAGAAAATAAACGTGATTGATTGTCATACAGCGTTTTTCAGTGTTGCAATGGTTCCAACTCGTTTGGAAAAACTAAATAACCTGATGCATTTCGTATATCGTGAAAAGTATCACAATATTACTTTGGCCATATTGCCCACCTCTAGCTTTAACCCACAGCCAAGCTGTTGCATGAATGAAAAAGCCATATGATAAGCGCGGACGCCACTGTGCTTCATGTGTTTCCCGCAGACATTACTAATCAACAAAATAGTTTGATTCCTCTCAGTGTAGTTTGGTTTCCTTTGAACTTTTCCTGTTTTTTTCGACCCCCTCCCTCATTCTCCTCTAGAACAGAGGAGAGTCTGAAGATAACGTCAGAAGTCGTGCGATTTTTCTTTTGCTTCTTCGTCTCCTTTTTTTTTTATTGTTTTCATTTTGTTTTGTTTTTGCTGTTGTTCTTTTTTTTCTAGACTCTGGTCTTGTCACTCAGTAGTCTGTCTTTCACACTGTAGGTGGTAATGTATATGTGTGTTGGTGTGTATGTGTGTCTATGAGTATGTGTGTGTGTGTGTGTGTATGTGTGTGTAAGTATGTGTGCGTGTGTGTTTGTGTTCGGCCTCGTCTCGTGTTTTTGTCACATGTTTTTGGTTTGGTTTTAGTGCTTGGATATGTGTTCTAAAAGAAGAGCAATTGAATTGAAAATAAAGTTTTATAAATAATTTGAACTGAATCACATGATCGGCGTGAGCGGACTTCATTCAGAGAATGAAAGAGTCATATGATATTACAAAACAACACTGATGTGTTTGGGTTAATACTGCAATCTCTTTTTTCAGTCCCTTGTTTTCTAATATTTTATTTCTAATATTATTTTTATGAATTCATGAAGTCTCAAAAAAGTACAAAACCATCTGAAAACAGAAAAGCTCAAAATAATTACTTCAACCTGTTTAAGCATTGAGGTCTAAGGTTCAGCCAAAAATCAAATACAGTTTTCTCCTTACTTCAGATGTAGTTGACCAGCCAAGACATGCTGGCATGGCCAGAATTCAGGTTTCACACTTTTTTTTTGCTTTCTTAATATACTTTTGTCCATTTTTATACGCAGCAGTATGTCATGCAGTGCCAGAAAGCACATAAACAAATGTATTTTTAGTTACTTAACAACTTGACACAGTTTGAGGCCAATATGTGATGAATTAGGCATGCAGTTTGCACGATGTTAGTGGTAATAAGCTTCCATTAGTTGTTAGCTCCTTGCAGGGCTGTTTCTAAACGCTTGGAGGCCCTAATCCACTTCCCAGCCCAATGATTTGATTTAGAATATATGATAAAAATGAATTTTCCGAGCAGGAAATGTTTCATTAATGCTAAAGTAAACACCATATAGCAGTAATGTAGCTATAGGGGGGTAGAACTATGTGTTCTTTCAAAATGAATAAAGTGCAGCATAATCATGTGAATGAAACACTGTGTTTAAGTGGTGGGTGCATAACTTCTGTCATCAGTGATGTCTTCATAAAATATTTTTTCTGCCAATATCATCAAAAGCATAAACAATATGGACATTAATATGGGCCCATTATGGTTCATGGGCCCCTAAGACAGAGGTTATGAACCTTGCCTGTGCACTGTTTGATAAAAGTGCAGCCATGAGCAGGGAGAACTAAGGCCTCAGCATACTTCTTGCAAAACTAATGCAGGTGATGTTATGACATTTTATGATAAGTTCCATGACTAGTGAAAAATGATTCTATCACAGTTCTAACTATGGCGACATGCGAGTCCAGTAAACTGCCACCATTAAAGGCGGAACGGGAAAATCCCTTGTGAACCCAAATATAAGATACTATATTTTTTGATGCTTACTACTGGTTAGTAATACCAAATAACAGACTTAAAATTGTACATTTAGGAGGTATTTATTGTTTATTTAACAAATGCGCGTTTCACAGTGAAATATTGGTGTGTCTGCCAAAGCGCTTATCGTACTTCTTGCGAAACAAAGCTCTTCATAGTCGTCCATCTTTGTTTCATGGCACACCTCTTTTTTACCAACCAATCACAGGCTTTGTCACATAGTGTCTTCATTTGTGGAGTGGGAACTGCCATGTGCGCGGCATGGCAAGTGAAGGCTCCTCGTGATGTCTGCGGTTGTTCGTTTTCTCTGCAGTTGCATCATATTGTTCGCTGAAGCCAGGCAAACATAATTTCCTCAAGAAGTAGAGGCCTGTAGTAGTGAAACTGCTGAAATCCACTATTTAATTGTTGTCAGTAATGTTCTTATAATAGTATAGTATATTTGTATTCAAGCTTTCATTCTTATCATTACATTTCCTTATCATATTAGCCCACATCACGCTAACATAAGTAAAGAAGTCAAAAATGAATACACAGACAGTATTAATTAATATAAAGATTTTATTTATTTGCAGAAGCTGAGGATCACAACGAAAACTGTATAAAAAAGAATCATTCAGTCCAAAATATGATGTCAGCAAATCCACGCAGCAGAAAATACAGCTAAACAAATTATGATGTGACAGATTTACTGTAGATCCAAAGGAGCCACACATTCAAGAACAAATAAACAGGAGAGCCACATTTACAGCAAATCCTCAAAAGTCTACCAGTTTAGGAAATGTGATTTATCCTGATTTATCCCCACACAACATACAGTGCATCCCTGCAATGCAGTCTGTACAGTGTGAGGCATACAAACCCTCTTATTAGTTTCAATTAGTTTTTTACCTCCTGCCACAAAATAGTGGTCTTAGGGTATGATGATTGGCTGGTGGGCCTGAATAAGCTAATCATGAGCTTTGTGGCATCATAAACCCCCTGTTCTTCTACTGGTCTGTGGAAACCACTGTGGGCTGTGCATCAGTGGGCAATGTTAAAAAGGTTGGGAGGTTGGAATGCCTGCTGTAAGAGACTGCTTATACCGCTTTTATAAAGAAACAGCCCTGGCTACATTAGCCTCATGCCCCTAAAATTGTCTTAGTTGACTGACTACATTTGACGTAAGGAGAAAACTACATTTTTGTACATTTTTTTTCTAATTTAAATCTATTGATGCATATTTAGACCTGGTTTTATTGTGGTACGTGCTGTGTCTCCTTATGAACGACTCCCATTTGAAATAAGGTTCATCATAAAGTGATATGATTCTTCACATTCCAGTTACGTATCTTTATTACACACAAACATATAACAACACAAAGGGAAATTATCATATTCCCAGTCCAGTAGGGTTCAATAAAGCACCGCCAAATGTTCTCGTTCCCACACAAGCTACAGTCTGTGAACACTGATAACGCTAAGACAGATAACTCGGTGCGTCAGGGCTCTTTAGAATGCAATTACTTAATTACGTTATCTGCAACAGAGTGATGTCATTCATGGATAAATGGTAGCCTACCTAGAATCAGCAACCTGACTCATCCAGCAGTAACGGTCAGTCAGTGAGTGTACGGCCCACAAACCCAGCAAATGCACAAACCTATCCAGGCCAAACTGAAGATTTCATGGAAATGGGCTTCATACTACTTACATGACATTTAAAAGGGCCATATTTTTAAATAACATGTTTTATGTACTATGTAGACATTGTTAAGGTTTAAACCATACCCCTCCCCGGTCCATATACAGCTGTATGCGAAAGTTTGGGCGCCCATACTGGAAAAAAAAATAAAACATAAAAATTGGCACATTTTACACTGTGAGTTTTATTTTTCTTTCCAATACGTTAAAATCAGCAAATAAACAGAAATTGAGCACTAAAATTTGAAGTGTGTTCTCTATAGAGAATGTATTTAATTTTACTTAGACAATCAGGAAAACATGAACGTTGACAGGGGTGTTCAGACTTTTGCATATAATTGTATGTGAAAACAGCTCTTTTGAATTCATTGTCTTTGTGATGTCACAAAGACCAATTTATATTCATATATCCAACTATTCGAACTACAGAAGTTTAGCTCCGCCCATTAATGCTAAAGTTATAGTTATAAAGTTATAACTAAAGTTATAGTTAAAGTTATGAAGCAGCAACCATTGATTCTTCTTCCTTCTGCATCTTCAAACTGGTGCTGTAGCGCCACCAAATTCAAGCTGCCACTTAAACGTAAAAACGCAAAAGGCACTCTCTAGAAACTTGGGGGCCTCTGTTGGAAGAGAACCCGCACCCTATGTAGATATGAGGGGCAGAGAACAGATATTGTAATCAAGTCTATCAATCCAAAAGTCTATCCTGTAGTGGTCTTTGAAGAGAAGTTTGTGAGGTCATTAATTGTATGGTAGGGTGCTGTGGCCCTCTGCTGGACAAAGTGTGTAAGCTCAACTGTGAAGCTTAGACAACACTCACCTTATATAAACCCAGACACAAACGGATGACATGCAATTAAGGACATACCACTGTGTCTAATCTAATATGTAGCATCAATGAATCACCTGATTTATACCATCGTCAGTATTCCTCACAAACCGGGCTCCAAAGGGCAGCTGCCAGCTGGCCATGGTTATTAATCCACACAATTAAGCGAAACAGAGGGGGTGTTTGTCTCTGGTCTAATTGTTAATGGACTGGACGTTGCCCAGGGTGAAGGCTCCATCACTGCTTGGCTGCAGTTTCTAATATAAACTTGGGAAAGAAAAGTAGCTCCACACAGAGCTTTTACAGCATGTTCTAATAAATGACTTGTGATCGCAATTGGAGTTAAATAAGCTGCTGTTTGGCCTGAAGGATGATTTATTTTCCTCTCTCTCTTTCCCGTCTCTTTCTCTCCATGCCTTTTTCTCTCTCTCTCCATTGCCTTTCCCCTCTCTTTTTTTTCTATCTATCTATCTCTATGCCTCGCTTTATCTTTCTCTAAGTTCCCGCTTTCTCTTTTCCCTCTTCTTTCTCTCTTCTCCATCTCTCTCTCCCTCCTTTTACCACTCTCTCTGTCTTTGTCTCTTCTCCATCTCCCTTTCTCTCTTCCCCATCTCTCTTTCTCTCTTCTCAATCTCCCTTTTTTCTTCCTCATCTCTGTCTTTCTCTTTTCCCTATCTCTCTCTTTCTCTATTCCCTGTCTCTCTCTTTCTCTTTTCCCTATCTCTCTCTTTCTCTATTCCCCATCGTCCTCTTTCTCTTTTCTCAGTCCCCTTTTTTTTCTCTTCTCCATCTCTATTTCTGTCTTCCATATCTTACTCTCTTCCCTGTCTCACCTTCTCTCTTCCCCATGTCACTGTATTTCTTATCTCTTTCTTTTTTACCCATCACTATTTCACTTTTACTCATCTCTCTTTCTCTCTTCTCAAGCTCCCTTGTTCTTTTCTCCATCTTCCTCTCTCTCTCTTTCCCATCTCTCTCTTTCTCTCTTCCCCATCACCCTATTTCTATCTTTCCCATCTCCCTATATCTGTCTTCCCCATCTCTTTCTCTCTTTCCCATCTTCCCTCTCTCTGTCATCTCTTTCTCTTTCCCCATCTCCCTCTCTTCCTCACCTCTTTCTTTCTAATCATTTCCCTCTCTCTTTTTATCCTCCTTTCCTCTTTCCCCCCATTCTTTTCTCTCTCTCTCTCTCTCTCTCTCCCTCTCTCCCTCTCTCTCTCTCTCTCTCTCTCTCTCTCCTCTCTCTCTCTCTCTCTCTCTCTCCTCTCTCTCTCCTCTCTCTCTCCTCTCTCTCTCTCTCTCTCTCTCTCTCTCTCTCTCTCCCCCCCCAGTTTGGGTATAAGCTCATTTGCACAATGGGCTTATGACCAGTTAGCGTTGTGCAAACTGCATGTCTGAATCATTACTCAAGACTGTGTTCGGTAATCTCAGATACACTGTATGACAAACTGTTAACGAGAACATGTAACTGAATACTAACAGTAGTAACCATGTCGTTGTGTTTTTGATTAAAATGTATCATATTATAACACATTTGTGTTCATGATAAAATTGAGTATTAAAAAAACACATTTTTAGCTGAACTATTCCTTTAAATAAAACTAATCTGAGCAGCCAGCACTGTGTAAATGTACTAAAGCAGGTGTTCTGTTTCGTTATTCTGCAGAAAGATAGTTTGGGGTTGTTCTCCTGTGTTTCTGTTCACTGCTGCCGGTTCAGGCCAGGCAGTAAAACTAGGTCCCTCTATCTTCACCAGCACAGTCAGCTTCAGCTCGGACTTTTCAGGTAAGCCTAATAAACGAACCCACTGACCGTTGACCCACCCCCACCCGAACGACTGCACATTCATTTCCTGAATGGATTTGACTGAAACGGCATTGACCCAAATCCTGCGCTGTGTCCGTCGTCTTTGATCCCGGATGAGCCAGAACTACATGCTTGATGGTTCACTTAAACACGTCAAATGGCCCAGTCTGTTTGCTCAATATTCACCCTGTGACATCCTCAAAGCTGGACGGCTGAGGATAATTCCACCCAAATCATCAAAAACCTCAGATGGCTTTGATAAACATTGATGAACGACAAAAAGAGTTCATGTAAGTTCAAGATACTTTAATAGAGGAGGCCTCAAGACAGGTATTTTGGGCTTAACTAGACTTTCCCGTCAACATAGTTTGTACTAGTTTCATCACAAACAGTGTGAAATCTTATTTAAAGATAACCTTGAAAAATTTTAATATCACAAAAGACCAAATTGCTGCTGTCGGATGAAAACATCATATCTCCAAAATGATAACTTGATGTAAAACGATACAGGAGAAGGAAAAAAACTACTTCACTTTTAATGTAAGTCAATGGAACCAGACTTTTTTCCAAGTCGTTATGGGCTTTTTGTCCATTTTTCATGAAACTTACAATGTAAAGGACAACAGGTATTTTCAAACTATTTTAAAAAACTGAAACACGCCAAAAATGGAGATACGAGGTTTTGTTCCGACAGCAGTGAAATATTTCTTGTAATCTTGTATCAAAACATAGTGACTTTTGCCCACTTCTAAAACATCTTCTGATTTTTGATTACATCACTATGCACCAGTGGGCAGGGAAAATAACATTGACCAATAGCATTATGTTTCACCTCCTCCTCTTACCACTCCCACCTATCATAGAGTCAAAGTGCTATATTTTTCCAATTCACACTGACTTTAATACAGGCAGTGTTCACATTTTTAACCCAAGGATGTGCTCTAATTGGGCTGTCTTTGTCAAATATTAATAATTATAAATCACTGTTGCACAAAAACCTTGGAGAAAAACATTTTACATTGACCACAAGTCAAGTCAAAGTTTATTTATACAGCGCTTTTTACAACAGACACTGTCACAAAGCAGCTTTACAGAAAAATCTGGGTCTGAGCCCCCATGGGTGTTGCCAGTGACAACAGTGGGAAGGAAAAACTCCCTAAGAGCAAGAGGTAGAAACCTTGAGAGGAACCAAGACTCAAAAAGGGAACCCATCTTCCTTTGGTTGACAATGGATAGCAAATAATAACAGCAAAGAATGAGATGTGACCATCAGTATAAGATACAGAAAAGGGAAAAGCAGGAAAAGCAATGTCTGTATTTAAAAAATGCAGCAGTATCATCAGGAGGGTCAGTTCATACAGATGAGGTTTGTGCAGCGTTCTATAGCAGGAGGCTCCATTGTGGTCAAACTGGTCTAGAAGTCTGGTGAGCAGTAGGCAGATGAAGCAACAGCATTAGACTTCCATTATGTGTTAAGATTTTTTTTTCTTCCCCTGTAAAGTTACCATTTAGGCTAAAGGATGTTTTGTTCTGATTATATCTTGTATTTTGGCCGCACAAAATGGGTTACATTGTGAAAACAAGAAAAATGTGACATTAATTAACATAAGTTTATTGTTAAATATTGACATGGTTGAATATTCCAGATTATTTCTGATTCCTGATTATTGTTCACAGAATATATTAATAATTTCAGATTCCTTGTTTGAGTCACGTTTTACTGGCTACCTACAGGTCAAATGAGCTTCCCCATATAAACTGTGTACCCCATTTGTCCAAAAATATCCACACAGTCCCTTTTAATGAATGAGTTCAGCCAGTTTAAAGCCAGGGGTGCGTAATTAAATCATTGGGATGTAAAGTCATTCAGAGTGGACTGATGCGAAATGCTCTGATCTACAGAAACAGTGCCAGAAACGTTCACAGCAGCTGTGATAGGACATCTGAAGAGTTTAATGCTTGTAAAAGCTCCCATGAAATATTATGAAATTATGAAATGGTTATGAACACACAGTGTGATGGCTGAAACATTGTTTTACAATATTTTTGTGATAATGTTAATCACAGTTTTTAAGATACATTCATGGCGGAGAGGTACATGCAGGGTAACAGTCCCAGAAGAGAATGTATTTTTTAGATTTACACACTGTTATCAGCATTACTTACAAAACCTCATGTGTAGGTTCACTGGTCATTTTGGACAGTAAATAAAATGGCTATATTTGGCTATGTTTGTGTACAATGGCCATGTTTCTCCATAATAAACTATTTCATAGCAAACCACTCTCAATGAATTGAATTATGCTAAACTTTTGAAAAATTGCTGACACAGGTGTTCAATTGCGCCCACACAGCTATAATCTCCATAGAAAAGCACTGACTGATAGAATGGGAGTCTCTGTAGCAGCTGCACATGAGCCTAGGTTCACCATGCCCAATGCCAAGCATTAGCTAGAGGGGTATAAAGACCCCCCAGTATTGTACTGTGGAGCCTGATAACTGTTCTTTGGAGTGATGGAGCTCCATCCAGTACCATTGGGATGAGCTGGAGTGATCCAGAACTAATCATCCAACATCAGTACCTGACCTCACTAATGCTGTTGTGGCTGAATGCAGTCAAATCCTCACAGCAATGGTCCAACCTCTAGTGTGAAGCTATCTCAAAAGAGTAGAGGCTGATACTGCAGCAAAAGAGGGACAAACTCGCTATTAAAGGGGAATTCCACTCATTTTTCAGAATGTATGTGTAACTAAATTAAGATGCAAAGATTTTTGTAAACACTATGTCACCAGTATCATTACTGTAGATAAAAATCTCAGAAAACACCTGTAGGTTCACTTCTGGTTGTGGCTTGCCAATGAAATGGTATTATTTGTGTTTAGACGTTGTGACCCCTGGTTCCTGTCACCACCACTGTAAAGAAATCTGCAAGAATTCAGTAAGATTCTGTAACATGACTCATGAAATTTTGAAAAATTTGTGGATTTCCCCTTTAACACCCTTGCTTTCAGACATTGAATGAGCAGGTAACTACAAACTTTTCAACTCCCATACTTGCAAGTATAAAATGTTACACTGCAGCTAGTCAGGCTATCATAAGTGGAAGTGCTTAAATTAAATACTGGACTGCCCAGAATTTGTTCATCTCAGCAGTGAATGAGGCCCATCTGAGGCCGTCCTGTTGCCATTTGATTTCACGCCACTAGATGTCACCAAAACACTGATCATGAATGGCTACATATTTTACATGAGTGTTGTAAAACACCTGTTGTAGTTTACTTCTAATGCTTAATTATATTACTACATCTTATTTCTTAGAAACCTAGTATTCCTCAAAGCTATGTGTGCCTCCTTAAAGCCACAAATCATGCCAGATTTGGCAGTTTGAGGGCTTTGAACTTGCGTTGGTTTCGATTCCTCATTTCAATAGAACAGCAGCAAGGGCAGATGTTATTTACAGGAAATCACACCCATCCTCTGTAACGCTTTCTGTGGTATTATTATTCTGATTTATGCATACTCCAAACGCCTCACCATGACACTGAGAAAGAGCTTCACTATGAAAAAGCCACAAAATCTAGATGTCTGCAGCTCATTTGCGAAAGAGGACCGCAGCAGTTCCTCAATCAAATCTAACAACTCTGCACATTTCATAAGATTATAATAATAAGGGGAATCCATCACTGCTGTACAATTACATCTCATTTGGTGTGTGATCACTGGGGTGTGTGTGTTTGTCTCACTGGTGTCGCGGATGTGTGAGCAGGAGGTGAAACACCAAGGTTTGTTCCACCTCATCATACAGGATGTTTTTTTCAAAAACGTGTGAGAAAATAGTGTGTGACTTACAGTAAAGAGGACAAACGCCCTAAACTGTTCAGCTTCAATCTCTCTCTGTCTCTGTCTCTCTCTGTCTCTCTCTGTCTCTGCTTGGGTAATTTGAGTGTTTGAATGAGGCTAAGCAGTCATGCATATGTAAGTTTTACTCTTGGATGGATATAACTGGATCCCCCCACCCTGTGAATAATGCATGTGGTCAGGAATAATTCAGATAAAGTTCTGCTTTTAAAAGCTCCTCCACCTCCAGTCAGCTGTAACACTGCAGGGGAAAGGGGCAGGGGGGTGAAGAGGGTGATGTAAGGGACAGTGACAAAGGAAGGGGTATGTATGAAGTATTAATACTTCTAGTCCTGCCTTTTCAATAGAGAACTGATCCTTACATGAAAACATTGACCAAGCGTTTTCTTCAAAAAGCTTTAATGTTGCTGTTGGGACATAACGTTGTGCACTGTACAGTCAAAAGTATGTGCGCACCTGGATATCACACCTATATGAGCTTATTGGACATCCCATTTTAAAACCATGGGCATTAATATGGAGCTATGTGCATTACACCACCCCAGCCGATGCTTGGCATTGCGCATAGTGATCCTAGGCTTGTGTGCAGCTACTCAGCCATGAAAACCCATTGCCTGCATAGTTCTTGACAGTGCCATGTTTAAAGTCACTGAACTCTTTCAGCTGTTCTTTACAGTGTATGAAATTTCATCATGAATGCACCAATAGACATTTTACATGGTTGTAGCCTAACATTGGGTTATTTTAATCATATAACCTGCATAATTTCTTGAAACACCTGTCATTACTCGAGGAACACAATTTTATAATAACACGCTGATGAATAGATACATATAGGCTTCGACCAGGCAGTTCAGTCAAAGCTGCACTACATAAGTTTTGGGGATTTGGAGACCTCTATAGTGGAAATGTTTAATTGCATGCAACATGTGGAAGAACACTTTGTAATGTTGGTTGTGCTTTGGACCTCTTCCCCAAGCGGATGAATTTGATGATTTCGAGTGCCCTAAAACAGTATTCAAAGAGAACTCAGTCAAACCTATTCAGCCTAATAAAAGTGGTGGTGATAGAAACCAGGGATCGCAATGTCTACAGTGCAAATATAGCCTTTTTATTACCATCCAAAAGCACCAGTGAACCTATACATGTACTTTGAGTTTGACAGTGGTATAATAGTGGTAAATCTGGAAGAAATTAAGTTTTATTATGGTCTATTTTGCCTTAGAACACCCTGCATTGTGTTTAAAGCCAAAAATATCACAAAATTATTGTACAACAATGTCTCAAGCATCCGGCAACATATTCATAACAAATTTATATTATAATACTTTTATATTATTTCTACTTTTAGAGACATTGAACATTCGGACATCTGATTCCTGTGAACAGTTCTGACTTCTCTGAAATGAGGCACTTCACATCACACCACTCTGAATGACTTTGTTTATGTCTTAACAATTTAATTATGCAGAAATTTTGAAAAATATATGGACTTCCCCTTTAAGAGATGCTGCATAATGTTGACTATACCCATTTAAAAGGCTGCACCTTTGGGCTTGTTCAACCTTGCAACAGTTGCTAAACAATACTTATGTAGTAGCTGTAGTAGACTACAGTAATTGTCTGGATTTACTGTAAGCTTCCTATGGGAATCCTGTAGAAATCCTTGTACTATTACTGTGGAGCTTTTTAATGAGTGAGAAATTTGTCTTGGTGCAGGCGCCTATATAAAATCCAAAAAAACAAAATGGTAAAAAAATACACGGTTATGTATGAGATAATGAGAGAACTGGGGGAATAACTGTGCTGCCTTCACTGGAGCAGCATGGCAGCAGGTGTAAGACCGCAGATGTACTCTGTAATCTAATCACTCCAATTAAACCTGAGCTTATGGGAACAAATGAGGGAGGGAGGGCAGAAGGACACGGCAAATCTCCCAGAAAATATCCGCCCGGTTTCTCTTTCTCTCTTTCACTTTTTCTTTTCTTCCTCCTCCTCTAAATAAATGAACTGGATCTGTGTGTTCGGCTGCTCTTCCTTTCTTATTTGTATTCTTGTCTCTCCATCTTTTCCTCTCTCTTTTTCATCATCATTTGTCTCTGCTTCCTCAAGGCAGCCCCACCAAGTCAATAAATCAGTCTTTCAGAAAAGGATCTTTTATCCAATCAGCACAGGGAACCATGATCACAGGGGGCGTGTCCTCTAAGGCTTTTTGAGGTCATCGCGTGGCCAATGGCCCCGTTCAGGGGGAAAAAAGAAGGCATTAAGCTGCAGCATTCTTCAGCTTAATTAGCAAAGAAAGGCTTTATTGTGAAGCAATGTGCTGGAGCAAAGCAATGCCATTAAAAAGTTTCTGAGGAACAGATATTTTAGTGGCTTGCTGAAGGCATCGCTCGGCCATACTGAGGGAATTATGGGTTTGTTGTTCCAGAATCATCTCGTCATCAATCACGCTGATGGCCCAGCAAGACTTAAGAGTCGGTGCTGTCAGAGCGAGGCCTAGCGATGCTCTGTCATGGATTTCAAAAGGCTGCGGGCCTCACTCGACAGCTATTCTACAGTGACTTGCCAAAACATTGGCAGCCCTATAATACCTGGAGAACATCTACACTCACCCACCAGGTTCCTCCATCAGATTGAGGAGCTGGGGTGTTTTTCACATCTGCCGGCTGTTTCTGATTAGCATTCTAGCAGCGATTCACTGAAAATGCTTGATAAAGTCTGAAGCAGGCCAGCAATTGTAGATCTAAACAATTTACTCCTAACTACAAATGTAGTTGATCAGCCAAGACACATCCCAGCTGAAAAAATTCCTAGAAACCATTAAAGAGTCCATTGGTTCCTGGTGATGTCCAATAGTCACCAATGGTATTTTGTGTCCCCCTGATGGGTTGATATCACAGTTTAAAGGATTCTCATGGTTTAATAAGTGCACTGGGACTGACGGCAGACGCGTTTCCTAATGGGATCAGCAGCGATACTTGGTATTGTTAGCAACATGCTAGCCAGTGAAATGAGTGCTAATTTGAATGTCCATGACATATTTGGGTCATTCTACAGAAACGTCCATTTTTGTGTCCTTAGCGTTTACAGATATATTACACTTAAAAGACATGTTAGGGTTACAATTTATTTGTATTTTAAAATGAAACAGTAGGTTATTTTAACAGTTACACCTTCCTCAGCCATCAGCTTAGCCATACTGGTTTTTAAATCGATTATATAGAAGTTCAAGCACCCTGAAAGTGCTTGTCCCCTCAGTCGTGTGTAAAGGGTCAGTGCCACATTTTGAAGAAAAAAACACATTTTTCTGCAATTTTAACTACAATAATCTATACATGACTATGGAATATATAAATTAAATTACATAAAGAAAACAAATGCCAAATAAATATTATAAAATATATAATGAAAGTTGTTGTCCTCAGGAGTCGTGTCACTGGTGTTACTGCGTAACGAAAAATCTCTTATTTTGAAATAAAATCACACTGATGACATCACTTGACTTCCTTTTACCTGTTTTCTGAGGATCTATGAAAAAACACATGGTAAGTCCACTGTGTCTTTCAGTTATCAGAAATTTTCTCATTTAGCTCCTGATTTCATATGAAGCTTTTAGCTGAAGTCACTGGTGTGACCTACTTTATTCTTAGATAATTGTGAAAAAATAGAATAAATGGATTAAATTACTTATTTTAGTGGATGTTCCATGATTGACAACATGTGGTTTAATGCTCTGTAGCAGTCATTTTATAAAATACATTTTCATTAAAAATGTCACCGGTGTTACTGTCTCTGGTGTTACCTTTCTTATGTGTAACAGTAATGAGGATAGGTAACACCAGTGACACGTGACACCTGTGGAGAGATAGAAAAGTGGACGTCTCTGTAGAATGACCCATTTAGCTTCTCAAAACAGCAAACTCTACCGCCAGTGTTATAGATTTAACCAGGTATCATGTTGACCATGTTGATCATATCATCTATATGTTGACTGAACTAAAGCAACTACTCCTATAATTTCATGTAAAAATAGAGAAGTAGTACTTTGTTACTGTTGTGACAACCTTAACGCCCATGTTAATATGACGGCTAATGCTAAAATTGGAGTTGAAAAAAGTTAAAGAGGCCTTTTCTTTGTTTTTTCTGAGTCGGGGTTCATAAATTACCAGTTATAAGCCTCAGTTGAACACATCATCCTGCTGAAGAAAAAAAGGTATGGACCAGCATGCATTCCATGCTGGTCTGAGCTGGTCTATGCCGGTTTGGTGCTGGTATAGCTGGTCACCCAGCATGGTCACCGCCATTCCAGCATCCAAAACATAACATATGTTGGTTTTGCTGGTGACCAGCCATGCTGGTCTATGCTGGTTGTTCTAGCAGGACATTTCCTCTCACCAATCAGCACTGTGCAAACTAGCTACATACCTAAGTCAGCACATCACTCAAACCATGTTAACCTGTTAATTAATCTCAGATGGACTTGCTTATATGATTTCTAACAGTGTATGGCAAACTGTTACCTATAAAAATGGACAAGTGTAAACTGTATACCCAAAAAGAATAGTAGCAACCATCTATGTCCCATGTGTCAAACACAAGGCCCGTGGGCCAGATCAGGCCCACCACACAATCCTATCAGGCCCGCAAAAGTAATATTAGCCTGTTTCACAATGCGCTGCTCTTCGGTCCCCAGACGCAGTGTAATGTGCTTTGACTCTCCTACCCCAACAACAGTCTATGTGACAGCAGTTACACCTCAATTCTACACAATTCTGTGCAAATCCACACCAGTCATATCACCACAATGCATTTCAGCTGCAGTTCAACCAATACGAAAACTTAACATTAGCTCAGCAGCTCATAAATTGAGCCCAAGTCTTAATGAACTTGCAGCTAAGAAAGGATACCAGGTATCTAGTTCAAGCAAATAGGTAGGTTTAAAAGACCGAGCACCTGGGGGCATTTAAATTTGGACTATTTCAAGTGTTTGAATATTTTAAGGTCTACTACAAGTGTGTGTATTTTACTGTTGTAGTTTTTGTGTATTTTGAATAAACAGTGCTCCAGTTGGGGTTACAGCACAATATTAATAAAAAAAAATGAAATAAAAATATTTTTTCTCTCACCCACAGATTTGATGAGATTTACTAATATGGCCCTTTTACTGGTTGAGCTTGACACCCCTGATCTACGTCATACAGTGTCCATAAAGCACATAAGCAAGTCTATTTGAGATTACATAACAACTCAACACTATTAGAGTCAAGTGTGTGATGAGTTATGCAGTTTGCACAGTGACTTCCTTTATGTAGCTATCAAACGTCTATGCTACATTAGCTTTGTGGCTCCAGTGCACAGCTAAGTTAGCAGATGTCAGTCCCTAAACATGTCTTGGTTGATTGAATACATTTAGGGTAAGAGGAAATGGTGCAAAGTTTATGTTATGATGCCAACATCAGTTACTGAATTGAAAATAGTGTCTCAAGGTAATCAAAGGTTTGTGCCATTAGCTTCGTAATAAGCAGTCCAGAGAATGATCACATTCAAGGCCATATACTGTGCAATTTTTCTCAGACTGCATTGCCTGTAGGTTCTGTGGGTGTGTTATTTGTGGAGCTTGAAAAGCAGCCCACTGTTGCAGTTTCAGTAGCAGGCAGATTCAGCTCCCAACCTTCATTAGCAGCAGTGAGGGGGCAGGTGTGTAGCCTAGCTGAGCCTGGCACAGAGTGCCGCGCTAATCTCTTGGTGTGGGAGCAGGTGGGACGCCAAGCTCATACAGTCTCTTGGGAGCTGATTGAAGGGACTCAGTAGCTGTGTCTCAACTCAAGTACTTCTGTAGTGCACTAGCCACTGTGCAATTGTGCACTCTGGGGACATTCTGAAGACGTGGCTGTGAATGTGATCTTTTGCTAGACAAAGCTGCAAAGCTGATGATTCAAACCTTTGACTCACTTTTCAATTCAGTTAAAACTTGGTGGTCAATCAGCCTAGAAATTTTGGGTTCCGTTGTTTGCCTCCTCAGATTTGCACTGAACTTAAGTGGCTAATGCATGGAAACTCATAATACATGATTTAATCCCAGTTTTGCAAATTAGTTATAACAGCCTGATGATGTACCTATAACTGCACTCTGTGGTCACAGGCTGCCATACCTAGCAGAAGAGCAGGAGCCAATATAGAAAACTACAGTTTGCATTTGCCAAAGTGGCCAATGCAAGCAAGAGCAGGAGGAGCAGGAGATTTAGGGTTTGATTTTAAAATTGGTGGCTGTTCAGTCATGATTCAGAGATGTGTAACATGCTGTATTTTGTCATTTTTGTTTAGTGCAAAACATGCAAACATTCTAGTGTTGTAATTGGTATGAGACACAACACTAGAAAATCCAGGCACTAGATTTTGTACATCGCTGTAATGAGGATGACAACCACCAACTACCCTGGGGCATCATACCTAAATCATTAGAAAATAACCCACACATCACCATAACCAGAGAGTTTTTTACATTAAAAAAATAAACGTAATTACTTAAGTCACATTTTACTGCCTAGTCACTATAACAACTGACAGCATGTTTTTTTTTACTTAAAAGCTCTGTATTGACGTATTTGAGGTTCTTGCCATGTCATGGTTAAATATTATGGTCAGCTAGGTAAGTAATAGCCTAGGAAGCTAGGTTCCTGCAATCAGAATGAACAGGTGGGTAAAGCTGTGCTTACATGTTGGTGTTGACAATAAAAAAAAAACTTTTTCCACGCCTTATTGTTGATTTTGTGCAAATGGCAACAGTACAAGACAGATGGTGGCGTACAGCCATTTGAATGTTGCCATGGTGATGAAAAATGGAAGATGATCAAAAAGAGCTTTGATAATCTCTATTATTTCTTTGAAGTCTCTACTGTTCACTCTATTATTTATTAAGATACAGTTTACAAATTGCAACATTTACACTGGAGGACATCTTTTCTACATTTTTTAAAAGGGGTGGCCTGGCTTCCAAGTGAGAAGGCCCAGGCCCCACCAAGGCCCCTCTCCATTGCTACTGGTGCAGTGTACGAACATAACACCTAGTGCCTTAATTGAGACCTATGCTGTGATTCTCCTTATTTGTTTGTGACTTTTACTTGTGAATGGAATGTAGGCCGGAGCACTGAAATGTCCCTCATCCAAATAACGTGTCCTCCGAGGCTCGACACGGTGCATTGGGACAGTTTCACGGTGCCCTGATTCACCTTCGTGCACATAAACTGATTTTGGTTTGATCACTCTGGTCAGCTGCTAATGGCCCAGCTCTGTGGTTTGATTGCCCCGGTCCCAAACTGATGACACTTTTGTGAGATTGATTAGTTCTGTCCGACTCATTAAAGCCTGAATAAGATTGCTCTGGTCTGTTGTTAATGAGACGGGTCTGAGTTCTATTGCTCTTGTCTGGCCAAATAATGACCCGGCTCAGAGTTTGATTGCAGCAGTCTGGCAGTGATGATTCATGCAGTAATAGCTACTCATGCAGAAGAGCACATGACTCCTCTCATACCACCACAGTGTAATGTGATTTGGCTGCTCTGTAGGATGGAAATGGACTGTATAACGTTTCCCTCTTTCTGTCTCTACCCAAACTGGCTGCCAAGCCACGTCTGCGTGTGTGCGTATGTGTGCATTTGCCTGTCTGTCTAAATGTCTGCCCATCTGTCTGTCTGTCTGTCTATTTTTGTCTGTCTATGGGAGCCGTCTGGTGTGTTTATGTGCATCTGTGTATGCGTGCTTTCATGTACTAGAGAATAAATGTGCAGAACAGTTTTTTTATTTCTCCATAAAAGTGACCATAAGCAAGAACATTCATGCAAAGAGGAACTTGTAATTCTCAGTTTGTTACGCACTAATGGCTTTTTTATTGGGGAATGTTGCTTTTGGCACAAGAGGGCGCTTCATTTTCCCGTTTTTCAGTTAAACGCTCACAGAATTCAATTTGAACTCCCCTGACTCATCTAATCGACACCTTCAAGGGACACCCGGCCAAATTAAAGCAGTACTTCAGTGTCTTTCAATCTGATCTCTATTAGCTGCATACAGTTAGTTACAACAGCCAATATTCTCATCATGCTTCACCTGTACATTAAGGGACAGAAAACCTGTTCACTCGAAACACACATCTAATAGAATTCAGTGGGCAGTAGGTTCAATGTAGGTATGTTACGAGTCAATGGGTTTTCTGTCCTTTTGTAAATACAGGGTAATTATTATCTTTGGTGTAGCAGATAATGACTGTTTCCTACATAGGTGCACTGCAGTGCAAGTCATCCCTCTGAATGTGCATTTCTGTTCAGTTGTAATTTTCAAATATGCAGTACCGTGCAAAAGTCAGTAACCCTTCATTTATTTTCTGTCAAAATGGCTAATAAGTACAAGTTATCCATTTTTTAGCCTCTGTAACAAAACAGAAAGCATATATTTAACGGAAAATTACACAGAAGCCTCAAAAATAAAATATAATTTCATTTTTTCAGCACTTTGTGTGTCCACACTGTCTTTTTTTCACAGCTTCCATTCTTTTCCGGAGACTCACTCTTAGAGTGAGACTCTTTTTTTCAAAGAGTTTAGTCTTAGAAGTTGGTTTCATTTTCTGCTTCTCACCATCCAAATAATCCCACACACATTCCATGATGTTGAGTACTGATGTCTGGGGTGAAAGTAAAAAATGTAATGGTCGTTTTGACTGGAAATGAAATGACTGAAGGGTGTTCTTACTTTTGCACAGTGCAGTGTACAATGATCTAATCAATACATTCAACTCAGACACTGTAGACCAATTCCGGAAGTGATGCATTTTCCACACACTGGAAATGATGTATAATTAAAGCCTTTTAAACAGAACAGTTAAACTGGAAGTGATGCCACAGAGCCTTTAAGACCAGCAGTCCAGGCTAGTCTTCCTATAATGGCACTAAAGGCCCAGAAAAAGGCCAGATATGCCCCGCCCCTAATTTGTCTCTTAATGTTTGATTTGCATTCTAGATCACAGCCTCATTATCATCCAGCATGTTGAGTAGCCAAACAAACATCACTGTAAATATTGTACATCTATCAAATTGCACTCCTTGTCAAAAAATAGCTACTGCAGGAGGGAGAATACACTACATGCCACATGTCTAACACTGTTGATTTGTTTACACTAACATCAAATCTGACCTGAAACTTATCAAAAGTCAAAAATATATAAATCTCAACATAAACAGACTTACTTTTAATTGGATTGTCAGCATTCTGTCCTGTTTTACGTGACAGACTCTAGAGTCTAGGAATGAAGTAACCTGGAAATTGTTGAAGATCTCACACATCTCACAGGGTGTTCTTAAAGGGGAATTCCACCAACCTTTCAAAATTGTTAAGTTGGTATAGAGTTAATGAGTAAGAGTGGTATAATATGAAGTGCTAAAAAGTCCTAAAACTGTTTACATACTGAATTGTTCACAGTGGTGGTGATAGGAACCAGACGTCTAAAGTATTTAAGGCCTCTAATAGCTACATCACATAAAGTTGCTACATGTAACTGTTGGCGTATAACATATTTTTCGAAAGCCATTCATGGCGGAGAGATACAGTCAAATGCAAATGTTTGAAATGTGTTCACTTATTTTCTCTTAGAAAAACAACCAAACATGTCATTTGACCAAGGATGCCCAAACTTTTGCATAGGATTGTATATGCAGGGTGTTGTAAGAGACATATAGGTTCACTGATCATTTAGAAAAGTAAATAAAATAACTACATTGTCGTTGCAGACATTGAGAGCCCTGGTTCCTATGACAGCCATTGTAAGTTTCTCAACAATTAACCATTTCATATCAAACCACGCTGAATGACTTTGTTTACATCTCAACAACTGAATTATGCAGAAATTTAGAAAAATGTATGGATTTCCCCTTTAGTCCCATATAGGTTTTAGCAGGGTTATTATTCATCTAGAGTCTGGAGATAATCACTGTTGTTTTATGTAAATGTTATAGATTGTAAGGCTGACATTAATTAGTTTGGTGTGATAGATTAGTTATGGAACTAAACTCTGCTTGAGTGGTTGGACAGAGAGAAGCATTGTGGGTTGAGGGTTTTCTTTTATGACTATGATAACATCTCAAAAAGTGTTTCTTTCAGGACTGGAGCATAATAAACAAGCCTGGACTCATTTATAATCATACAAATGGACGTTCATTTTAATGAACAAAAGGTTCACAAACTTGTTCTCACAAGATACTAAACACTACATTAGACTATCTTACATATAATATGATATCTGCATTCCAAAGTTTGAAATAATTGTCATACTAATAATCACTTTTCTTTTTCAATAATAAGTTACATACATCACAGACTGAAGTACTATAAACTAGACAGAATTGTATATTTTATGATGTTTTATTTAATGTTTCAAGTCTGAGAATAACAAGAAGTTGTTAAATTATGAATAATATACTAATAATTAATATACTAATTAATTGACCATCTCTTTTCAAATACAAGGCATTCTTAGTGCTACTTTTATTATTACTTTATTCTCAATGTTATACAGTTTCTAAATCATTATGGAATCATCTACAACTCTGTTCATCATTCTGGACACACATTAAACTTCTTAATGATTTCCTAAGAAGTTATACAGCAGTAACTTATAAATAGAATAATTGTATACAGTACTGCACAAATAATAATAATATTAAAAATAATAATAATAATCATCATTATTATATGTTATTATTATTATTATTATTATTATTACTATTGCACAATGCTATACATGTAACTGCAACAAAATTGGATTTATGTTAATGAAAACAGAGAAACTGAACTTTTGAAAGGTTGTGTATAATATATTATTGTTAATACTATAAAGTATTAAATAATATACAATATACAAAATAATATTATTCTATAATATATTATACTATGTAATATAGTATGCCTATGATACAAAAAACCCTATATACATATTACTAAGGATTACAATTATATATAAATTATTAAGGAATAAATCCAATTCTAGGTTGCTTTATTGGCACGAAAATATTTGCACTTGAATGTCAAAGCTTTGTTTAATGTGTATAATGTGTATATGTACTTTAATGTACTACTCTATTTATATAATAGTCTGTTCTATTCTGTTCATTTTTATATATATATATATATATGTGTGTGTGTGTGTGTGTGTGTGTGTGTGTGTGTATGTACACACATACACATAAGTAGTATAGTAAACTTGGTTTTGAACCACGTGTTAACATTAATACACATATGTTGGAAAACAATCATATATTGATAATAATAATAACAATAACAATAATAACAATATTAATAATAATTACAGGAATAAATGGGCACTTACTATAATAATAATAACTACAATAATAATTATTATTTAATAGTATATAATTAAAAAAGTAAAAATCCAATTTGTGCCAGAGACATAAACTAACAACTAACAAGTCCAATTACTGCTGTTAGTGTGTGTGTAAGTGTGTCTGTGTGTGTGTGTGTGTGTGTGTGTGTGTGTGTGTGTGTGTGTGAGAGAGCGAGAGAGAGAGAGAGAGAGAGTTTGTGTGTGTGTGTGTGTGTGTGTGTGTGTGTGTGTGTGTGAGAGAGAGAGAGAGAGAGAGAGTTTGTGTGTGTGTGTGTGAGAGAGAGAGAGAGAGAGAGAGAGAGAGAGAGAGAGAGCGCCATCTGGGTGCGCGATTCGTATTTTTCAAGATCTTTGGCTCGTGGAAGCGACAGAGCGCGAGCGAGAGAGAGAGAGAGTGAGTGAGAGAGTTTTGTTCACTTTCATCCTCCGATTGGCTGGCAGCAGGACCGCGTGCTGCTCTGCTCTCCTCTCTCAGTGTTTCACCGCATGGATTTCTGAGCTCTCTCGTTTCCTCTCCTGGAGGTGTCTCTCCGTCTCGGTTCACATGGGACTTGTCCTTCCAGGTTGTTTCTGGAACAAAAGCCTCTCTTCGTGCCTCATGCTCGGCGCCAGGGCTTCGTAGCTGAGGGCTCTTCGCCATGGCCGAGCCGGGAGCAGTTTCCGACGCTTTGGCGGCTCCGCTGCTCGAGTTTACCGCCGAGGCTGCGTCTCCTGGCCGGGATGCGGCTCGCCGGGGCTGCCAGGGCCACGGCGCCGAGGGGCTCTTCTCCAACGGCGGCTACAAGGAGCTCAGCAGCCCCGGGGTGGGCAGCCGGAGTCGAGACACGTCCGCCGAGAGGAACCAGCCGAGTGGGAACCCACCCTGTGGGATTATGAAGGTTAGTCAGCTGCTTCTCACTGTCTGTCTGTTCAACTGAGATGCAGTAACGTAACGTAACGTTACCTCCTCAGACTCGCTGTCTTTACCTGAGATGCAGTAATTAACTCAGAGGCTACTGTCACTGTTTTAAACTGAGATGTCATCGCTCAGAAGCTGTGGTCACCGTGTTTAACTCACATGCAACAACTCTGTGGTCACTGTATTTCTACCTGAGATGCAGTAGAAGCCATAGTCAGTGTTTTACCTGTGATGCAGTACCTGAGAGGCTAGAGTCAGTCTGAGATGCCATAGCACAGAGACGAGTCACTGTCTTATTAACTGAGAGGCAGTAACTCCGATGCCTTAGTCACTGTGTTGTAACTGAGATTTAGTAGGTTAGAGGCTTTAGTCACTGACTACGTGAGATGCAGTCGAAGCTGTAATTATTGTGTTTTGCCTGAGATACAGTAATTAGCTCAGAGGCTACTGTAACTGGTTTTAAACTGAGATGTCATCAGGCGCTTTGGTCACTGTGTTTAACTGAGATGCAGGAACTCAGAGGCTGTAGTCACGGTGTTTTTACCTGTGATGCAGTACATAAGAGGCCAGAGTCAGAGTCAACATATGTATCTCTATAGCACAGAGACAAGTCACTGTTATTACTCTTATTACTCTATATACTCTTATTACTGAGAGGCAGTAACTCTGATGCTTTAGTCACTGTTTTAACTGAGATGTAGTAGCCTTAGAGGCTTTAGTCACTGACTACTTGAGATGCAGCAGAAGCTGTGATCATTGTGTTTTACCTGGGATGTAGTAGAGGCTATGGTCAGTCCTTTACCTGAGATGCAGTAATAAGCTCAGAAGGTACTGTAACTGTTTTTAAACTGAAATATCATCGCTCAGAAGCTGTGGTCACTGTGTTTGACTGAAATGCAAAGACTCTGAGGCTGTAGTCACTGTATTTCTACCTGAGATACAGTAGAAGCTATGATCATTGTGTTTAACTGAGATGCAGTAGATGCTAATGTCAGTCTCTTTGCCTGAAATACATTAGAGGCTATAGTTAGTCTTTTTACCTGAGATACAGTACATTAGAGGCAATAACTCGGATGCTTTAGTCACTGTGTTTTAACTGAGATGTAGTAGAAGCCATAGTCAGTGTTTTTATCTGAGATGCAGTACATTAGAGGTTAGAGTCAGTCTTTAACTGAGATGCCATAGCACAGAGACGAGTCACTGTCTTGTTAACTGAGAGGCAATAACTCAGATGCTGTAGTCACTGCGTTTTAGCTGAGGTGTAGTAGCTTAGAGGCTTTAGTCACTGCCTTTTATGTGAGATGCAGTAGAAGCTGTGCTCATTGTGTTTTACTTGAGATGCAGTAGAGGCTATGGTCAGTCTTTGTACCTGAGATGCAGTAGAGGCTATGGTCAGTCTTTGTACCTGAGATACAGTAGAGGCTATGGTCAGTCTTTGTACCTGAGATGCAGTAGAGGCTATGGTCAGTCTTTGTAACTGAGATGCAGTAGAGGCTATGGTCAGTCTTTGTACCCGAGATGCAGTAGAGGCTATGGTCAGTCTTTGTACCTGAGATGCAGTATAGGTTATGGTCAGTCTTTATAGTGGTGGCTATAGGAATCAGAGGTCCCAAAGTCTACCATGCAAATATAGCCATTTTATTTACTATCCAAAACCACATCAGAGTTTATACACCGATCAAGCAATTACAGATTGTATGGACCCTCACAGAGCAGGTTCTATTTGGGTGGTGGATCATTCTCAGCACTGCAGTAACACTGATGTGGTGGTGGTGTGTTGTGCTAGTACGAGTGGATCAGACACAGCCGTGCTGCATGGGGGTCCTGACCACTGAAGAACAGGGTAAAAGGGGGCTAACAAAGTATGCAGAAAAACAGATGGACTACAGTCTGTAATTGTAGAACTACAAAGTGCACCTATATAGTAAGTGGAGCTGATAAAATGGACAATGAGGGTAGAAACAAGGAGGTGGTCATAATGTTATGCCTGATTGGTGTATATGTAATGTTGATGATGGTAAAATAATGGTCAGTCTGAGAAATAAGTTTTCTTGGGGACTTTTTTGCCTTAGGACATCCTTCTTGTATTCCTCCGCCATGAATGGATTAAAATACATTGATTAAAATACGTTTTAGACCAAAACTTTGTCACACAACTGCTGTAAAACTGCGACATATCAGGCAGCATATTCATAACCATTTCATGTAATAGCTTTCTGTGAAGGAGCTTTTAGAGGTGGACGTCTGGTTCCTATCAGTACCACTGTGAACAATTCTGTCTTGGTAAGTTTCTCTAGAATGGAGCATTTCACAGCAAACCACTCTGAATGACTTTGTTGACATGTTAACATTTTAATCATGCAGAAATTGTGAAAAATTGGTAGAATTCCCCTTTAACTGAAGAGCAGTCTATGGCCTTTTGTACTACTGAGATGCATTATTTCATAACTAAGATGCAGTAGTCACTGTCCATTTATCTGATATGCAGTAGCTTGGATTGCCATTACTAACTTAAACGCAGTGAGTTGAATGCTAGAGTCACTGTTTTTATAGTTGTTGCACTGAGGTGCAGTAATTGACTCTAGACAATAGTTACCGTTATTTTATGTGGGATGTAGCAGCTTAAAGGCCAGCCACTGTCCTTTTAACTGAGATGCAGTGCCATAGAGAGTATGGTCACTTTGTACCTGAGATGCAGCAGAGGCTGTAGTCCCTGTGTTACTTTAGAATACATCAGCTCAGAGGCTGTAGGTAGGCCACTGTCCTATTATCTCAAATGCTGTAATGTTGTAGTCATTATTTGGTGCATAGTGTAGTGCAGCAATTAGCTCAGAGGCTACAGTCACTTTTTAACCTGATATGCATTAGGCTCAGAGGCAGTATATAGAGTCTTTTAAACTAAGGTGGGAAAAGAAATGCCTGAATCCCTGCAGCAGTAGCTAACTCAGTAAACCTGCAGCCTTGCCGAGCAGCAGGTCATCAGCGTCCATGAAGCCTGACACATGCATTTCAGTGGAGTGAGCTGTGACTAGGCAGGTGCTGCAACGCTCAAAATCATATCTCATTTTATCATGTCGTCTTCATGAGCACTTTCCGCTCACAACGGCTGCTTTCTTATTCCCTGGCGGAGGAGAGATTGATATACATCTGATCACTGCTACAATCTGACGTAAGCTCAGAATACAGTAGTGATGCTTATCTCAGTTCTACCACTGCACTCTGTGGCATAGCATAAAACTTTGTTGTGCCTGATACCAAAATACATTGTATTTGAAAACAAGTTCACTTTATAATCTATATACAAAGTGAAGAAGGTTAAAACTCTAAAGATGGAGTAATTATGTGTAGTCATGACATAGCTAAATCAGACATGACAATTACTGTAAACTTCTACGTTATATTAGCAGATTTCCAGTGTTATGTAACATTAGGAGTCTTGCCCAAGGATTGGTATAGCAATCGAGCTGTTCCTGTCTCAATTAGGAATTGAACCGTGTAGTTGTATGTGGAGCAGTGGTGATATTCACTATGCTGTCCATTTGAATGAGTTAAAATGAGTAAAAATGCCTTGCACTAGTTTCTACATGTGCATCAGTGCGTGCTCGAGACAGTAATAATTACATTTTCGCATTTATAGGCAAATAGTATGTCAGCCACTGGTACATTGTGCACCCCAAAGAGACATGGCATAATAGGGAATAACACCTATGCCTTCTCTACGAGCATGAGAGTAGCTTCCTGCAGAGATTGTAGTTTGTGACTGGTAGCTGTAGACTGTGACCTTAGGTTAGCTTGTTCAAAGGGTGACTGTTGTCACTTTCTTTGCATGTTTTTAAAATCACTTGTCCAGCAGATGCCATGTAAACTGACATGGCTTTAAATGAAAGGTGAAAAGAGATCTGAAATGGACCAATGGATCAATCAGTTTGATCGATCAGTTGACCCATGGCTTAAGAACTGAGTGACGCAGGAGCTTTGTTGCTAAACTAATTAAGATGGCCGGGATTGGGTAGACAGAAATTAATCATCGGTCACTATTGGAACACACACACACACACACACACACACACACACACACACACACACACGCACACACACACACACACACAGGATAGAATATCCAAATTGCTTTCACTCTCTCATGCTCACTCACCCCTGTGTCACACGCACAGTCACCATTAGCATCCGGCTCTGTTACCACTCAGAGAGAGAGAGGGAGAGAGACATAGAGCAAAAGGGACATGTACAGTCATATGTGAAAGATTGAACCCCCTCAGTCCAATTACATTTATAAATGAATTTTCTAGTTTGAAATAAGTACACTTCTCCTGTACAGGGAACTTGCAACATTTAGTGCACAATTTCTGTTTATTTGAGTTTAACACACATAACACATGAATAATGCCATAACTTTTAGCCACAAGCCACATTTTCTGTTGTATTTTTTCCCAATATGTTAAATTCAGCAAATAAATGGAAATTATGCATTAAAATGTACAGAAGTGTGTTCTCTGCAGAGCATGTGTTAACTCATTTTCACTTAGAAAATCAACAAAATATAACTCCATGTAACTCTCTATATAGACACATGTATGAGGAAACACAAGTGTTCTTCAAGCCCTTGAAATGCACCCTGGTCCGTGATTCACAGTGAGAAATAACATTAGTAATTGACTGGTAAGTGTGTATATATTAGGTCCCGGCTAATGTTCTGGTCAGCTGATAATATTGGCCAACATTGACGACCCACAGGTTCATCAGTATCGGCAAAAGGATTGCCAGTCATGCCCTGATAATTACAGATTTTGCAATCTTGCAACCAGCCAAAAGGACTAATCTTAAAACAATTGGGGCTCTGAGGAACTCAATGTGACTGACCCAGTGTTTAACATCATTACAGCAATACAATATAAACTGGTAAATTTGAACACAGTCACGGGTCGAACAATAAAAACATGTAAAATATATCGAAACTTAAACTTTAGCAATGAGAATAACAATTTATTACAAAACCCCTTTCCCTAAGAGAACTAAAATAGATAAATAAATAATAGAGGTAATTAATGAACAGAAACCAAAACTAAAATTCTTATTATGGCAGTCAGTACTGGTCAATATATTGGAATGTTTAGCCACTCCAAATCTGTCCGGTTTCAGCTACATGTTCATATTGATTTCATTCAGTTAATGATATGCTTAGCTCACGATTGCTCTCTGCTCTCAGTACTGGGTTTACGATTTGATCTTTTGAATAAAATTACAATGAAGAAGTTGACTTGTGATCTTTGGTGTTTAAACACAGCCAACTAACTCCAAATGATGACTTTAGAGGAGAAGGAAAAAAATCTACTGTACTTTTAATGTAAGTCAATAGAACCATTTGTTTCCAAGTAATTTTGGGCCATTTATTTTAGTCTATTCATCATGAAATTTGCACACAATGTAAAGGACAACAGGCATTTTCAAATTATGTCAAAAACTGAAAAATTTGGAGATTCAAGGTTTTGTTCTGACAGCAGTGATATACACAAATGTATTCTTATGTAGCAACGTTTGTGAGGTTGGACAAGCTGGCAAAAATCTCAACCTAATGAGGAATTGTAGCAGTTTAGAGGAACTGCGTAACATTTCTAGCTTTAAATGCTACACTACCAAGCTGGACTGTGTTGTAGCTAAGCTGAGTTGGAGACAGCAATGACTAAATTGCCACTATGCTAACACTAGCTCGATTACACAAATATTTTTGATCTGTCTTAACAGACCTTTCGTTTACAAAAGAAGTATAATGTATATTGGCCAATATTGCCCATCTCCATGATGTATGTTGTTACATTTGTTCATTGCGATGTATTGTATGATGATGTATAGTTACACCTTTAGTAATAAACGTCTGTTTGTTTTGGAAGGTTTACTTATCTGAGGGTACATTGACGGCACAGCGGCCCCCAAACAGCGTCACATTGTCATTGGGTTGATTCAGTTTGCTTAGCAACTGACACGAAGCAGCACGTTGTTCTGTCACTTGCCTCCTTTATTGAATTCTGCTGCGGCTGTGTGGGTGTCTTTGGCGCTGGCACAAGGGAGCGAATGACGGGGAAAAGAGTGTAAGGGATGAACAGGCCGCCAGTTTTGTCTTCAAGGGTGATATGTGTGTGTTCCGCTGGGCCGTGGTGGGGGGGCAAGCCCAAAAATAAACAGTCCCTAATCTGTACCCCAGACATGCATGAAAGTCTTCCTCTAATAGTGCTACCCCAGGGTACTGTTGTGATGCACGTCCTCCTCCCCCCTGCCTATGGTTCAATAAATACAATAAATGCAAACAATTCACAGAAAATCCCTCTGGAGAAAACATGTTAGAAGAGTGTAGAGTGGAGACGTTGTCTGAACACCAGAAGGCTCAAGTCAGCCCTGCATTACTCCTCTGAATTAGGAAAAGTTACAAAAGCTCTGCTTTACTGTGCTGGGCTACTTTTCCTTTGTGTAGACTGTATTTGCTTCTTTAGTTTTGCACTGGAGCTGCAAGTCTAAAAAGTAACAGAAGCTCATAATTACTAGTTAGCATCATACAAAATTGTGTGACACTAACTGTTATCTATAAAAATGGGCAAGAATACAAACAAAACTTGGGTGTCAAGATGGCTAATACTAATGTTTTAACTGTACAGCGTACTTTTTACATTTTAATAGATAACAGTATGTCATTCACCACCAGTCAAAAGTTTGGATACATTTCTCTCTTTTCTGTTTTCCACATTTTAGAATAATATTTAAGAAATTAAATCTATATAATAGCTTATGTGTAATTACTCCAGTCAGAAACATTAACCATCTGCCAAACAGGGCTATTTAGGCCCCGTCCTCTCTTATTAAAATAGAACTGATTGGCTGAAATCCATTTACAAGGACAGACATTCAACTGATTAACCTTTAATGATAAACACATTGTAATTATGATGATGTAATAATTAAATCCAACTCTGTGTTTTCCATCTTAAAATTTCCCTAAAATCCAAAATGGAAACTACTCACTGGTGTGTGCAAGAAGAAAATGAATAGTGTCCTTTTTAATGAGCTCTAAAAGTGACATTGTTTAGTTATAATGTGTTATCATAATATATAATATGCTTTTCTGAGTATATTGTGGATATCGTCTATACTTAAAGAACACTGACCAATTGCGTTTCATCAAAAAGAGAGCATAATTAGTCCTATTGCATGTAGCGCAGTGCAAGTGTTAAATAAAAAGTGTTAAATAAAACTCATTGTATTCATTGTTTTTGATGGCAGTTTTTAAATGTGGCAGAACTAGTGTATTTTGTCCATGTGCCAAAATAGTGAGATGTGTATTATGTATAGTGAAAATGTCTTCAAGTATCGTGATATGATATTTTTCGCCCATCCCTACTTAAATATGCATTTTTCTATTGTTAAAATAAGATCTACATATAGAAAACCACAACATTGGAATAGCTTTGTTAGAAGTATTGTCTTTAAGATTAGAAAAACCATAAAATTAGGTGCATCCAAACTTTTGACTGGTACTGTACAGTGTCAGCAGGTCTGTTTGAGATATGCAGTTTTGTGCAATGCTGATTAATGTGTTTGGCCTTTCACCACCACATTTGCTTGTAGCTCCACTGCAAATCTAAATAAGCAAACCTCAGACACTGAAAGTGTCTCGGCTGAACGGCCTTACGTGGAGTAAGGGGAAAGTCCGATAAACTTGATTTTTCACTTAACTATTGCCTTGAATGCTTAATAGGATCAGGCATGCTGGCTATGTGTTTTCATGGCTCTGTTAAAGCTCTTTTCTGTCACCCCGACTTGCTGAGACACATCCGCTTTCTCTGAAAGCCTGAGGCTACAGCTAACAGAGCGGACTACGGATGGACTAGAACATGCTCTCCCTCTCTCTTTAACACTTTCTCTGAGTGAGACACTCCATCTCACTTGGCAGTGTGGTGGAGCAGAACAGTTCAGACAGGGACCGGCACTGCACTATTAATCTTATATAAATTGAAGTATCAATTTGTATCTGCAATTAGTTAATCCCGAATAGGCAGAATTAATGTGTTGCTTTTAGCGGTATGGCCGCTTGCATCAGAGCTGGACAGATCCAGCTATAAACAGCACTGCTCATTAAATGAATGCGTTTTGCACCCGTAGAGGACGTCAGGAGGTGCATTTATTTAATCATCGATAGTGATCTGAATTGAATAGATTTTGGAGCCCTTTATCTGGACAGCTTGTGTGAGAACACGTGGCTTAGGGACACTTTCTCCTCCATAGCCACCTCTTGGTCACGTGACTAGTGTCTACGACCTTGTGGATAACGGAAAAGTATGTTTCTAGATTTATTTATTTAGCCACCTACATTTTTTTGTATTTTATTTTTTCTCTTGAGATCCACTTATAACATTTTTTTTATTTTATGTTCCCAAAGACTTTATACCTTAAAATTAAACAGGCTGTTTTGCTACTCTGTCTGTAAAGTCCATTTCACACCAGACACAGTAACCCCAGCATGCAAAACACAAAAATATGCTTTGAATCTGTTTGTGTTTATGCTATAATGTACAGTTTAGGCCAGGGGTCAACAACCCATAGGTTAAGAAGAGCCATTTTGTCCTCTCAACAAAAATCAAACAACCTTGAGAGCCACAATTTATGCCCATTTTACCATCTTAGCTCTAAATTTGTCTTAGTATGTGCTAATGTGCTAGTAGAGGCTAACGAATGTAATGTAAACGAAAATGCTCTGCTTTAAGCTTTAGCTCGACTTTCTCACATCTCCGGCAGGAAACTTTTCCAAAAGTGGAATAGTTTCTTGTAAAATCAGTGTCTCTCAGTGTTTGATTTTTTACGAGGCTGCAGTCAGGTTGTCGTCCGCTAGCTTCTTGTTTGAATTTTGAAATTTGAACGAGAAGCTGACTTCAGCTTTGTGACTTTTTTTAGTGTTTGACAGTTTCTCATTGCAGATTAAACATAACAGGAAACCAGTGCTTATAAATGCAGATAAGTCCATTCATCTCCATATTCTTGATGTTTGTCTTAAATCTTGCTCTTCGATGTTTCATTAACTACTAGCTAGGTGAGATTATTGTCTGCCATGCTATGGTGACCAGCAGTTTGCGTGCCAACCTTCAGTGTGAATTAAGTTATACATTAACTCCAATGTTTAAGACCATTTATTGTTAAGACCATGTTAGAACGATCAGCAGAGCCTATTTTACTCCAAAGGAGGATTATTTTATTTTTTACCTTACCTGTGGAGCCGGAACAGGACAGCAAAAGAGCCGCATGCTGCCGACTTCTGCTCTAGGCTAATAAACAAATCAACAAATGTAGTTTTAACTGTTTGACAAATTGATAGATCTGTTGTGTAGGTTTATGTTGTTTATTGTTGATCTCTTTATAGTATGAACATAAAATTTATTTAAGCAATAAATTGACAAAAACAGGCATTTATACTATGTGAAAATGCAACGCAAACAGAAACCGCTTTTGCCTTGTGACGAGTGTGTGTCACATCTGGTGTGAAATAACAAGCTTCATGGAGTGGTTCTAAATTAGCACGCATGCTGCATCACATCTGGTGTGAAATGGGCTTAAGACTGATATAAATGACCCCTGTTCTAATTGGCTGTCCTGTTTTGTGCCTTGTTCAAAAAGCAGTCCAGGCTGACGAGCTGTTTTTGCAGTTTAGTTTCCATATATGGACTGTATGGTTTGATGAGTGAACCACTTAACAATGTTTACATATTACAGCAAACTCTTTTATCTAAAAAAACAGGCGAGGAAAAAAGTTTTTTCCATGATTTCCATGATATGAGCCCTTTAACCTACTGAAAGTCAGCTCTTAGCAGTCTAGAGCTACTGAGCTTGTTCAAGATGAACTGCACCTTGCCTTGGTGGTCAGCGAGAGTAGCCTGTTGCAGTAGTTGAGGAAGGAGCCGTCACGCAGGGCAGTTTTATCAGCAGCCCCCCACGTGACCTGGCAGCTCTTGCGTTCACATTCCCAAGGTGATCTTTTTTTGAAGAATATACACAGTATTTTCACATGTGAAAATTACTGCCAACACTACACATTGTGATAGGATACATGCTGTATTCAACACAGTTTGTGCCTACATGGTTGTCGTCTGAGCTTCTAGCCAAAGAGGGTGAGGCTTAGTCATCATTAAGCTGTTTCTCAGCTCGCACAGCCACATGTCTACTATCTTATTGTTATTCTGCTGTACATTTAATTTACATTACTTAGCAATTTAAATGTGATTTCATAATCGAATAATTTATTACAGTTATGTGATTAAGTACATTTACATTTGATTTGTATTCTGGATCAACAGGTCCAAGTCTGCGCTTTTGAATTTATTCATTTTGTTTCGATGTCAGACAATGACAAAAGATGTTTTATTTTTCCACAAAATAAGACCAATAAGACCCTGTGCACAACAGTAACGTTTCATCAAATTCATATAAAAATCATAATAACATATCTTCAAGTGTGGTATTAATTTAAAGTTTAGAACCTGCACTTTCCACAGAGTGTTTTCCTCGTTTCAGTGAGCTACCAGTGAGAAAATTAAACTAAATGTAAGAAGAGGCATACACCACTGGCGACCTAAGAGAATTTAATAAGTAAGATAAGTGGTCTTGAGAATAACTAATGTAATATGTTGATAATGCCACACTCAGCACTGTGTGTGATCAGTCTCAGATGCTCTTGCTGAGTCTCCTTTGACCCTTTTGTATGTTTATGAAGCCTGACAGATGCATTTCAGAGGAGTTGGGCTTATGTAATGCAGCAATCAGATATAGTTGCAATTGCAGTATCACTCAAAATAATGTTACCTTTTAATCACGCCACCTTAATGAGGACCACCTGTGCAGAACTGACGTATTTAGTTGGATTCTCATTTAGATAAGTCTGCTGCAATCTTGCCACTTGTTCTATGTGGTAAGTGAACGCTAAAAACCGCTAAGAACACTTTTGTGTTTCCTGCTGGGCCTTTTCATTCAGCTCTATTAGACGTTCATAATACTCTGCATGCTTTTCCCTGGACTCCTTGTACTCAGCAGGGTTGAGAGAGCTGCTCGTAATCAGTCTAATGCTTATACTCTAGGTCCACATGTGATGAATGGGATAAACACTGTGGCCACCCAATGTTAACTGCACCATATTATGAGGATTTAGGTATGATTGAACTAGCACCAACCTTGATCTGTTCCAATGTAAAGTATTCGTTTGAGGTCTAACCTCTGAACCAAAGTATTTGTTCCATTCCATCATCATTTATTGTTTGTTAATTGCTAGCATGAAATTTGTCTTTACAGCACTAAAAACTCAACACATATAAACTATTTTGGTCAAAAAAGTGCAAGCCAGTCTTCAAACATGTCGTATAATTGATCTACCAATGGATATATAACAATCTCTGTGCAGGCCTAATTAGTATGTGACCTATAATATTGTTAATATACTAGCTGTTAGTATTAGCATTTAATGCATAATATTACAGTTTATCATAATTCAGCTACTATCCAGATACCAAATGCTTAGTTTTAGAGACGTTGATTATTGGCACAAGCCCTCATGTACAGGCGAAAAATGATTGGAATCAGCCAGGGGGCGGGTCCAGAGGTAGGGTCATGGACTTGGCCCCAGTCCAAGCACAACATGCCTTAGCAGATATAGCACACAGGCAGAGTTTTATAATGGCCTGTGTTTGTAGTCATTTTTGAGGAGGAGTCTCAAAAGCAGATGTCTGTCAAATTTCCTGCAAGCTGACCTTTTGATCTTGGTGTGTTAAGCAATAGATTTTTAACGAACAAGTCAAAACATGTGTAAAACATATATTTAGTATTTGCGCTGGGCAATATGACTGTTTGCTGTTATTGCGATTAAATTCTGTAACAGTATGTCACAACTGTGGACATAGTCAGTACCTAAAACACTCCCCAACTTATTGTTTGATTACAAAGAGAGCATAATTGGTCCTGTTTAATTGGATTTAGTGCAGCTCAGAATGTAAAATGTCAAATACAAATTATTGGATGCATGGTTTTGATAGAGTTTTTTAAATATGGCACAACTTTGTCTGTTCCAACTTATCTGATGTTGGAAAAAAAATTTGGCATATTATTTATTGAGAAAACTTGTGGTATTGTGGTATTACATTTTTGCCTTATTGCTCAGCTCTGCTTAGAATTGTCATAGTTGTTGAACTAAACAAACTTACAAAATTACTGTACAGCAATTGTTTGTTTTTCAGGGTGCACCTAAATGTTTCTTTTTATGTCAAAAAAAAAAAAAACATGGAGGACCAAGCCTCCAGACCCCGCTACAGGGGGTAGATTTCTGAACTTTTCGGCTTTGTCCAGCTCATGACTTGGCGTGTCTGAATGGTAGTTGTGAATGTATTCGTGTGATTAGATATTTTACCCCGTCTGCAAATGACTGTAATACACCCTGAAAAATATATGGCATGAGGTAGATTAGTATAAAAGTCCTAGGAAATTGGAAACAGACAAGATCAGAATAGGACAAATAAAAATCTGAATGTCAGTTCATTACCAGTGTAAATTATTGGAGTAAGGCCCAAAATCCTTATTTTTACCCCTCCCCTTGTTTTCAAGTGTCACCTTGCCCCTTTGGAACTGAGTTAAAAGGGGTAGTGGTTGAAATCTTCCCTATGAAATGAGACCCTCAAATAAAAGAGAACATTTCTTCATTAACAGGCTACTAGCAGTGCTCTGTAGGCGACCCTGCTAGTCTGCAGTGACAGCAGAGGATTTAGAGGATCATATGCCTTCAAACATTAAACTAAGATACAGTGGTTATCATAATTTTTAACCGAGAAAATACTTCCAATTATGGCTTCATTTGGTTGCTTGTGCAGCCATCTTGCCTGTTTTTCTTATATTTCTTGTAACACTCTGTTTGGAGTGAGCCTCTAAAAAACCTTTGTTTGGAGGGCCATGTAGCTCTAACACTTCGCCCTACCCCTCTATCTCAACAAAAATCGGGACACCCTACCCCTAGACATGAACATGCTAAATGGAGAGGTAAGTTGTAGGAGTGAGGGGTGAAATGGGATTGGGCCTATGTCTGATGAAGCCAGGAATGATGATTTAGTTGTGGGAGCAGTATCCAGCAGTAAGTAATATGAGATGCACTAGGTTGTTGCTAAGCTAACATGCTAACAGGCAGAACCATGCCCCTGTTCAGATGTAATGGGGTTTGGCTTTGGTGATGTAATAGTGCCTCTTTTCATTACAGCGTGGTTGTGGAGAACATATGGAAGCAACGTGTGGAAACACACACATGCACAGGCTCAGGAGTGGCATGATGAGAATCTGGGTCAGTGGTCTCTAGTGTTCACACTCTGCCTCAGCAGAGACATCAGACAGCATGAGTGTGTGTTATTGGAGGAGATGTACAGCGAGTTAGAGGCATGTGTGGTCTATAAGTGATTAGTTTAACGCTGTACTACTTGCTTATTAACAGCAGCTCGGCTGGGTGTGAGGCACAACGGAAGGGAAGAGGCGGTCTGAGCTTGTGTGTGCCGTCTCTGTGGTGATGCTTCTGTCTCCCACGGTTACAGTGCTGTCAGAGGACACTGCTCACTCACGCTGTTACAGCACCCGGGGACAGCTGTGTGTGTCTGTGCCAACCATCAGAGACAAACAGAAGAGGCCTTTACCAGTGCCCATCTCATTTACTCTAATGATCTCTCCCTCTCCCTCTCTCTCTGTCTCTCTGTCTTTATTCTTCTCTCACACTACCCTCTGTCACGCTTCTCTTTGTTTTTCTTGGAGAGAGAAAAAAAGAGAGAGAATGTGAGAGATACAGAGAGACATAAATACGCAGTGAGACGGAGAGAGAAAGACACAGTGAGAGAGCACGAGAGAGAGAGCGAGCTATATAGAGAAAGACAAATGGAGAGAGTGAGAGTGATAAAGAGAGAAAATGGGAGTGAGAGAGGGCAAGGAGAGACAGAGAGAGTGAGATAGACAGAGAGAGAGACGGTGAAAGAGAGAGATAGACAGTAAGTGGGAAAGCGAGAGAGAAAGTGAGGGAGAGTGAGGGACTAAGAAAGTAAGAAAGATAATAAGTGAGAAAAAGAGAGAGAGAGAGAGAATCACACGTCTGGCGGTCTGTTGTTTAGTGTGAAATCTGTCCATTCTTTTTGTTCTCTTATAGCTCTTCATAGAAATGACCTCATGTGCGCTCTCTCTCTCTCTCTCTCTCTCTCTCTCTCTCTCAGGAAGTGGCTTTGTAATCCAGCAGCTCCCATTCCGTCTCTCAGCCTGGGAGACCGCCATGAAACACAATACTCTATAACTCAGCACATGTGTGTATGTGTGTGTGTAGAAAGAGGGGAAGAGTGTTAGGTAGCGTGTGCCAGTGGTGTTGTTTGGGAGTGGAGAGTAAATTGTGTGAGAGCGGTCTGCAGCTGGTCTGGGTTAGCTGTGTGTTGTTTGGGAAAAACTTGCCGGGCACTGTGCTAAAACACAAAAGACCAGAGAACAGCAAACGCCAACAAACACCAACATCCTAATGTTTACAGATGTTTTCGAATGTTTAGAAAAAGAGCTGATAAAGCAAATAATCCAGTGTTAATGAAGGAGGAGATTCTGTAACAACCAAATGAAAAGAAAGAGCGTAATCTAGAATAGTGTGAATGGGGAGAATATTCTAGAACAGTCTGAATGGGCAGACCATTCCAAGAACATTGTGAATGGGAGGATAATATTCTAGAACAGTATGAACAAGGGCATTCTAGAGCAAAGTGACTGGAGGGGAACATTCTAGAACAGTATGAATAAGTAAATAGGATTGAACATTCTAGAACTGTGAATGGCAGTGAACATTCTAGAACAGTATGAATAAGTAAATAGGATTGAACATTCTAGAACTGTGAATGGCAGTGAACATTCTAGAACAGTGTAAAATAGAAAGAACATTCTAGAGTAGAATGAGTAGGGGAGATTGCTCCAGAAGAGTGTGAATGAGGAGAGAACATTCTAGAACAGTGTAAAATAGAAAGAACATTCTAGAGTAGAATGAGTAGGGGAGATTGCTCCAGAAGAGTGTGAATGAGGAGAGAACATTCTAGAACAGTGTTAAGTTGGGGTGAGATGTTTTTTTTGTTTTTTCAAGTTTATTGGTGAGGTTTACTGGGATTTCATGGGATTTGTTGATGTTTGTCAGGTTTTGTTTGGGTTTGTTGGTGTTCGCTGAGGTTTGTCAGTGTTTGTGGGGTTTGTTGGTGTTAGGGTTTGCTGGGGGTTGTTGGATTTTGTTTGGGTTTTGTTGGCTTTTATTTGTTTTTTGGGGTTTTGTTGGGGTTTGTCAGCATTGATGGGGTTTGTATTGTATTGTATTTGAATTATATTTTTGTTGGTGTTGGGGTTTGTAGGGGTTTGTTGGATTTTGTAGGGGGTTGTTGGGTTTCGTTTGGGTTTGTTGGGTTTTATTGGGGTATGTATGGGTTTATTGAGATTTATTGGGTATTGGTGATTTTTGCTGTTTGTTGAGGCTTAATGGTGTCTGTGAAGTGTTTGTGTTTATTGATGTTTATAGGGGGTTGTTGGTGTTTGTTGATGTTTATAGGGTTTGTTTGTGTTTGTTGATGTTTATTGGGGGTTGTTGGTGTTTGTTTGTTGGTGTCTTTTGGGGTGTGTTGATGCTTGTAATGTTTGTTAAAGTTTAATGGCTCAGTGTACTCTGGCCTAAAAACTCAAATAAAGCAAAACTGGACATAATGTACTGCAGGATGTTATGGTTACAGACCAGCTTAATTCCCCAAGAAGTTCAGTGTTTAGCTTGATGAACAGAGCAGTTTGGCTTTGTTTCCTTTCTTTCTCTCTCTCTTTCTCTCTCTCTCTCTTTCTCTCTCCCTCCCTCTCTCCATTTTCTCTGAAAGAGAAAAGGATATAGAGATATCCGATTACTCCACTGAAAGCTTGCTGTAATCATTGTACACTTACATGCATACTGGAATGGAAGGTAATTTAAGTAGCCAATCTCTTCTCTTCTCTTCTCTTCTCTTCTCTTCTCTTCTCTGCCCTTCTCTGCTCTTCTCTGCTCTTCTCTGCTTTGCTCTGCTCTGCTTTTCTCTCCACTCGATCTGTCCATAGTCCTAATGCTTCCTGATGCGACTGAGCAGTAATACAGCCTTCGAGAAGCAGGATTTGAAACAGACATAATGGTGGTACCTCCACTGTATATTATATTACTTTTGCTATCCAAATAAAAGCAGTTTATTCCTTAGTTGAATACAACCTGAGTGTAAAAGAGCATTTTTTTTCTAAATAAAATAATTCAGGTTTGATGTTGTTGATGCCGCTGTTGTGAAATATTCAGCACATTCCTCTCTTGATGCTTTCTTTGTCTGCTCTTTTGCTTCTACCCATCTGTGCCGTGCTCGAGCCAGCAGAGAGTACCAGTCAGTCATTTACATTCACTCTGTAGGCTTCCACTGAAGCAGGAGAATCCGTTTCACACTGCTGGTGTGGGATTTGTTGCATTCTCCTTTCCTTTTGTTCACTGCGACAAATTAGGCTGGAACTCAATGCAAGTGTAACATCCTTTAAAACTTGCAAGGTTGTGCCTTACTCCAAAATCAATAAGACTGCATAAAGTGTCGGTCTCTCTCTCTCTCTCTCTCTCTCTCTCTCTCTCTCTCTCTCTCCCTCTCTCTCTCTCTCTCTCTCTCTCTCTCTCTCTCTCTCTCCTCCCCCCCCCCTCTCTCTCTGTGTGTCTCTGTCTCTTTCTTTGATATCTGGTATAGAGGATATAGAAACAGGCCACAAGGTAATATGTTATTAATATTTCTCCAGAAGGTCCCCGTCCATACATCCTTCTTCCTGTCCTCACCTATAACATGTTCTGATCAATTTCTCTCAGAACAGTGTGCTGTAGCTAATAGTAGAGCTGTTACAGTGGCTAATTTGATTAGTCTACTGCATGATATGTCATTGAACATAAAATATCCATATCACAAAGAAAGCTTGTTTTGTACTAGAAGCGATGCAGCACTGCAGCAGAATGGAGTGTTTTTGAGTTTCCTGTGTGAGAGTAACCTGGCTCACATTTATTTGGGGGAAGCACCATAAGACACATTATTTCATACCTAATTACAGTTTGATGTGTAGCCTTTGTGATGTCTTTTCACTGGGTTGATTTTTACTGATGAAAGAAAAGACAGGTGCAATTTTCAACACACTAAAACATTTCTCATGGGAGGAAGACAAAGGGGAGGAAGAACTGTATTCATTAAGCAGTAACAACAATGGAGTTATCAGTTTTCTTTTAGCTAGTGCACTTTAAAGATGCAGACACAGCCCATTCTGCTAAATACTGTCAATTCATCACTGCATTGTTGAGGCACTGGATCACTGTTCTAGATATACTGAATGTTACTGAAATACCCATAAAATACCCAAGGGATATAAGTGTGAATGTTTTTATTTTTAAACATTCTATCAAATATTATCTCAAATATTAGAATATTCTGCAAGAAGCCATTTCAGTTTAATAACTGACTTGTTGTTTTTCTTCTTTTTCTTCTTCTTCTGAGCTCAGTCTACTGTTGTTTTAATTTTTTTTTTTTTTTACCCTTATCAAATATGTACTATCACAGCGTTCACCACAATACTAAATACAAGCTAAACTAGAAGTATTACTTTATAGAAAATAAAAACAAGAGTGATTAATGCACTCATAAGAACAACTGAAGCAAAACTGAAATTAAAAGCCAAAATTAAAAACTAAATAAAAATAAAAACAGCTCCATGTTACTAGTGACACAGTAGTGTCGGTCTTGATAAACAACATGCATGCATGCATGGTAGACATGTCGGATATTCAAATGGATTTTCCATTTTCAAATCACTGCTGTTGGAACAAAACCTTGTATCTCCAAAATAATAACTTTACAGGAGAATGAAAAAAATCTACTTTACTTTTAATGTAATCAATGGAACTAGACTTTTTCCCAAGTAATTTTGGGTAATTTCTTTTGGTCCATTCATCATGTAATTTAAACACAATTTAAAGAGCAACAGGTATTTTCAAATTATTTCGTAAATTGAAAAACGACAACAATGAAGATATGAGATTTTGTTCCGACAGCAGGAAAATATTGTAATTATCAAATTTATTGAATATTATTGAATATTTGTTGCAGCCCAGTTTTAAATCATAAAAATAGTAATATTTATTGAAAATCCTGTCCTGATGTGTTGATTTTTTTAAGGATTGTTTTAAAACGTATTGTCTCAGCTTTAGTCACGAGTGACAAATGTTGTGGTGATATTTAGTCTGTGATTCCAGTGGCGTGTAGCTCGCCACGGCAGTAAAAATAGGCTTGAGGCTTTTGAGTGCTTCTTTGAGCAAGCAAAGAAGGAAGCATAACTGGCTGCTGTAGCAGTGCTAGCTTTACGTGGCCAGTATAGAAGGTCACATTGGTAACACAGGAACACTTTGCAAGCATCAGCCATGTGGGGCAGGTGCGTCATGGTTACCATTTCCAAACTGCAAGTATGAGTGGTTGTGGCGTCCACCACTGTGGTGGACACACTGCCATCATGGTGTTGTGGTGATCGCTACAGGCCTAGCCAACAGGGCTGAATGACGTATCAGTTGATAATCGGTATTGTGATATTAGCCTTTGCAATACTTATGACTGAAGGCAGTATGAAAATAAGCTTTCTAATGTTTTACTCTGTGTTCTGTGAGCATCTTGACCAGTCACAGTTCCAGATGAGTTTCTGTAAATGCTTGGATGAATTGATGGATTCCCATAATTTACAAACTAATAATTTCACAAAATGATAAAAATAATATGGGTGCATAATATTCAGCATTTTTTGTACAGATCTGTTGATGCTGATGCATAAACTTTTACAAAATGCAGAAATTGGGACTACCTGGATTTACATTACCAAAATCTAAACGTCTGTTAAATGTTTTTTTTGTACATCCTTAAATGATAATACATACGCACATCAATCACATGGACTTTTTATTGTCATGTCAACAATGCATTTTAAATATAATGTCCAGTATATTTAAATATAAGCACAGTATAAAAACAGTACTTGATACTGTGCATCCCTAGAAGCCAAACTTCTCTGCCTATCATTGTTAGTCTTTATTGATTTTCATCTGCAAAGTCAAAGCAAAAAAAAAAAAGGATATTTTAGGAAGTGGAAATTGTTTATCATGGCCTTTAAAATCTCCTCCAAAGATTGTTAGAACAGTTTGCAGAGTTATGAAGGAGAAAAGAAAGCCTGAAAGATAAGAGTCAGAGTGGTAGATGCTATGTGATTGCTATCATTCAGTTCTCATACAGCTTCTCTCTTTTCTTCTCTGGCTTTCCTTTCCTGCCCTTTAGTTTCTCTTTCTCTCTTTCACTTCTTCCAGTAGTACAGATTCATATCAGACACCAGGTGAAGCTCTGCAGAAAGTTTGCGCTCATTAGGCCCTAGTAAACACTTCTGTAACTGTATGCAGCTTTCAGTACTGACTGCTTTCACTCTAATGGTGAAGCGAGGTTGATTTCAGGCTGTTTCTGTACATGTAATGTTGAACTGTATATTTATTTCCCTTTTTATCGTTTGTTTCCCTCGCTTTTCTGTCTTATGACTGAGAGCAGCAGGGATGTGGTGTCTGGGAGAGGAAGAAGCCGACTGTCGTTCGAAAAAAAGAGAAAAAAACAGGAAATGAGAGTAGTTATCAGCACGCTGCAGGTCATATTACCAGCTGTGCGTGTGTGGGAAACCAAAAGGGGGGAAAGTGTGTTGGCTGTGCATAAGTGTAGTCTGTCATCTTTGCATGTGTGCATATTCTGTGCACGTGTTCTTTTTTCTAGCTGCTGTATGATTTCTTGACTAATAACTTCAGAATAAGTGATAATAAAGGCTAGACAGAGACTATAAGAGGACGTTTTGGTCATTGACCCTGCACCCTGTACACTCTGTGCTTTCCGACTTGTATTGACCTCTAATTCAAGTTTTGTGGCTTTTAGCTGATCTAGGATCTGCCTCATCTGCTCTGATGACTAGTTGAGTCCATCATCAGAACTGAGGCAGAATCACTGCTGCTTTGGGCTGTCTCCTCCTGATCTGTGGGTTTCTCTTCAGCGCTGAGGAGCAGCACTGCAGCAGTGAGGAATTTGCATGAAGTTGCTGCAAAGGCATGGTTCAGGCGTAGCGAGGCACTGAGCTTGTACATTTTTTATACTCTAAAAGAAACATGCTTTTCTGGGTCCTGGTACTGGACCCGTCAGGTTCGTGTGGTTATTCACAGGTTGAGGTTGATTTTTACCTTGATTTACCCTGTCTGAAATATTTTCAGTTGGAAGCATATTTCAAGGTCGGGAGTTTGATTGAAAGCGGTTGACAGCACAAATAGAATGATGTCTGCTCATTTAGTTTCATATAGCGTATACCTGATTTAAAACAGCTGATAATGCTGCTTAACCCAGGACCATGATGGGTGAGCATGACTTTGATGGTGGTGCAGTGGTAGCTGCCAACTCTGTCTCAGTTAGCTGGGCTAAGGGCAGATAAGATGTCATGTAAGGCTGATTTAGGGTCTGGCTCAAGCCGGACATCCTCTGCAGAGAGTTTACAGGCAAGGTGTAGAGAGCCAAGCTCGCAGTTGCTCCTCTGGAGGGAAAATACAGTAGTGGCGGTTTCCCTTTTTCAGGCTCTTGTCCTTCTAGACGCAGGTGTCCTTCTCTGCAGGTCTCCAGCGCCGTGCCCTCAGGGCTGCTGTGGATGCCTTTCTCCACGAGGCCGATTAACCAAACACAGCTTATCCCCTGCTGCTGTTAAGCAGACTCACCGTGAGTGTTTGCACACGTGTGTGTGTGTATGTGTGAGTATGTGTGTGTGAGTATGTGTGTGTGTGTGTGCACTCGTCCACTTAAGAAGTCCTTATGTCACAGTTGGCAAGACTGTCTCAGACTTTGCCCTGACTTTAATGTTTAGACATGTCTGGACTGCTGTGTGTGTGTGTGTGTGTGTGTGTGCGTGTGTGTGTGTGTGTGTGTGTGTGCGTGTGCTCACTCTATCTCTTGTTATTAAACAGACACCACAATTGGCACAGAACAGTATTGCTTCCGTTTCTCTGCACTGTTATGCCTAATCTGCCTGCTATGTGGTTCTTCATGTGGCTGTTTCACTGCCGTGCTTCTATTCTCTACAGTAATCCAGGGAAGTGTCTGTAGTCTGCTGCAGTTTAGTGTGGTGGCTCTAGTCTCCTGCGGTTCAGTGTAGTGGCTGTAGTCCCATGTGGTTCACTGTAGTGGCTGTAGTCTCCTGCGGTTCAGTGTAGTGGCTGTAGTCTCCTGTGGTTCAGCATATAGCTGTAGTGTCCTGTGGTTCAGTGTAGTGGCTGAATTCTCCTGTGGTTCTGTATAGTGGCTGTAGTCTCTTGTGGTTCTTTATAGTGGCTGTAGTCTCCTGTGGTTCTTTATAGTGCCTGTAGTCTCCTGTGGTTCAGTGTAGTGGCTGTATTCTCCTGTGGTTCAGTGTAGTGGCTGTATTCTCCTGTGGTTCAGTGTAGTGGCTGTAGTCTCCTGTGGTTCAGTGTAGTGGCCATAGTCTCTTGTGGTTCGGTGTAGTGACCGTAGTCTCTTGTGGTTCACTGTAGTGACCGTAGTCTCCTGTGGTTCAATGTAGTGGCCGTATTCTCCTGTGGTTCAATGTAGTGACCGTAGTCTCTTGTGGTTCAGTGTAGTGGCTGTAGTCTCCTGTGGTTCAGTGTAGTGGCCGTAGTCTCCTGTGGTTCACTGTAGTGACCGTAGTCTCCTGTGGTTCAGTGTAGTGGCCGTATTCTCCTGTGGTTCAGTGTAGTGACCGTAGTCTCCTGTGGTTCAGTGTAGTGACCGTAGTCTCCTGTGGTTCAGTGTAGTGGCTGTAGTCTCCTGTGGTTCAATGTAGTGACTGTAGTCTCCTGTGGTTCAGTGTAGTGGCTTTAGTCTCCTGTGGTTCAGTGTAGTGGCTTTAGTCTCCTGTGGTTCAGTGTAGTGGCTGTAGTCTCCTGTGGTTCAGTGTAGTGGCTGTAGTCTCCTGTGGTTCAGTGTAGTGGCTGTATTCTCCTGTGGTTCAGTGTCATGACTGTAGTCTCCTGTGGTTCAGTGTAGTGACTGTAGTCTCCTGTGGTTCACTGTTGTCTTCTGTTGTTTGTTTAGTATTCTGCATTCTCCTGTAAGAATCTGTGTTCCTAATGAGAAAAAGCAGTAGACAATAAGGTGACATGAGATATAGGAGAGATTAAGGAGAGAAGACATTAGTTGTAGATAAACATGAGCATTATCATCTTGGCAAATCTGAGTACAATGTTTGCCTCTACTGAAGTCTCTTAAACTCAAGAGGAGACGTGAGATTACTAGGATCGTTTACTCAGAAGATACATATCTGAGCAGTGGGAGACTCAAGCAAAAACCTCCTTTCTCTTCCATCCATTCTTGTCTGGAAGATATTTTTGATTCATATCTCTTTTTGATTGATGTATTGCACTGTGCATGTATGTATTGTACCTGACAAAACTGTTAACATCATTATGCATTTTTTTAAATTAGCTGATTCATTACCTACAGTGGCTCTATATAGATTACAAGTATAATATAATCCAGTGACAGGGTAACTTAATAGAGAAAAACATTTCAATTCACACCTGATCTACTATGATTAGTATTAGCCTGTATTGCAAGGCTTTTTGGGTAGGATACTTGTGTAAGAGCTGAAAGGTGCACTAACGGGACTTATGAGCGCTCATTTGAACCTTAAAATAAAGACTGAACACCCTATGACCTTGGTGACCTTGCAGGCATATTCAAATAAAGACCACAAGTCACCTACCAAGGACAGGGCTTTAATTTCCAGTATTTTAGTTAGCATCATGCTAATCTGTAGTCTGTGTTAGTATCCAGTGTTATGGTTAGCATTTTGCTATTTTACCAGGCTGCTACCAGCTTCCGTGCCTGCAGGGTTGCAGATGGTACCAGTCCTGCTCTGGCAAGCATGGCACAGGTGGCAGAAATGGTAAAGACAGCTACAGCTCACAAAGCAGAAAAGGCGAGGGTGTGTGTGTGTGTGTGTGTTTGCATGTGCATGCTGTGCGGGTGAGCTTTGGCTACAGAGTGATGGAAATAGCACCGTGGTCTCTTTGGCTGTCATGTTGATTCAATCTGTTGATGTGTGTGAGAGAGGAGAGGGAGACTAACACACACACACACACACACACACACACACGCACACATTGACTCTCAGACACAACCTGGCTCACAAAACGCCAATACCTGGAAAGTTCAATGCAGTGTGCAGAAAACACTAGGCGTATGGGGACCATGCCCCATTTGTGAATGCAGATATTTTTGCTTGCTGAAGGGATAACTGGTACAAGTCATTTTCTTAGAAGACATAAAATAATTAGAAAAGACTATTAACAAAAGCGCAAAAGCAAATATAAATAAAAGTAAATAAAAAAAAAATTAAGATGAGGTGAGCATCTGCAAAGCATCTGTGGCAGACAGTCAGTAATATGTTTATTAATATAAAAAAAAATGTTTTGACTGTATGCCTGCAACAGTGTAAAACTAACTAGTTCTTCATGTGTTTAACCTTTTGCTGATTCTCCTATAGCATTTTACTGCAGCTTTAATCGGATCCACCTAATTCCTCCATTCAGATCCTGCTGAAGGTCTTATGAACTCAGTCAAGTGTATTAAATAAGGGCTTAATAATTACAAAACAATCAATGTACAGGACTAGTTTTAACACAAATGTGTCCAAGATGCCAAACAGTCCTCAGGAGGCCTACACATTCAATGCTAATTAGCACTCATACCAGTTTCACCTCACTCTTTATAGTTCTAACCAGGCTTACACTCGTAAATCATTCCAGTCTCCTTTTTTGCCATGCAAAAACAATAAACTCAACAATAAGAATTAAAACCATCAACCACAACCTATGTTTAATTTGACAACTGAGAAGTGTGAGGGTGAAAGGGATGCCTCCATCATCTAAGAATAAAGAGACGCCAGTTCCTTTCTAAGTGAAATAACCACTATAAATAGGATCCTGCTTCGCACGTAGCCCGAGGTGAGCTCATCTGAGGAATTGACATCAAGCAGAGGAAAGAGCCTGTCTCTTCACCTGGGTTACACAAACATTTCAGCAGAGGATGCTATGCTAATGGCTGTGGTATGAAGAATGGACGTAGAAATGTTTTGACGCATCACAATACATCAGTCTTAAGGTATCGATTTTGTAATAAGTTAATTACTTAAGTTACCCTTATTAATCCCACAATGGGGAAATTTCACCACCGCATTTTAACCCATCCATGCAGCAGAACACCCACACACTAGGGGGCAGTGAGCACACTTGCTCGGGGGTTGGGTGCCTTGCTCAGGAGCACTTCAGTCATGTACAGGGGATTGAACCGGCGAGTCCAAAAGACTGGGATCACATTGAAAATCTGTTGAAAATAAACAATGAATGAAAAGTTATGACAAGTAAAATGAAGAAGATTCTGAGCTATTTCTAGAACACTATTCAAATATAAGCAAATTTATGATATTGACCATGTTAAGGCCTTTGTACAAGAGGGTCAGATTTTTTAGTCTACAGAAGACTCTTAAGTGGATCTGATAAACTTAGAAGAGACTTTTGCCCAAACTTTAGGAGTTCATTTCCTGGTCAAGTTCATGCTGTCATTAAAGCAACAAGGTGCGTGACACCAATTACTACGAAATGTAAATATTTCAAAGATTTCACTTTTGCACAAATTGTCATACTAAACATTTTAATTTGTAATAAAAAAATGTTTTATTTATTTAGAAAAAAATGCAAAATACAAGCATTTTCACTAGTGGTCTCAGACTTTTGAACCCCACTATATACAGTCATTTTTTTGTTTTTTTGTTGATTTAAGTTAAAGTTAACACTTTTTTACATTTATTCAACATATTGGGGGAAAAAAGTGTAAAACATAAAATATGCCATAACTTTTGCACAGACCACATTTTATGTTTTATTTTTTACCACAATATATTAAATTCAGCAAATAAACAGTAATTAAAACATGTAACATGTAATTCACCAGGGATGTCCAAACCTTTACATATGACTGTAGAAAATAACTGAATTGTATGACTGTAATCAAGTCATGTTGAAATTTAAGATACGTTTTTAAACATCATATTCACTGAACCACACTGATCTGATCGGGTAAAGACTTTACAGAAGCAGCTGCACATGTCTCGTCGCATGCTAATGGTCATCCATTAAGCTTACAATGCTTTTCCATTAGCATAGTGTTTCGAGATTTTACCTTAAGGGTAAATCTCTCTCTCACACATGCGCACACACACACACACACACACACACACACACACACACACACACACATACACACACACACACACACACATACACTGTGTGAGAATGCATACAGACCTACAGGTGGATACGTACATACATTCCACCAGAAGGGAACCCTCGGGGTCTGCTTGGCCTTTAAAACAGGCCTCATAGAATCTGTAATTTTAGGTCCTTTTATTTAATATAATCGTGGTTGTTGTATTTACAAAGTATTATTAAATATTTAGTGGCAGGAAATATTAGAAAATATTACAGTACTTAAAGTGGTATTCCTCTGTTTTTGCAAAATATCTGCGTCATTAAATGGTTAGGATGTACACAAAGTCATTAAGAGTGGTTTGATGTGAAATGGTTAATTCTAGAGAAACTTACAGAGTCGGAATTGTTCACAGTGGTGTTGGTAGGAACCAGAAGAGTTTAATGCTTCTAAAAGCTACATCATAGAAAGCTATTACATTAAATGCTTTACAGTGGTTTTGAGACAGTTTTGGCCCAAAAAAAATTCATGGTGAAGAGGTACATGCAGGGGGTTAAAAGGCAAAGTATTCCCCTAAGAAAACTCGTTAGATTAATCTGAAAAGTTGTCCTTAGTCCTCAAAGATAATTTATCAGATTTACCACTGTTGTGGTGAATTGTTGTCATTATCAACACTACATATAGGTTCTCTGTTTTTTGGATAGTAAAAAAAATACTATATTTATGTTTCTCAAGTTTCTCTAGAATTTTCACAACAGACCCCTCTAAATGACCTTGCTTACATTTCAGGGATTTAAATTATGCAGACAAAAATCAGAGAAAATCCATTTTAAAGACATTGTCTCAATGCATGTGTTTCACAATTATTAGTGCCCCCTTTTGGAGAATTTAGCCTGCAAAATGTCCCATTAGGTGCTTTAGTCTATAAACAGTCAGTAGCATCAGTGACTCAGTGTGTCCTTGTTCAGCCTTACAGTGCACAAAAATGTGCTTGCAGTTCTGATGTAAAAAGTTTTTAGTATTTTTTTGCACGTCCAGTTGGGGACATGCTATTTTAATAATACTTTATTGTCTTCATGAGGTCCAACAGCTTTATATGCATAAAAAGACAGTAATTTACATGGCAATTAATTGTCAGCCAAAATGTATAACTGTAGCAGGTCAATGGGAGACTATCACAGTAAAGTGTACCAGTTTTAATATACTGTTGAAGTTAGTGTGCAGGTGCTGTGTAATTTGTTCCAGGGTAACTGCAGCAGAATTGACCCATGATGACCAGCTACACCATCCTGATAGAGCTGATAGCACTTAGAGAGGGCACTAACTGGTCAGCTCCATTATTTACATGTTCAAGTTTCCGTTCCTGCTCCCGCGGCGGTACCCTTGGTGCTCCATGCTCGCCACTCCGCATGGCCATGCCTCCCGCGCATACGCTACTGAATGAACTGATAGCAGGATGCCACATTGCCCCTCGTTCAAAGGTTGGACTATCACAGTAAAGTGTACCAGTTTTAATATACTGTTGAAGTTAGTGTGCAGGTGCTGTGTAAGTTGTTCCAGGGTAACTGCAGCAGAATTGACCCATGATGACCAGCTACACCATCCTGATAGAGCTGATAGCACTTAGAGAGGGCACTAACTGGTCAGCTCCATTAGTGCATTTATTTCCATCATACAGAGAGTGCCTCCTGCCAATAACTATTTCTCTGTGTGTTTAGGTGAGCATGAGCTTTGTGCATTCATCAACACACTCTCCCCACTTCGCTGCCAAGAACAGAATGACATTGCAAGTTTTTAAAGTTACAAGCACGTATGGTGCAGTGTTCTAACTTTCAAATATCCTTCATTAGCTCATAAATGGCTGTCCTTTTAGCCAGAGTTAAAGCGACAGTTCAGGGACAAAAAACAAATTTACACAGTACTTGCTCTTACCCTAAATGTAGTCAGTCAGCCAAGATATGTGTCTGCTGTTTGCTTCCTTTGTTTTGCATAGGAGCTGGTACAGCAAGGAAAGCTTACAGGCACCAGTTAGCAGGAACCTTTGTGACCTTAGGTCTTCAGAGAAGGCCTGATGATTTCTGGGAACTAAAAATATGTGTCTGTTTCATTTCCATTCCATAGAATCATCCTGACTTAGAAACTTAGGACAATACCAGTAAATGAGGCCTATTGTTATTTCTAGTTTTGGTTGGAAACAAAAGGGTGAGAATCTCGCCCAGGAGAAAATGATCTGATCAGATTTTGCACTGGTTTGTAGGTAGATACTGTCCAGCTAGAGTTTTAAATAGGCCTACTGTTATTAGTGCCCCCTTTTGGAGAATTTAGCCTGCAAAATGTGAGTTCCAGTCAGTAGCATCAGTGACTCAGTGTGTCCTTGTTCAGCCTTACAGTGCACAAAAATGTGCTTGCAATTCTTTTAGTAATTCTTTTGCACGTCCAGTAGAATAATATTTCTGTCAGTTGTAATATTTCTATCAGTGTTTTATTACCTCAGTAGCAGTGGGGACCCACCGGGATGGCAGGTCATCAGTAGCTACACATTCCAAGTTTCCGTTCCTGCTCCCGCGGCGGTACCTTGGTGCTCCATGCTCGCCACTCCGCATGGCCATGCCTCCCGCGCATACGCTACTGAATGAACTGATAGCAGGATGCCACATTGCCCCTCGTTCAAAGGTTGGCCATCTCTGCGACCTAGAAAATGTCCAGGCATGTCAATCAAAGTATGAGCATGCCAACCCCCCACCTCGCAGTTGCTGTGCAGAAAGGGGTTACGAAGTGTCCACTGTTCCTGTCCCTCTGGGCTGCATTTGTTGAGCTTCCATGCGATCCAGGCATCCTTACTTGCAGGTTCTTGTGGGCAGCCACCGTCCTTCAGCTGGGCTTTGCCATCGAGCTTCATCACTTTGCCTCAACAGCAGTCTTCCCCTTCACTCCGCTAGGGGGAGATCCCACTTCTGACACCAATGTGAAGCTAACAAACTGCATGCTCCTGAATCATCACATATTTGCCTTTGTTCAGTCACTTTCAAATCTGTAGTCTATATTTCAAAAATACTTACTCATTCAGTTTTTGATACTGTCATAAACAAAAGTGTGGAGTGAATTGAGGCTTCAAAGTGACTTGCTAGCTTATATAATACACTATGTCTAGTTATGTAGATATTAATAATCCATAAAGAATCTTAGTTTGGTTTCTAGGAAAATAAAGCTGACAGGTCAAATCAAATCACTTTTATTGTCACATCACATTTGCACAGGTGTGAAGGTGACTGAATATAGCACAGTATTTAATACAACATATATAGATGTTAGCAAACATACTATTGCACTATCCTTACACAAATATAAACAGATAAATATGCAACATATACATCTTATCATACACACTTTATGCTCTATCTCATCACACAATATGCAGATATTTAAGATATCCACATTCTATAAATGTGCCATCAACTATATGCAAGCCCTTAAATATAAAGCTAAATTCACAAAATGTTTCTTCTTTCAGCTGTGTGTGTGTGTGTGTGTGTGTGTGTGTGCGTGTGTGTGTGTGTGCGTGTGTGTGTGCGTGTGTATGTGTGTGTGTGAGGCGTTTTGGACAGTGCACTGAAACGCTGAGCTATGTAGATGGAGGGATTTTGGGAAAGAGTTAAGAACTGGACTGAGAGTGTTTGTTTTTTAGTTTTATGAGTCACACATGAGCCTCTCTCTCTCTCTCTCTCTCTCTCTCTCTCTCTGTCTCTCTCTATCTATCTCTTGCTCTCCTGTTTCTCCCTTTTTTTTCTCTCAGTTCAGTTCAGTAAGATTTACTGGCATGACCATATTCAGTTACAGTGTTGTCAAAGCATCATCAAGAAGGGACAAGAAAAATTAACATTTAAAACAGAATATAAGAACTCTTAATTTCATTTGATAGAAAAGTAATTATGACAAGAATCACATAGAAGAACAGTTAAAATAGCATTTTGGAATTGAGGTGTAAAGAGAATTAAGATGGAAAAAAGATAAATAAATAATTAATAAAAGTAAAAAATAAATACATAAAGGTGTTTACAATCAGGGCAGTTTTTGATTTCTTTTGTGTGTGTGTGTGTGTGTGTGCATGTGCTGTGTTTGGGGTGGTCACTCACTGTCCCTTTTATTATGGCAGGCAGATATATAGACACTGCTCTCTCTCTTCTCTCCTCACAACTTCTCAAATTTAGTATAGTTTCCGTAATTTTTTGTGTTTGTTACACTCAGTCTCATATTTCACTCTTCTTTCTCTCTCTCTCTCTCTCTCTCTCTCTCTCACACACACACTCTGTCTCCTTCTCTCTCTTATTCTCTCTCCATCTATATATGTATGTATATATATATATATATATATATATATATATATATATATATATATATATATATATATATATATATCTATCTTGCTCTCCTGTTTCTCCCTCTCTCTCTCTCTTGTTCTCTTTTTCCTGTTTTACTCTCTTATTACTTTTTCCCTCTCTCTCCCGCGTGTTGTTGTTGTTGTTGTTGTTGTTGTATGTGTGAGAGTAATGAATGGTAATATGTTATTTGAGTGCAGGTGTTTGCGTGTCTGGCTTTTTTTTTTTTCTTTTTTTTAAGGTCCGCTTGTTATCCTGTTCTTTCTCCTGGAGTTGAAGAGAGAGAGCTGTTAAATCCTCAACATATCATCAGCACACACACACACACACACACACACACACACACACACACGCACACACACGCGCACACACACACACACACACACACACACACACTCAGGAGTGTTTACATAATAGCTGTTGTTGTTTGTGGGTGTTTTTGGCGAAGTCTTCCAGGAAAAAGCAGTCGAGATCCTATTCACACACCAAAGATTTCGCCCTCACTACCTCTCTCACTCTTCACTCTTTCCGTCACTTTATCTCTCAGTATCTGACACCCTTTCTTACTCACTCTTGCTTTCTCTCCCTCTTTCTCTCGTTCTCTGTCATTTTTCTCTGTCCCCTTGTACTCTCTCTCTCTGTCTCTTCTGTTTTTCATTTTTTTCTTTTTCTCCGTTTCTTTCTCTCTTTTTTCTCCCTTTTTGCTCTCCCTATTTCTCCCTCTTTTTCTCTCTTGCTGTCTTTTTCCTCTCTTTTTTATTTTCTAGCTTTCAGAGTTAATGGGGTGCTGGAAAACCTGGAAAGTCATGTAAAAAATTTTTTTTAATAAGACACATTGGATGTCATTGGCCAGTGATTGGCCAATCAACGTGCCAGACATCCTTTTTTGTTTGTTTGTTTTTTTTTTTTTTTAACTGGTCCTGGGCTGTTGGGCCATTACTTATGTTGAACGCTGCATTCTTAAACCTCATGGACAACGTTATCATTTTTTCAAATCATTTTTATTTCATGATTTAAACACGCAAACTTTGATAGTAGCCTTTGTTGATTTTTGCAGGATCAATGATCTCACCCATGCATTTTACCTGACTTTCTTACTTTGGGGATCAAGAAATGTGTGCATCCTGTTGTTATCTTTAGGCTGGACGATCTTTTAGCTAATAGCATAGACTAAATATCGGTCACAGTTGTATCAGTTTAACCTGTGATAGCTGAAAAAAAAACTACAACTATAGACTCGCTTTAACAAGACAAAGCAAATTAGCATATCACTGTTTTTGGAAGAAAACCTTGTATCTCCGTAATGATAACTTTACAGGAGAAGAAAAAACCTACTTTACTTTTAAGGTAAGTCAGTGGAACTAGACTTTTTTTCCAAGTAATTTTGGGTCATTTCTTTTGGTCCATTCTTCATGGAATTTACACAAAATGTAAAGGGCAACAGACATTTTCAAACTGAGTCAAAAACTGAAAAACAACAAAAATGGAGATACGAGGTTTTCTTCCAACGGCAGCGATATGGTGGGATGCCAGTAGTGCATGAACTGAAGAACTGTCTGTGTTGAAAAGCCTTATGAGGAGGAACAAACAGTGAGAACTGAAGAAAAGCTCAGCAGTTTTGACAACCACATCAGCAAGCATTAGACTTTTCAAACCCGTGAATTAACCACAGAGTACACGTACAGTGTGTACAGAGGGGTACTGTTAACATGTCAACACCACCATCAATGTCTTCATAAGTGACATTAATATGTGATGTTAAATGTTACTGTCCTCTAGCAGCCTTTTGTAGCCTTATGTTGATAGCACATACTTCGTCAAGCCATTATTAATGTAAAATCACCAACGTATTACGCTTTCGTTTAGGTTCATTTAGCATTATTTTGCTGTGTTTTTCAGCACCAGAGCACTGAACCTTTGGTCTTTTGGTGCTGGATAAGTCATGAAGAGTGCTGGAATTTAAAAGGGTTAAGGTATATGAACACTGCCTCTCTCTCTGTCTCTCTGTCTCTCTCTCTCTCTCTCTCTCTCTCTCTCTCTCTGTCTCTCTCTCTCTCTCTCTCTGTGCTGATAACGGTGCTAAAATGACTGTAATTATCGTAAAGTGTGGGTCTTAAAGCACCTCAGAGAAAAACTGAGTGTGTTTAAGTTTTGTTTTTACAAAACTTTGGTGGAAACATGCACACAGACAAAAACATGTTTACTGTTGTTGTAAACGTATACAGAGAGAGACAGAGAGAGAGAGAGAGAGGGAGAGGGAGAAGGAGAGAGAAGGAGGAGCAGGGAGTGAGGGATAGTATGTCTCTGTAGGCCAAGATTAAGTCAGCCCAGCCTGGACACACACACACTAAACACAGAACCACCTACACACCACCACATACAACACCACACACACACACACACACACACACAAAACACAGAACCACCTACACACCACTACATACAACACCACACACACACACACTAAACACAGAACCACCTACACACCACCACATACAACACCACACACACACACACTAAACACAGAACCACCTACACACCACCACATACAACACCACACACACACACACTAAACACAGAACCACCTACACACCACCACATACAACACCACACACACACACACACACACAAAACACAGAACCACCTACACACCACTACATACAACACCACACACACACACACTAAACACAGAACCACCTACACACCACCACATACAACACCACACACACACACACACTAAACACAGAACCACCTACACACCACCACATACAACACCACACACACACACACTAAACACAGAACCACCTACACACCACCACATACAACACTAGACACACACACACACACACACACACACACACACACTAAACACAGAACCACCTACACACCACCACATACAACACCACACACACACACACACATAAACAGTCTGTCCGCTGCATAACGCGCTCCTGTTCTGTGTGTGATTAATATGCAAATGTCTAGACAGACAGTGATTGAACACCGAGGAATGTGTGAGACAGACAGATGAGGGAAAGAAAAAGAAAAGAAAGAACAGAAAAGAAAATAGATGGATGCAGGGAGAAGGTAGCTACTGATTGGCCATTAGCTGAGGAGATAAGCGTAACCAGATCTGATTAGGGAGACATATATCAAACATGAGCAGCAACTCATTCCCCTGAGACTGAACACACACACACATTCATCATGATCTGTGGTGGTGCGAGCTGGTGCTGTGTGCCCCTCCATCTGTCTCTCTCTGCAGCACTTCACATTTACATGCAGTTATAGATGGATGACACAGCAGATATATAGCCTAGAACACTACAGAACACTTTCAGGATGGACAGCACGCATCTCAGTGTTTCAAGCTTTTTTTGTTGCTGTTTTGTTACTTTATGTAAGAAGAGTTTTCTTCTAAAATGCTGTAGATCCATTTGGAACATTTTTGGTGTAATGAGTTTTTGAAAAGAACTGCTGATGTGTAATGGAAATGCAAATAAAAACAGAAAGCAGTGATTCTGCTTAAGTTTAAGACTAGGAGCATCTTAAACAGGTGATGCAATCATGCTTGAGTATAGAGGGAAATATCCAGGACAGGAGTCCTTTATGAGCAAGGTAGGGTTGAAGCTCACCACTTTGCAACAAATGCATGAGCAAATAATGCAGCAATGCTGCTCAATGATTGATTGCAAGGATTCTAGATATTTAACCCTTCTGGTGCACATCATCATCAAAAGATTCAGGAAATCCTGAGAAGTATCTGTGTGTAAAGGGCAAGGCTGAAAACCACAACTGACTGCCCCTGAGCTTTGACCCTTCAGACAGAACTGCATTTACACAAGCATGCTGTGATGGATTTCACCGCATGGGCTCAGGACTATTTTGACAGACTGTCGTCAGTGAACACTATTCATCTCTGCACAAAAGCAAGTTAAGACTGTACTACGCACAGTGTAAACCATATATCAGTATCATCCAGAAACACGTTCCACTTCTCTGGACTCGAGCTCATCTGAAATGAACGGAAACACAGAGGAAATGTGTTTTGTGATCTGATGAGTCAGTCTTTCAGATTGTTTATGGAAATGATGGACATCATGTTCTCGGGCCAAAAAAGTTAAGCGTAAAGTTCTAAAGCCAGGGTCTGTCATGGTATTGGGGGTATCTTGCACATCTGTGAAAACACCATGCCGAAAAAAAAATATATGTATACAACGCATGCTGCCTTCTGGATGCCGTCTTTTTCAGGGACGTTCATGCTAATTTCAACATGACAAAGCCAAGAAACATTTGCCTTATAACAACATGGCTGCATAACTGTTTCTGCTTCCCAGACTTGATCAATTTGTATCCTTAGTCTCCAAATGTTTATTAAAAGCTTTTTAAAGATAAGGTGATGTACCATGATAAACTATCCTGTCCCAACTTTGTGGAACATTTTGCAGATATCATATTTGGAATGAGAAAATATTTACAAAAAAGAAAACAATAAAGCTTATAAGGTAAAACATCAAATATTGTGTTTTTGTACTCTTTTCAATGTAATAATCAAACAATACTCACTAATCACTGCTTTCAGTATTGATATTTCATTTACTGTCCCAACTTTTTTGAAATTGGCTTTTAAATTCTCAAAAGTGATCTATAAAGTGTTTCGCTGCAAAAGCCTTCAGATTGTCGGGGTCTGATCTCCAAGAATGGTAACTTTGCAGGAGGAGGAAAAGAAAATTCTTAATTTGTAATGGAAGTCAATATTATGAGATTTTTTTCCAAGTAATTTTGGACTATTTTTGTTAGTCATGAAATTTTAACACAATTGATAACTGGTATTTTCAAGTTATGCAAAAAAAGTAAACAATGACCAAATTGGACATACAAGGTTACAAAGATCAATCAATATCGGCAGATAATTACAAGAAAAAAATTGGCGGCATCTGACAATGTTTAGATTTGACCGATATTTCAAACTAATATTTGGTGAGGTATTATCATACTCTGGAAGAACAGAACATTCAGCAGAATGTTTCCACCACCCACATACTGTCTGGTTAGCAGTGATCCAATGGTGGTCTTTTTCCACTGAGGGTGGCTGATGAAGTGTGCAGCAAAAAAAAGAGCTGCAGCCAGTAATTGTAGAACTGCAAGTGCACCTATCACATCAATGTGCCCACATCTAGAGTAAAGCCTTTCCAGAAGAGTAGAGTCTATTACTGCAGTAAAGGAGGCTCAGACTTCCTGTTAAAACCAAAAGAAACACTAATGAGTGGATGTCTACAAACTTTTGGACATATGGAGCTCTCAGAAAGTTACACTGAGACAGACTCTAAGTGAACAGAGTTTGTACGTTTTTCATCACGTTCTTGCACTTTTGAGTCTTTAATAGATGAGTATGCACGACCTTTGTCCTCGTGAACGAGTGGCATTCTTCATAGTGAACTCTAGCTTCCTGATGTAGTTTGAACTTTGTTTGTGTACTGCGGTTTCCTCTTGGCCGCAGTGTGTTGTTGGGCAGCAGACTGTCAGCAGAGTCGAGGTCATGATGGTCACTGGGCCTCTTACTGACCATCCCTTTTAATATTCAATCCACTGCACCTCTGAAACTGAAACTTTGACCCTATTTGGGCTTTCTGTCATGCAGAGCGGTGAATGTGCACTCTAGCTTCAGTTTCTCAACACACTGAGAGGCGTTCTGCTGCTGTGTCTGCTGCAGTTAGTAGTTGAATAGATCCTCCACTTGAGGATGACCATACTTCCTCTTTTTCCAGGACAAGCCCTTTGTTGGAACCTAAATTTGTCCGTAATTTAGCTTTGCCCCCACGTTGACATTTGTTTACCTCAGAAAGCCCCATGCCACCTTGTGCTCGCAGCGTAATCTTTTTTGAAAACCAAAATATGGTCACCTTACCCCACCCTTAAATACATGGTGCCATGCTAAATGATTTTCTGACCAAGATCAGATGATGATATTGGTCTTAGTGGCAGTTTTATTCCAATCTGATCAGACTTCAGCAGTTAAGAGTGCTAGTGTGGTGAAAACATTTTATTCTAAAGCTAGGAGATTAATGTAGCTACCAAGAAATGGACACTTACACTCAGTGGTCTAATTGTAATGGAGGGGATGGTGGGTTCAAATGACCAGGTTGGGGTGGAGGAGATATGCAGCTCTGTGTGTATATCTCAAGTATTAATAGAATTCACATATGTGTGATAGACCCCGTTTACACCAGTTCACTTTATGCATCTTGAGTATCAGGATTATATCTTGGTGAGGCAAAGCCACAGAAAAATGCCAGTAGAAATGCACAGAGAACATATTTAAAACGGATACAAACCTGATCGCTCAAACCACTTCAGGAGGTGGTGGTGGAGGCGTATTTGAGCCACATATTATAGCAGTGTAAACGGATCCATCTCTCCAAGACACATTTGATAACCAAAACTTTTCCCAGTACAAGCGAAACTCCTCCCAGTACAACTGAACAGATAAACGGTTGATAATTTGTTGCTCTGTAATGAGCAGATTTGCATGATCTGTCCTTTTTGCATAGTCCACACAGCAATCAGATTTTGGTCCGACTCACCATAGGCGCTTTAGGCTACCGAGTGTAAATACATGCAGGTAAAATCTTAGCAGAATAGAATCCAGATACTAGTCACTTGAAGTGACCAGGTATAAACAGAGTCAAAGACATCTTAAGTGAAATAAGATCTAAACAGGATAGAATAGATGTACTACATTTGGGGTAAATGAAGAGAAAAAATGTGTAAATTGTCTTTAAACTACTGATAATGTTTACTGTCAGAGATGGCACGAATCCGCATTTGTTTCTCAACACTGAAATTTTGGTTGGGTATCGGCCAATATTTAAGATTTCTTTTTTTAGTTCATTTTTAGTGCATTAGTGATAAGCTAACAGCGATTAAACACAGACATGTGAAGCTTGTAAAAGATATAGTTATGTTTTATTTGAGCTTGTAAGCTTGTGTGTTTGCAATTTTACAGTGGAATTTTCAGTAAAGAGCCCTGATATAGAACTGCCTTTTCCCCAGTTCTAACACTGAAACATAGTTAGATTATTGCTGGTATTGAGTCAGTGACATACCAGGACTTTCAGAATACGTGGAGTTGCTTTTTGTTTTTTCTCTCATAAAAAAGGGCCCACCCATTCCTCTCTCAATTCCTAATTATGTTGGTGAGTAATGTGATGCATTAGGCCTTCAGTTCAGCTTCTGAAGTCCTGACCAATGGGAGAGCTCACTTGGCTGTATTTACCTAGATACGAAAGCGAGGAATAAATCTTGATTGGATAATTATCCTTTGGGCATTTCAAGAATTGAACTAACTAAACAAGAGTATTACTTCAGTGCTTGAAGACAAGCGTAAAATAAAAATAACTAAAAATTACAGACATCTATTGTTTTTTTTTAAATAGAGCATTAGGATTTCTCTGAAGGCCTACAAGGTCTTGAATCAACATATTGAAATCTTGAGTATTTGCTGTTATCAATCTCATATTTTATTTAAGAAGTCTAAAAAGGTTTAAAATAGGTATTTTTAATTTAAGCACTGAAGCACTTAAGATGAGCTTCTAAAAACAGACGTGAACTACTTAAGCACTCTACCTGGCAGGAAGAAATACTGTTGGTTTTTTCCGGTAAACTTCGTGAAAAAATTGTAACTGTGGACTAAAATGTGAAGCAAAATATCATATTGAAATTTGTTTCCTATGAAAGAGGCTATACGTTGTTGCTATCATTTTGTGTATTGTTAGTATGAGATAATGAGTTAATTAACTTGTGATCTCAATATAAAAACTTTATCATGAGACCACAAGATAATTAACTTGTTACCTCAAGAAAACAACTTTATCTTGATCACAAGGTAATGAACTCCTTATTTGAAGATAACAACTTTTGTTATCGCGAGATAATAAGGTAACTTACTCATTATTTCAAAATAACAACTTTGTTATTTTGAGATAATAAGATAATTAATTCATTATCTCCGGATAACAATCCAGGAAATGATAACTACCTCATGGCCTCTCTGGACTTCCGTAGTTTCCTGTGGAGGATATGTTAACTTGTTTACACTTAGAACATCAACAAAACACGTAATTTGACTGGGGGTGTCCAAACTTTTACATATGACTGTCAACAGCTAACGTGACATCACACAATGTGAGTTTGTGCTATTTCAGGACAGATTTGTAACAGGATTGGATCAGATTTGTTCTTTTTTTCACTCCGATATCCAGTCCATTATTTTCTGCTGATATCAGCCAAACACTGACACCAGGTATCAGATCGTTGCTATCTCTGTTTACTGGTCAACATTTATATTCCTAATCTGGGCCTGACCGTAGAAGATAGAGATAGAGATCTTGTAGTGATATCGGATCGGCTCCTGCCGGTCTCAGTAATCACTCTCAGTGGGACGGGAAAGGCTTAAAGTTCTTAAAGAAAAGTCAGTACTCTCGCTCCGAGGAGTTTGATACGTGCTGCATATGGTTTAGCGTGTCAGTGACTGCAGGCAGCTTCTGCACGCATGTTTCTCTGCATCACTTTCACCAAACCTGCTGCCTGACCCCACTCTGCTATATTGCATTGTGGTTAATGTGAACGTTTCCTGTCAGGTTGGTCCCCAGCGCTCCAGATGGTCCAGACTACAACAGCTTTGTGGTCGACCTCTTTAGATGCACTGAGATGCCCTGCTTATTTCATGTTTATGTTTGTATGTGTGTTTGTTTCTGTTCTCTCTCTCTCTCTCTCTCTCTCTCTCTCTCTCTCTCTCTCTCTCTCTCTTGCTTTCTCTCACTCTCTCTCGCTCTTCTTTTTCTGCTATTGCCAGTAATGATCGGCTCATTTGCTTTCTGTCATTGTGCCATGCGGCAATCAAGACCCATCTCCAGAGTGCACTGATTTGATAAGAAATGTATGGGACCAAGCTTTTCACTGGTGGCCAGCAGCTTGGACCAGCATCAACACATCAATCTCTTCAATTATTCATTTTTCTAACAAAGCGGCGACATCCCCGGCTCTCTTTCTCTCTGACAAATGGGTGTGAAAATCTTTGGCAGTATTGAAGCTTCAGCTCTCCGCTGTATATCGATTTTTGGCATGTCTGACTTAGTGTCCTGAAAATTTATGCCCGTCCCCCCACAAGTGATTTAATGTGGGTTTAGTTGAAGTAAAGGCCTGTGCACCTTCTTTTGTGGGGAGTTTATTATTCGGTTCAGTTCAGATCAGTTGAGTTCAAGTGTGCTGCTATTATACACATTCAGACGTCTGCGATGTTATCAGATCTTCCATTAGGTAAGCACAGAAGTATTTGCCTCATACACACTTAAGATGGTTCTTCAGTGGTTCTATTTAGAACCATGAGTTCTATATAGAAGCATTTTAGGCTTAACTTGTTCTTTGCAGGACTAGCGACCTGTCCAGGGTGTTTCCTGTGTTCCGCCCACTGACCACTGGGATAGCCTCCAGCTCCCCCCGTGACCCAGAAGGATAAGTGGCATAGAAAGTGTGTGTGTGTGTGTGTGTGTGTGTGTGTGTCGTTCTTTGCATGGTGAAAAGGTTCTTTAGATTGGTGGAGAATGTGTTGTATATGTTTCTGTATAGAACCGTTTTAAAACTGGTTCTATATAGCACCAACAAGGGTTTTTGATTTTTACAAGCTTAACATCAGATCAGTAGCGGAAAAGTTTGGGCACCCATTGTCAAATTCCATGTTTTGTTGATTACACACTTCTGCAAATTTTAATGCACATTTACTGTTTATTTGCTTATTTGATTGTTTATTTAACATAAACAGAAACATAAAACATGGCCTGGACAAAGGTTATGGCACATTTTATCTTTTGTTTTATTTATTATGTTCAACTCATAAAGAAAATAGAAATTGCACACTAAAATTTGCAGAGAAATGCCATATTTAAGTTTGTTCCATGTAGAGCCCATGTGTCAAACACAAGGCCTGCAGGCGAAGTAAGGCCTGTGACACAGTCCTATTCAGCCCGCGAAATTATTTTAATTTTCTGTTCTTAGTATCACTCTTAGTTTCACCCTGAGATAGAATATAGTCCCCAGCATGCACTGCAACATAGTGTGTGTTCTGACCCCCTTGCCCCAACAACAATCTATGGGCCAGCGATTACACAAAAAGAAAAGATGCCTGGTGTCTAGTTCAAGCAAATAGGCAGTTTAAAAAAATATATTAAATATTATTTATAAATATTCAATGCCTATTTTGGAGTTGCATTTTCGGCATATTTTAAATAAGCAATGGCCCATTTGGGTTGTGGCAAATTGTTAAGTAAAAAAGAAATAAAAACTTTTATTTACTTTGATTTGCTGAGATTTGCTGATGTAGAGGATGTGTTAACTTATTTTTACTTAGAAAATCAACAGCACGTAATTTGCCTGGGCATGTTAAAATGTTTGCAAAAGACTGTGATGCTATCACAGTAAGACAGTAGACTTAAAGTGGGAGCACCGTATATTAGCAGCCTATCTGTTATATGCAGTTAAATGAGAAATTAGTAGTACAATACTGGAACCACAACTGATAACTACAAGAATTAATTTGGCCCTCTATTCTTAGCTTGCACTTGCACTTCAACACAAATAGTCACTAGACTAAAGTGCAAGTGAAGCATGGATATTTGTTTATTTGTTTGGTAGTATATTTGTTTGCTGCTCTGGGTCAAGCTGGAACAGGATATTGCATGAGTGAGTGCATATCATGGTGGTAGGATAGCAGAATGGAGTTGGAGGGCTTGAAACTTATCGTTAGATTTTTGCAAGCTGTATTCAAAAAGTCTAAATAAGGGCTGAAAAGCTGAAAACAGGAAATTGAAAATGCTCTGAAGTGAAGGTGTAAGAGAGTGAAAGCTGAAAGTGCTGAGTCAGTCTGCATCCTGCATCGGCCCCTCAGCTAAACTGGGTGAGCTGTGATAACATGCCTCACAGTATAAACACACTCACTCAGACACTCTCTTGGACTAGAAATGGACATTATTATTTTAACATATGGAAAGAAATTTTAATATTCTTTTATAGAGGTGCGCACAGGTTTCAACTCTAGTATTACTGCAACTGAGAGCTGATTGGTTGGTGACCTGGCCAGCTCATTGGCTGTGAAGAGGTTTGCATCACTGACATCATTAACTTTCATGAGACTAGGGCCGGGTGGGAGTACTCGAGTACTCGGTTAGCTGTTCAGGTGCCAGTATTTGAAATGTACATGTTCGGTACATAATCTTGGGCCAATGTCCGTTTTTTGTTCTCTTTTCCTTTCCTGCGGTTCACGGGTTACCTGTTCATGAACTCAATTAATTGGAATGAACATCTCTATTCTTTTACTGAGTTGGGTATTCAAGTAATGTATGTAATTAATAACTTTGTAATGAAAAATGAAATACTGTAATATTTTGCAAGTTTTAAATAATTATTTTACTGAACATGTGATGTAGATATGCAGAGAATAAAAATGTCCAGGTTACATTTGACACACATTTTTGACTGATTTCTTTTTTCCTGCTCTTCCTGCTAATGCTCTCCAAGTGTAGAGAGGATAGATGATAAAGCTCTATTAGCCAGACCAGGGGTCAGCAACCCAAAGGTTAAGAAGAGCCATTTTGTCAAGTTTCAATAAAGATCTATCCACCTTGGGAGCGACATTTTATGTTAATTTTACTGAAGTAATGTTTCACCATCTTGGCTGTAAGTGTGTCTCAGTATGTGCTAATGTCCTAGTGTAGACTAAAAAATATAATATAAACAAAAACCCAGACTTACGTTGCTCTGCTTTAAGCTTTAGCTCAATTTTAGCTGCTTTTCTCACATCTCAGACTGGAAACTTTTCTGCAAAAGTACAATAGTTTCTTGTAAAATGACTCTAAATGTTTGCATTAGTCAGGTTGTCATTCACCAGCTGTTTGTTTGAAGAATGTAGCTAACTATGTAGCTAACTGTGGCACCATTTAAGGTGGATTGGGAAAATTCGAACAAGAAGTTGGCAATAGAGAAGCTGACTTCAGCTTCATGACTTTTTAGTGTTTGAAAGTTTCTTGTTGCGATTAAACGTATCTGGAAACTAGATGGAGTGATTATAAGTACATCCATTCGTCTCCAAATGATCAGTGTTTGTCTTAAATCTCTCTGTTTGCCTTTTGTTAGCTACTAGCTAAACACGATTCCGGGAGCGTCTCCGTTGCTATGGTGACCAGCAGTCTGTACGCCAATTTTCAGGGTTAAAGTTTTGTGAATTAGCAGTTACAGGCTACATTAACTCCAGCTTTTAAGACCATTTATTGTTAAAACTGTGTCAGCAGAGCTTTATTTTAGTGCAAAGGAGGATTATTTTATTGTTACATAAAAATCTAATTCTGCTGTGGGCAGGGCAGTAAAAGAGCTGCATGTTGCAGAGTCCTGACCCAGACGAAAGAAAACTGTTAAAAGATTCTTTCAAAGCAACCATAGTTTTCTGATTCGTGAAGTGTTTAATGTAGATACATGCATGCTAGATGACTAAATACAGCAAATAGCAGCAGTTCAGACATCTACTGGGAAAATCATGTAGACGATTCTGTCTGTAATTGTTTAGAAACAGTTCTGCAAGTTTTACAAAAGTGTTTGGTCCATTTCAAGTGGCTGGTACTCGGTTGTCAAACAGCATTACTCATTTATCATTTTATGTAAGCATAACTGAGTGTGTTCACTAAATTAATTGAATAATCAGAGACAGTTCATCACTCGTCACGCTATCACTGCATAACAACATTGTCTGCATGCAGTAAATAAAACATAATATCATCTATGTTTTCATTTGTTATGCATAACAGTATAATTGGCAGTATTCTCATTATTCACTGCAATACTATTTGTTTGCAAAATCTTATTTAGTACAAATAGCTTGAAATCCACACTTTGGACTTATTAGCGTGTCCTGAATCACCCACTAGGAGTCTACCTTCGAAAGAGGAGGGAAGGAAGGCTGTGAAGGAAATTGATTGGTGTGAAAGTGTGAGATTATTGATCAGCATGTGTGAAGAGAGAGTGTGAAAATAAGAATACATACACATGGCATGGACAGCAGCATGATTACTCCAGTTTCAGTGCCGACACACACACACGCAGCTTCCTGCTGACCACAGCAAACGATCCCAGCGCAGCAGATCCATCCCCTGCTGTGAGCCTGCGGCACTCTGCTCTCAGCTCTGCATTCCATTAGTGATGTCTGAGACCCCCTGCTAGGGGTCTTCCTTTCAGCATGCTGCTCATTTTAGTGCATTCACCTACTGTGTGTCAGTACATTGAGGCCCTACAGGACAGCAGCACTCAATCCACCAGCCTCAATTCACCCGCCTGCACAGTAACCCGTTATAACGTAAACTACTGCAGATCGGACATCTCTGTATAGTCAGAGTCAAACTGGATTTTGTATATAATTTGTATAAAACCTCTCTTTCTCTTTTTCTCTCTCTCTCTGTCTCTTTCCATCACTCTCCCTGTCTTTCTTTCATCCCCCCCCCCCTTTCTTTCTTTCTGACTCTACTTTTTAAATCAACTAGTTTGTGTATTTTCTGTAGGACAGGATGTCTCTCTCTCTTTCTCTCTCTCTCTCTCTCTCTTTCTCTGTTTCTCTCTCTCACACACACACAACTGATGCCTTTTGCATCAGTTTCAGGCCCTAAACGTGCTTTTTATGGGCTGTGCCCATAGTAAAATGCAAAATGCTCTTCTCTCTCATGCACATGCGTTTGAAGAAGGGCCGTGCAAAACGTGGATTGGCCACACATTGGTCACAGAAGTGAGTGGAGATATTATGTGTGTGGCTGATTGCACATTTTACTCAATTTACTGAAGTTTGAGCCGCTCACAGTGGCCTTTTAAAACCAGGCATAAATTTGCATTAGAGTCTCTAAGAGCATCTTGTTGTCAAGATACTTCCTGTAACAATGGCAGCAGAGACAGCAGCTAGACGAAGGCCTCGAACACATCCTGAAAGAATGTTTACCATCTCTCTCTCTCTGTGATTCTGTTTCTTTATTTTCAAATCAGCCTTCACTCTTACCTGTCTACCTGCAGTCCTTGGTAACTCCTCTGCTGATGTTCTGATGTTCTGCCAGGCATGTAATGCTGCAATTTTCACTTCTTGCTTGGTTCAGGGTCTTTTTGGCTTCAAACTTTTCTTCAGTAAGTGAAGGGCTGCTGAGTGGAGTTCAGGTTGGGTGATTGAATTGGCCAGTCGAGAACTTTCCATTTTTGGTGAGCATTTTTCAGGTCGTTGCTGCAGAGTAAAGTACTTTCTCTGAGTTTGGAGGGTATTTGGTTGGGTCTGAGGATATATGATGCTTCAGTTCACTTCAAAGTTCATCCTGCTTCTATGATGATCAGGACATCATCAATAAAGACAAATGAGCCACTGTAGTCATACCACCATGTATGAAGTTCATGCTTTCAAGCAGTTCTTATTTCTCCACACTTTCCTCATCCTATGACTCTTAATGTTTATTGTTCTGTCTATGAGACTTTCCTAGAACTCTTTACTCTTAAAAATAAGTGTGCCATAAAGGGTTCTTTTGGACTTTTAGTTCCGTACAGAAACTTTCAAAGGATGATTCTTTAAAGAACCCTTTTTGTAAATAACATAGCTCAGTAGGCAGAACCTTTTTATAATGTAGGGGTCTTTCCCATAATGTAAAGAATCTATATCCTAAATACTGAAAAATTTGATTTAGTTATTAAGGCTTCTGTATAATTTTCTGTTAAATTTATTATTTTTTCTGACACTGAAAAATGAATAACTTGTTTTTAACGGCCATTAATTATAAATAAATAATAAGGTGGTCTCTGAGTTGCACAGTACTTTATGTTATGTAAATATATACTTGGGGAAAAAAAAAACATGGATCATTTTTCCTTGCTTTTTTTCAACCAGCCCCCCTTGGAAAAGACCACCTAGCTAGTGGCCCCGAAGTAATTTGATCTTGAAATTAAAAAGCCTAATGTAGCAGGCTAAACTCTGGAGGATTGGTTTCTTGCAGCTTACCAGCAGTTTGTGTCTTGTGGTAAACCCACTGAGGTCATGCTGGGGGTTTCTTTTCTTTATGATGGTCTTTGACATCATCTGTGGCTACATACTAGATACTATTGTTGATCTGTTCAGCACATTTTCTTCACGATTTGAAAGTCACTCTTTGGTCAGGTAAATTGTGTCACTGTCAGACTGCACTGTATGAAAGAATCTCACAGCTGGAGGCCCACATGACTTTACAGTCGGACTCTAAAATGCCGGTGTTTTCACTGGTGGGTGAAGGCCGGCTGTGTGCAGAAACATTGGGCAAAATTCTTGACCTCAAGAGTGTCCACCGTCTCCTGAAAGGTAAAGTCCCTATTGCCTAGCAACCGGCTTCTCCTCCACAACCTCGACCCTCTGTGTCTTTCATAAAGGTAAAGGAAGCCCACTACGTGAAAGGCTGCTTGCTTTTCATTCTTCTGCAGTGCTCTCTGTCGAGATTCTCATGAAAGAACTTTTAAGATAAATGAACATTTGAGCTGCTGTTTGAAACTCGTGGAATGTTTGTTGCCTTCTCATTTTCAGGAAATGAAATCTCAGCTAAGTGGAACGTAATGAGAAGTAGTACAAGATAAGGAACATGTCGTACACTCTGTATGCTACATGCTAATGATAGACCTCATTTTCAGGCTCTCCTAGTGAAACCCAGTACATATTTTCTTGCCAATTGAGATATATACCCAAAGGTCAATGGTTCTAGCTACATAATAGAATAGGAAAAGGCTGGGTTGTCTGGTGTCTTATTATACTAAGATATATTATGCTTAAGTCAGGCCTGAACTAGACATGACTACTAGATTACTGAAAACAAGAATGTCTTTTATATGGTATACTATGATGAATTGTGTTTAATCTGACCAAGAACGTGAAAGAACAAGGTTAAAAGGGCCCATTTTGATTTCAGATTCATTTTAAAGGTGGGAGATGACCTGTGGGAAACCCGAACATGAAATTTGAATCTGATTGACTAATATTAGAGAAATGTCCACACCTGTCCAAACACGTCCAGACTTATCTAAGCTATGAATAGTTGGGTCTTGAGTGGACTGGTCCAGACAAATATTTCAAATTCCACTCAGGGTATGCACAATAGGGAAGTAAAAATGCTTTAAACTGAAGGTTGCGTGTTAACTAATTCCATCTTGGAACTTTAGAATGAATTATAATTAAGTGTAAATACTGAAAATATTCAATAAAGCTTGCACCCATTTTTCTACTAGACACTTTAAAATTATGGTCCTTCAAGGGTTCTTTAGTGAAGGCAAGGAGGCTTGGGTTCTATATAGAACCATTTGCATGCTAAATGGTTCTTTTCGTGGTGAAATAGTTCTTCAGATTGATGGAAAATGTGCTGTATAAGATTCTATATGGGACCTTTTTGAAAACGGTTCTATATAGCACCAAAAAAGGGTTGTGCCACTGTTAAAAGCTTAACATTATAACAGTAGAAGAACCCTTTTTGGCACAATATAGAACCCTTTTCAAAAAGGTTCCATATAGAATCATGTACAGCACATTCTCCATGAATCTGAAATACTATTTAATGATGCAAAAAAAGGTTCTTTGAGTATCCATGGTTCTATATCTATAACCTTTTTCTTTACTAAAAAAACCCTGAAGAACCATTGTTTTTAAGAGTGTTGTAACGCTAGAACCCTTTTTGATGCTATATAGAACCATTTTCACAAAGGTTCTGTATAGATGGATCTACAACACATTCTCAATCCGTCAATAGTTCCTCCACTAATATAATAATTAATACATACCAAAAATAAGTACGTTGAATGAAATTGAACCTATTTGTAGTAAAGAATCGTAATAGAATGAAGGTGATGCCTGACATTTACATCCCTATTACTGAGGCTTCTGTGTGTTATTACCTATTAATATCTACACATTACTATCTCTGCAGCTCATTTGTAGCTACATCTGTATGTCCGAGGGCTGAAACAGGGCTAATTGAATTGGGTGGATGCTGCTATTTCTTACACACGCACTCAGAGACCTCTAGAGGCTGATAGCATTTGAGTTTGGCTACAGCGTGTGAATGCTCAGTGCTTAATGCTTTAATAGGATAGATGAGGATTTCCCATGTCCCTCGATTTCGCTGCCCGCCTTTGCTGGGGGGATGTTTTATAGCACGACAATGGAGTTCTATTAGTCTGATGATGTTTAGCACCTTTAGGTTTTTAGCAAAAATGTTTAGTTTTTGACGAACATTAGCTCAGCATAGTTAAACAATCCAGACACTGAAGCAAAAGTAAAGCACGTAGTGTAAAATGAATTATGATGTGAATAGTTCACTCAGCAGAGCTCAACAGGAAACCAGATCAAACTGTTTGATAAGCTTGACATTTCGCTAATCGGCTTCCCACAAAGTCTCTATAGGCCTCATTGAGGATTTGCAGCGGAGAGGATTCGCAAGACTCATGGGAGCAAGTAGAGTTGAGGTGTGTTGAGTTGCACACGCATTTCCATTCAGTCAACAGAAAACAGTTGAATATTTTAAGAATAACTATTTATAGTTCCATAAATATGGAATGCTATATTTTTATAATAGGGATGCGCCCATATGTGGGTCTTGAACAAAAAAATCACAAATAACAGTGCAGAGACATTGGATTTGTGGCACATACCATAGCCTATATACTGAAATAATTTTAGTCCATTTTATTTTTTATAAGCTTCTTATAAGCTACTGTTTTTATAAGTTATATATATTTTTTATCGTTGCCTTTTTTCAGTTTTTGGTTTCAGTGTTCGACCCAGTGTGTCCTGACCAACCATTATAATTTCAGTGTATTAATAATATTCAATATGCTATAAAGCCTACAGCCTGCATGAATTTAGGCCGAAGTCCCTTTTTTGATGTTCCCTGCAGTTTACTGCGTTGCTGTTCATTAACTCAGATACCCGAACATCAAAATAATTCAGAATGCACATCTCTAAAACGTACCTGTGTGGTTTAGATAGAAATGCTTTGCAGCTGTGTGTGTGTTGGTGTGTGTCTGCGTGGTGTACTCTCTGACCTGAGTTTTGCGTGCGTGCGCGTGTGTGTGTGTGCGTGTTGGCCCGGTTGTCCGTAGGGGGATTTCTGGAGACCTTCAGGACGAGCCTCACCTGGAGCAGCAGGACAGAGTGGCATGAGCTCTCTAGTTGGTCTAAAATTAGACTTGGCCCACTCTGCTCTCCATAGTGAGAATTCTCTCAGCAGTGATCTGCCCCTAACTGTCCAGCAACCTGGCCACGCTTAGTCATCCTACACACCACAGCCAAGGTGTAAAAAAGATTATACTGCACCTATTGTGCTAATCGTATGCTGCACCGATCATGCATTTTAGTGGCTGATTTGAGTTTCTTTACAGCCAGATTAGTTTTTTGGTTTTTGGTTGGTTAATTTATTCATTTGTCAATTCATTTGTTATTTCTGACCATCAAGGACAAAAACATTGTTTATTTGCTCTGTTATTTTGTACTTTATGGGATAAATAAACACTGATATAAAACACACAGGCTCTTCACTCAGGCATTTTTAAAAGGCAATATTTCATTAAGGTATACCAACAGCATTCACATACAGTGTGCATGTGCTTATCTAATGCATATTATTTGCATCATAAAATCACAAAAATGGCCAATAAGGGATACAATTTTAGGTTTATATTTTATATTTTAAATTTATACTCCAGTTGTTTAGTGAAACAGTGCTTTGCTGAAGTCAGTTCTCAGTTATTTAACTGTCATATATTTGAACAGGGACCCATACTCATACTGAGTTGTCTAGTGGTACAACTTGGAGAACCCTTTCACTGGGAGACTGCAAGCTTGAATCCTAGAGATACTGTGGCCAGAAACGTTTGCCGATTATTGCCAATGTTTGCACAGATACCATTAAAAATCTTAATGACCGTTATTTCACATTTAAAATAGTGTGCTGGGGCTGTACTGTTTGGCAAGCTGAAGGGGGATTTTGCTGGAACTTGATGAGCTAAAACTTGGTTTGTTTTTGCTGACGTGTCTCATATTATAATATTCACAGAACAGCTCAGCGCTGGCTGTAAAATGGACAGGCGAGACACACACTAGCACACAGTGCTGATGATGTCACTGCTATTCAGTCGTATGACTCACAACAAATGCTTGATTACAAAGACAGATTATTGTGTAATTACTGCTCTGCATTGATAAACAATGACAGCTGACAGTTCTGCATAGAAAGATGCTGGTATTGGTCAGAACTGTTGTTTTCCTGCTGCTTTTTAGTTTTTGAATGGCAGTATCAAATGGCCTAGTGACCCTGTATTGGTCACAGATTATTGATTATATATGGGAAAGTGCAATCTAAACATACTGCTGTGTGTATGTCTCTGTGTGTGTGTGTGTGTGTGTGTGTGTGTGTGTGTGTGTGTGTGTGTGCGCGCGCACATAGAGAGTGAAATGAACAATACAGCAAAAACATGTTGGCAAACCACCAATATTACAGCATTTGATTAACATCTAGTTGAAAATTGGTAAAAAATTGTATCCACTTGTTATTGGGTAAAACACAAATGACCAAAAGATTCATATCGCAGTTCCTGTGGGTAATGGATCAGCAGTGATGTAATGGGCACAACATGCTTTTTATAGATTACTATCGTTAGTCTTGTCACAGTTATTCTTATTTGTCTGATCAGTTATTTGGGCAAATTATTTAATTGTTTACTTTTAATTTTAATTTTTATTTATTCACAGCTCCAAACAAATCCAGAAACTTTACCAAATCCCACATCCTTCAATTACCAGACAAACACATATAAACATTATACATATCCAGATTTCCATCGAAGAAAAACAGATAATAGAAGTCAAATGAAATGACAGAAAAATGTATTAAAATTTCAGCCTGCCAAATAGTATGAAACTTCCTAGTAGACCCTCTGACAGTGCATCAAGTGCATAGGTATCATTTTTGGATTGAGGCAAGTAGATATAAATAGAAGAGCAGAAAATGCTTAAAAATTAATCGTCAGCCAAAATTTAATTACTGTGACAGGCCTATATTGTATGTAACCAATCACACCATATAATATTACATAAACGCAATAACTGCAACTCAGCCTTCCAACTCAGAGCATGGCACATTCAATCTGAAGCCATAAATGTTAAAGTAATAGAGAGAAATTGCAAGCATATTAAAGTTATGTTAAGCATTATTGCTTCTTTGTGCCAAGCAAGAGATGAGACGTTATCCCTGCTCTGAGGTTGATGCTTAGCAAACGCCTCGTATTTGTGGTTACTGCTTTGTTTAATGAAGCTCCCAGGCACAAGAGTAAAATTCAAGATTTGGACCCAACTTGAATTTGTTGCACCCAAAACAGCAATCCTAGCAGTTCCCTTTGGCTTATAATCATCATTCTAATGCAATGGCATATCCATCCAGTACAGCATCTTAATTTATTTATATCTGTTTTATAGTGTTTGAAACTGTTTCACTAGTATAATTATCTCACAAGACACTTTCCATAGTCAACAACTTATCCACAGCTGTGTCCAGCTGTGTCACTGTTCACATACTTTTGATGTGTATATGCATGAGTGTGTTAGCCTTTGTCTGTGAGGCTGCAGGGAGAGAACAGAGACCGCTGGAGGGATAGATATAACAGAGAGAAAGAGATGAACAGAAGGAGAGAGGAGGAGGCCTTCACACTCTTTCTTGCAGATTATTTATCATCGCTCCCCTCCTCCTCCAAACCACATCTTCAGTCTTCTCTCTGCCAGTGTGCTCTTGTCGTAGTGTCATCAGAACATTTGGAGGATGTTGCCACACTGTTAATCACTGCTGCTGTTTCGTAAGAGACCCCCTCTGTCACTCAGTGTTTATAAAGGCTTCCATAATTCATATTTCCATGACAGCCCACTTTGGCTTAGGCACACTCTTGACCACTCCATGCTTCACGTACAAATGTGTTCTTTTATAGGTTGACAGAACATTGGCAACAATACATGTTTAACATATTTTTAAAAACTCTACTGATCTATCTTGGACATCCCAAAATCATGGGAATTAAAATGGAGTTGCTCCTTTTTGCAACTATAACAGCCTGCACTCTTCTGCGAAGGCTTTCTACAAGATTTTGGAGTGTGTCTGTGAGTTTGTGCCCATTCAGACAAAAAAGCATTCGTGAGGTCAGGCACTGAAGAAGTCCTGGCTGGCAATCGATGTTCCAATTCATTGCAAAGATGTGCAGTGGGATTGAGGTCAGTGCTCCGTGCAGGCCGCCGGAGCTCCTCGACACCAAACTCATCAAACCATGTCTTTATGGGTCAGATCTAGCTGAGCAAAAATTTCTTGAACTGACTTGTGGAAAAGGTGGCATCTTATGCCTATGCCACTGTGGCATGCTTCCGTCCCCTGGGCCCGAGAGCGGGGTCGGTGACGGAGGGGGAGCAACAAGCTCTCCTTCTTGGCCACCGGGATTGAACGTGAGGCAAATTAAAGTGGCCTCACTGTGGGACTGGAAGCAGTGCCCAGGGGGTGGGGGGCAGGACTCGCGAGCCGTCCCCCACTCCCTTACAGATTTCATCCTCTTCTGGCTCGCTGTCTTTGTGGAGTTTCGTCTGGGCTCGGAGTTCGCCCCCCCACCTTCCTGCCGGCTCTCACGGCCGTCATCGGGGCCCAGGGGACAGGCGCATGCCACAGCTACGTTTAGCCACTGAGGTCTGCAATATGTAGTCTGGATTTGCTTGATTTTATTGCAGCAGGTATGGCTGAAACACCTGAACTCAATAATTAGGAGGCATTAAATGACAGATATCAGGCAATATCTGTGTTGCACTACAACTACAACTACAGCTTCTCACCAGGTTGAATGAGGCTTCTGCTACTGTCATGTAAAACATTGTGACTGTTGCTCAGAAAGAACAGATTTGTGGGTGGAGCATGGATAACGGGCCAAGTGCCAGAACTAAATCATGAGTGGGGCATCTGAAAACCACGGAGGAGCACTGGGGTGCTCCTGTGTACCAAGCACACTTAGCAAGTAGTTCTGCAGCATGTGTGAAGTTTAGTTTCACTTTGTTTTTTGTCACTCGCCACTATAGAAGCATAGACAAAATAGTGGGTTTAGTGAGGCATGATGGTTGGTGGGGCATTGCCCCCCTAGATGACCCCTGTCACCAGGCCTGATCAGTTTTCTGCAAAAATCTACAGATTCAAAAGCTGAGTGAATTTAGCTCCCCTCTATAAAAGCTAGTAGAAATGGAAAGACTGCGAAGGCACAGCTTGAGGCAGAGAATAGCCTCTAGTGGGCTCGGAAGAGGTCTATAAAGTGAAAAACTTCATGGTTCCATGGAACTGCATGGTTATATGCACTGGTTTCAGTGGATGCTTGGCAGCAGCTGAAAGCTTTAGAGCACCTCAGCTCTTCTCTATGGATTGATCTTTTCCTCTATCTCTCTGTATCTCTCTTTCCCACTCACTCTGAAAATATCTCAGCTGACCCTGTGGCTTAGCCTCAGACATTCTTTACACACTGTCAAAATTACATAATCAGGAAGAGTTATAATCTGTAAAAGTTGGGCCTTTTTCTAAAACTTGAGAGAAATCTCTGGTGGTTTATCAGAAAAAGTGAAGGAGATAAAGTTGCCGTGTTCCTTTACCACATATTCTTGTATTTACAGCTGTATGAGAAATGTGGGCGCTCCTGGTTGAATTACATGTTTTGTTGATTTTTCAAGTAGAAACTAAGTTACACATCCTCTACAGAGACCACACTTCACTGCACATATTAGGACACAAACACACAATTACTGTTTATTTGCTGAATTTAACGTATCGAAAACATGAAATATGGCTTGTGCAAAAGTTATGGCACATTTTTCAATATGTTAAGTTCAGCAAACAAATATAATCTGTGCACTAGAATCTGCAGAAAAATGTCATGTTTATGCTCTGTAGAGTATGTTACACTTAAAAAACAAACAAAACATGTTATTCCAGGGGTTTTCAAACTTTTGCATACAACTTCAAGTCTTTTGTTTGGGTTAAGATGTTTGTGTGGGTTTATGTATTAAAAGCAGTTGTAATACATTTTAAATGACTATTTTACAGCCTTGGTTTATTCAGTTACCCAGAATTAAAATGCTGTTTTTGTTGCTGTGCCTTTAAGACTGACATATGTAAATGACCTCTGTTCTGATTGGCTGCCCTTTATGAAGCCACATTCAAAAAATAATCCAGCAGAGATGTGCCGAGCAAACTGTTAAGGTTGCACTGAAATCTGGAATGTCTGAGATGTTGGATACAATAAACTTCAGCCAATGTTTTCAGATGAATGGATATGCGGATGTATGGAAGACTGCAATGATTTGCTTTCCGACAGCCAGAAAGAGCATGTTTATTTGTTTCCCCACATCTTCCACTCTAATAACTGCTATGCATCAACTGCAGTATCAACACTCCTTATCACTTCACTATGAATTGTTGGCAAAAGTGATGTAAGCTGAATGGACAGTCATATGTAAACGTGTTCATGTTTGTGATGTCGCAGGCATGGCGAACTCAAAACAGGCCGGTTTTTCAGCTTAGCTTCCATATTTAGACTGTATGGACTGAAGCATGAATGGCATGTTTTGAAATTTAACTGAAAACTCAGTTTTCTAGGATGTGGACCCTTTAAATAAGACCAGAAAGCTCTTTTCTGGTGATCTAAGCCTGCCACTCGAGTGGTAGTGTGTGTCCATGTGTTCTTTTCGGGACATTTATTATGAAGTGCGTTCTTCTGTGTTGTTCTGTTCAGTTCATCCTGCACATTCACCGCCTCGTCACTCCTCCAGCTACTGGCATTCCCACTCATCACACAATAGCAGTATTATTTTTATTCGTCAAGTGCATCTATTTACCCTCTCAAAACAAGCAAACAAATCATTATGTGTACCGCCGGACCTCTGTTTAGTACTGTTGTGTGTGAGTGTGTGTAGGTGTGTGTGTCTGTATGCAGCTCTTTTATGCTCTCTGCATGAGTGTTTTCAACTGAAGCCTCTTCTCTTTCTCTCTTCCTTCCTTTCTGCCGGTTCTGTAGCCTTTACTGTGCTGCTGTGTTTTGGGTGCTTCCTCTGCCGTGAATGGAGGTGAAGAATAAGAAAGTGAGCAGGTCACGCCAGCTGACTACTAATGCAGCCATTATCATCTTAAAGCTGTAGCTTGCAGCAGGCTGGAGCCAAAGCATGCTAAAGCACTTGGGTTTACAGAAGCTCTAGAAGGCCACAGATTCACATATTTTATCATTTCGTTTTCCCACAATAATGTTTTTTATGTTATGTTAATTTTTTATTATCTAAAGATAACGACATTCATTTGGGATCTGAAGAAAAACAAGAGAAACAACACACACAAGTGACAACATGAATACGCTTAACATGTGTAGAATTAAAGGACATTACAAAAGTAGAAATAGTGGTGATAGAAACCAGGGTTCTGGTATAAGTCAGCTAACTACTCCAGGGAAGGTTATGTTCGGGACTTTGGATTATAAACAGCTCTTCGACCAATGTAGTAAATAAATTATGTGAATCGTTTAGCTTCTGTAAGCATTAGCCTGTGTGTATGGTTTATGGACAAGAGCAATTTAAAAAAAGATGTTTCTTTGAATCTGTAACTCTTAAGAGGCCCATATCGTGGAAAATTGAATTTTCCCTGCTTTTTTGTAATAAAACGTTTGATGTAGCACGCTAACAGTGCTAAAGTTTCATAACATGTCAAGCGCTCTCCAGTCCATACACTCTATATATGGACAGAAAACTGCAAAAACAGCACAATTGTAATTCATTGTTTCTGTGATGTAATGAAAACAAACACATTTACTTACAAACACCTATTCAGCCTAGAGCAGTTTAGCCCCACCCGTTTGTGCTAAAGTTATAAGGAGTGTTTCATTATTATTATTATGAACTGCTTTGTGATTGTGGCACTATAGAGAAAAGCCCTTTAGAATAGAGATCATTTGCATATAATAACTAAAACATACTGTTTAACTCTAGTGCATAAAGAGAGGTTGGAAAACGGCAATTAAAACATGAATTATTCGGTACATAAAACCACACATATGTATTGACTTCATGGAGAAAAATAAAAAAAGAAGAAAACATGTAGGATATGGGCTCTTTAAATGATCTGGTGCTGAACATGATTTCCATAATGTAGCTCATGTTCACGCAGAGTAATGTTCCTTGCCTGTATGTGCAGCATGAAAGAAAAGCAGGACATGTTGATCTGTGTGTGTGTGTGTGTGTGTGTGTGCATGTGTAAGAGCATGTGTTTGGATGTAGGATGGATGGAGGATAAGAGAGAGAAACCAAGGAAGAAAAAAGGAAGAGTCATTAATTGTTTGAAATATTGTGTGTGTGTGTGTGTGCGCGTGAGAGCATGTGTTTGGATGTATGTATGCCTGTACGAGAGGATAAGAGAAAGATACCAAGGAAGAAAAAAGGAAGAGTCATTAATTGTTGAAATTGTGTGTGTGTGTGTGTGTGTGTGTGTGTGTGTGTGTGTGTGTTCTGTTGTCCAGCAAAGACCAGTTCTTCTCTTCAGTATTTGCTGGATGTGTGCTGTGGCTGCAACGCTGGGCTAGTTTGTGGGAAATGCAGTATGCGAGGATACTTGTCGCTTGTTTAAAGTGAATCATATTTTTCCCGATTCAGTAATCAAAGACTGCTCAAGAATAAACAAATAAATAAATAAACATCTAACAAGGGGAATGAGTGTGGACTCTTTTAAGCTGACTTGACAAAGTTAAAGCTGATGTTGTTGCAGATACAAAGCTTTAATTGACGTAAAGTTTATTGAGCTGTATGGTGTTGAATGTTGACTGTAGCTGCAGTCCTGTTCGGTGTCTGTTCTTATAGTTTGTACAATCTTAATCATTTTTCTACAGAAAAATGCACTTCAACTTTCTCAACACAGAACAGCTGTTGAAATATTTGTAAGCACTTTTGAACTCCAGTGATGGGACTTTCTAACAGTGCATTGTATACATACATGACGTAAGTCAATGCCGGCTGCTTTACTCAGCCAAGGAGCTGAAAATCAGCTCACCAGCCAATCAACACTCAGTAGCATTGATGCCAACCAATCAGCACCCAGAAGTAGTAATACCAGCTGATCTGCAGCAGTAATAACAGTAATACAAGTGTCCTACTGCCCAAGACTGTTTTGCTGTAGAAAAATAGAAAGATGATTCAAATGGAATGCAAACGCCCTCGGCTAGGTTAGCTTCAATGAGCTAATCAGCTAGCCATGCACACTTTGCAGTGCAAAATCTTTTTGTTTTTGTGAAGTTTGAGCATAACATACATAACAAGTTTGAGGAATTGCTTTGTCTGGCTATAAACAGTGTGTAATGCCTTTTTTGTTAGCCGTGTAGCCCTTAGCATGATAACTAGTGTTGAAGTTGTGATTTTTAAAGTCACTTTTTTAAAGCGTTCTTTTCTCCTGCGTTTTTATTCTTGACATCATCAGTGATCAGCAATCGACTTTCATCAAATAACTATCGACTTTAAAGAATCTAAAGTTGTGCGACCCCTAATTAGCAGCCATGTCTAAGAGATGGAGTAGTGTGCAAAATAAAGCCCAGCAAATCAAATGTTATGAATTTGAAATGCTACACATTTTGAAGTAGTTTACTGCAATAACTTAAAACCAGCTTTTTCTGCCATGCTTGCAGTGATTTCTGGGCAAGTTCTGCTGACCAAGTTGACACTGGTGTTCACTCGACCCCTTGTCTGAGGGCCCATCTAAAACCCTTCACTTGAACTAATAAAATATTGGAACATCCCTTAAGATGGCTAAGTGGATGAGGACTTACCAAATCAGGTACTCAAACTGGTGGACGTTTCTGGTATAGTGGGAGAAAAAGGAAGTGGCCAGGCTCCCCTTAAATTGTCTCTGATTTTAGCAACCCTTGTGTTGCATTACAAGGAGGTTCCTCTGAATAAAGACATGAAGAGAATAGTTCCTACTTCAGCTGGGTTACTTACTGAGAGTCCACTCAGAGTCCTGTTCTGCAGGATCTCCCAGAGGAAGCATATACCCACACATGTGGGCTGCCCATTGTCCTAGTTCCTCTGGACCTGTAATGCAAGTGACCTTAATACAAGGGAGATATGCATTTTAGTCCATTGTAAGGTGACTTTGACCGGATGCAGTAAATGTGGAGAACCTCATCTATTGAACAAGTCATGTTTTAAAGTGTGCCCACCCACAGACACATACATAGGAAATAACAAACAAAACTTTTGCAGGTATTTTTCTTACATTATGGAAAGATAACAGTGTGTGAAAGGAGCTTGTGTGGCTCAGATGCATCAAAGCTCTTGCATATATTTATTTAGTAAAACTCTAAAATAACTGGCTATGGAAACCTAAAACTACTAAAACTGATCGCTGTCAGAATCTTCACGTCTGCTGCTCCAGTGTGTCTCAGGCGGTGTGTTTCTGGAGGCTTGTCTTGTCGAAGCTGCCGCTCTGAGCTTCAGCTTGGCTTGGTGTCAGCATTGTGAGGCGTCCACATGCTCGAAGGCCGTCAGCAGCCTGAGTGAACCCCACGGCACTGCACCCTCGCTGGGGATATTTTTAGTCGTGAGTGGGCTCCTCTCACACAGGGGCGGACTGCGTCACACACCATCCAGAGAAACCCTCACACAGCCGAGAAAAGCCAAGACTCCAGAGACTGTGCTAAATAAAGAGACGATCCAGCAGCCGCCAGCTTAACGTACACACAGAAAGAGAAAGAGAAGAGTGTGTGCACTTGTCGTTCAATCTACACCATGTATGTGTGGGAGCAAGCAGCTTAGAATAGAACTGGTTAAAACTGGTTTTATTCAAGTTGAGTAAATTCTTTCAAAGTTAAACACAAAAACTTTCACTCGATGCGGTAAATGCATCCAGTGAAACGCATCGATCAATTCAGATTTCGCAAGCACTTAAAATATGAATACATTTTAATACAGTATTGTTTCTGAGGGTCAACACAGTGTTGAAAACTCGACAAGATCAATGTTGGAAACAATGTCTTAAAATTTGGAAGAATGATTCAGTGAAAAATGTAATTTTTACAGTTTTACGCCAGATGTACTCAGTCAACCAGGACGTGTATGGTTTGCAGACTTCGCTTCTTCAGTTTAGAGCAAGAGCTACGGGGCTAACATTGCTAACAAACACTAGAATTCAGTAGTCTCCCAAATTGTTTCCATGAATACATCCCCAAAACTTCTCTCAACCCACTCAAACTACATCCAGGTGTTTATTAATGTTGTGAAGACTTGGACACCAAGTTGAGGTTTGGACACCAAGCATGTCTTGTTTGATGCACCCCTCTGTCTCCTCTGGGGGTCTTTCATTTGCTTTCTTCTATGGAAACCACTGGTTAACTATCAAAACTAGGCATCTGTTCAGAGTAAGATGGGTGGGCTTTATGTTGGTCCTTTTTCTGAAGATGCTATGAATTTCTAGATGTTTCGATTGGAGCTTGTTTTGTTAGAAAAAGTTCTGTTTGAGAATGTTCCGTACATACCTGAACATGTATGTGTTCTTAGACCCCTAATTGCCCTTTTTTTGGGAAAATGTCATTATTGAATCTGTGCCTCCCAGTTTCTGCTTTTTCTAAAGCTGATATTTTCTCAGGATTTGGCAGCGTCTGCCATCACTGTTAGTTCTAAAAGTCAGACTTTCTTGCAAGTGAATGATGTGGCCTGCACGCTCACTCGTTCCAGATGAAAAACTTAGATGCACATTATGTTTAGCTGAAATAGAAGCAAAATAATGTGAAGATAACACTGCCTACTGTACTGTGTAGTATACCTTTATTGCTACTGTTTTGTTTTTTTTTAACTGAGTAAAATTCTCGTTTTATTTGTATTCCTTTCCCCTTTCCTCTTTTCACCACTTTCCTTCACTCTCTCTAACTCCCACTCAGGTGGCTGCAAGGCTGCCAATTATTCCACCCACCACCAGCAGCCCTCTCTGAACAGCATTGTGTTGTCAGTGAGTGTGTATGATAGAGGAGACTGATGTCTGTATGAATACATGCAAAATTGTGCACAGTGAAAATTCAGGATGGCTAACAGCGTTATTTTGCCTGGTTTTAATGGCATTTTAACAGTGTGGGAGTGATTCTTACACATAAAGAAACAACTAATTTTGGAACACTAAAGCCCTGTTGGAGCTGAACTGGTTTTATCTGGTGAGGTACTATAATTTAAACAACATCATTTTTAATATAGAATTTAAATTAAAAATTGAATCCAGTATGATTCTGAAATGCCTAGTTTTTACAGGCTGATAGTAATAATTGTGCTGTGACAAAATACAGTATGAATCTGCAATGTGTGTAGTTTTACAGTCAGATATTAATGATTGTGGAGTGATTGTAATAATCGTGGGGTGATTTTAATCCAGTATGAATCTGCAATGCGTAGTTTTAATAGTTTGACAGAAGTAAATGACAGACAGAAAACAAATTACCAGAAAGGAAACTTTCAATTAATTAAGTTGTATTTTGAGCTTTTCTTTTAAAACAGTCTTACAAAACAATCTGAATCTCCCAGGAAAGTATATTGCAGTTCAGTAAGTTCTGGGCAACACTGTTTATGTTGTCCAGCACTAGAAAAACATTGAGAGCAGCATTGTTGCCCATTGTTGGCTGATTGTCAACAGATATAAAGCATTTGGATGTCTAGGCTAGGAGGCGCAGGCATGCTTCTGTATTGGCACTGCTGCACCGGTGTGTCTGCTAGCTGTCAGTGCTGCAGTAATGATGTATGAGTGAGGGGATGATGGCTGACCAGCACAGCTGTTTTACTCTAATCAGAATGGATGGCTGGACTCAAGACAGACTCCGAATGGACTGGACATGGACCTGTGAAGTTGCACTGGGTGGGCATACAAACCTGCCTACAAATATTTTTAGTCGTTTATCCAAAAGTGGGATTAAGTCTACAAGCTCAGCCGTTTCAGATGGCTGCAGTTGTGTTGTGTGTGCAGTTATTGTCTGTGAATAGCAGTGTTTAATGCTCTCACAGTGCACTCTGTGTGAACTCAAGACTGGACTGTGCTCACTCAGCAAACACCAAAACTTGTGCTGATTCACTGGGGATCTCATGAACCATGCTGCTTTGCTTTATTCAGAGTGAGAGCAGTACTGTATTAAATGATAATTTAATCCTTGATAATTAATTGCAAAGCTTGAAACTGCAATTTTGATGAATTAACGGTTAGTTGTGCAGCTTGTGCTTTCTTGGAGTGACATTGGATCAGGACTGTCATGGGCTGCTAAAGGACAGTCAACAAATACAGCCACAAGTGGCGATCAGCGGGGTCTAAGTACATGCTATATTGTGATTTAATATACAATTAATCACATGAAACACACTACCACATTTACAGTACTTTTTTTTTACAGTACTTTTAGCCAAGCCTGCAATATTAACAGCAATCTTTGCAATGGACCAAATTGGCATTTATTAAATTTTTTATTTTAAATCAGTTGCCCATTTAAAAACCATAAATCAAGTGAGGTGCTTCAGTAAAAGTAAGAGGTGACTGGCTATTTAACACTGATTCATACATATTTATGCTGCAACATTTTGGAACAGGTGTAGTAGCAGCAATCAAATACAGCATGAGTGCACTTACCTGGCACACATTAATTATGTTATTAAATTGCAAAGCAGTTCTGCCAAAATAAAAATAATAAAATGCCCAATTTGATGTTTCGAGGGATTGTATGTATGTAAGGGTATGTATATATATATATATATAGACACACAGCGGGTCGGTGCCTCCATTTTTGGAGTGATGCTAGTGCAGCTGTCAACAGTTATGATATAAACTGGCTATGTATTGGTTATATAATCTCTCTGTATACTCTCTCTCTCTCTCTCGCTCTTGTGCTAGGTTTAGAGGTTTGTTTTGGGTTCTGAAAGCAGCTTTATGGGGGGTTGAATAGATTTGCCATTTATTTCTTTTGCCAAATTATGTGTCTACTCAAATGGTAAAGGTGTGTATAGTTATTGCGATATTTCTGTCTATCAGGCTAAAAATCAATAAATTAATGAATTACAAATGAGTGGGGCCTCTGATAACACAATAGCGTTGATTAGGCATAGAACTGAATACAGCTATCATAAACTGACCTGCAGTATTCCTGTAATATTGATGGGGGTGGGGGCTTGGGTTGTGTGCACAAAGGGTGAAAAAATGTGTAAATTGTCACTATTTGCAAGACAGCTACAACTGAAACTGATGCCAGTTTTTATAAAACACATTCGTTTTTATGGAGTGTTGTAACCACTGTGAGCTGCAAAAGGACCATCAACAAAATAGCCACAAGAAGGGATCATTGGGGTCCAAGCACTACGCGCCAGTGTGGAGACTTAGATAGAACGATGGGCAGTCAGAGTTCCTAGAATTATCTCTGTTTATAATGATTGTTTGTTTATTATTGTTTGTTGTTTGGTTTCTGAACTTGTCACCTTTTTATGCCTCATGAGTTTGTATGCCTCATTAGAAAAGATGAGCTAGTGGTTAATTTGGTTTCACTTATAAATGGCTTTGGATTTTTTTGGAATATGTGAGATATTGTCTGTAAAGGTGTTTCTCTCTCTCTCTCTCTTTCTCTCTCTTTCTCTCTCTCTCTCTCTCATACATAATTTATGTATTGCCATACAATTTGTGTTTTGCTGCTCAATTTGTTTTTGCTATTATGCACAAATAAAACACAATACATAAAATGTCATGTTTACACCTACATTCTGAACACAGCCTCAAACAGCAGCTTACTGTTTAAAACATAATTGTCACTTCATTTCTTGCTGGCCTATATGAGATAGAACATACACCATATACACATCCACTTCACATATTCGACCTCCCACCTCATTATGCAGGATGAATTAGTAGTGCTGTGTGGGTTGATTTGTACTTGTAATTGGTTGCTACAGGTCAAGTAGGATCAGGACAGCGCAACATTATTCCATCATGGTGTCAGTGACCGAAATAGTAACAGTTTATGGTGCTAGCAGTATTGTTAAAATATACCAGAAATGGTTCAAAAGCAGTGTTACACACTGAAGGCAATTTACAACAGGTATGATATTGATAGATTATTTATGTAGCCTTTTCTTATAGAACAAAAAATTCAAGTACAATTTAAATAAACATGAATTTATCAGCAGCACTTATACTATTTACTATTCAGATTGTAACTATGCAAATATGTACTGCTCTGCATGAATACTGTAGCAGGAGGCTATTTACTGCCACTAGTTATCAGAATTATTAACATTTGACACGGTATTATTATCAGTTTTATGCTGTGGTTACGATACTGTCCCAAACCCTTTTGTTTCGTTTCAAACTCTTTTAATTTCCAGAAAGAACAGACAGCCATTAAGCACAAGATATTAATTATTTTCAGTGTCAGAAAAAGCAGAAACAAGTATTTATCAGAAAATTACTCAAGCACTAAAGTGTAATATCAAATCTATCAGTATTTTATTTGTCCACTTTTTATTTTTGTGCAGCTACTGTCACGTTAACTCTTCCTTCCCATTTGTAACCCACTCCGTTTCAGCTGTGTCGTGCCAAAAAAAGCTGCTCTCAGAGATCTCACTGATGTATATTCCCCTTCAAACAGATGCTAACATTTACACAAGCAACTACCCAAACTCCTCTTAACTGCCTCACACATTTCTTTCTCATCTGCATCTTAAATAGCTAAAGGAGATTAAGCAATTTTCAAACATCGCCACAGATTCTGATTGGACTGGACTTTGTCAAACATTCTCTTTTTTTCTGTCCAGCCACTCCTGTGTTTCTGTAGCCTTGTGCTTGGGATCATTGTCTTGCTGAAAGGTGAATTTCCTCTTACCAAACTAAAGCAGGTTGTCTTGCAGCTTTATATTTTGCACCATCCATCCTTCAGTTTGAACAAAATGCCCAGTCACTGAGGAGAAGCATCCCCACAACATGATGCTGCCACCACCACCACCATACTTCGCTTTTGGGATGGTGTTTGTTGAGGAACTGCCCTGGTCTAGACAGTGTCTGGGTGGTATGATTTCTATTTTCTCACAATTGATCCAACAGTGCTCACTGGGAAATCCAGCAACACAGAAATTATTTGTAGCCTTTTTCTGTCTTGTGCATGGCTTTATGTCCAAATTCCTCAGAATGCTCTTTGGTCTTAATTTTAACAGTTTTTCTTCAGATTCACAGTCAGTCAATGGAATTTGAATGAAGGTGGTCTTTTATAAAGAAAATGTGATTTTTTTTTTTTAATGATTCATAGGTAAAGGCCATGTGTAAGCCACTTGTGTCCTCATTAGGTCTTTTATCTGTGTATACTTGGAGCTTACACAGCACAGGGGTTGAATCCTTATGCATTTTTCAGTTTTTGCCACAGAATATTCTCTTAAACAAAACCAATATCTCTTTAATTTAATTCATTATTAATTATTTAATTAATTATTTTAAAATAAAACATAGCACAGCACAAAATATCTAAGTGTCATTTGCAATCCAGACAAATCTGATGACTTTGCAAGGCACTGCTTTCTGCTTTTGATGCTAAACTTGTACTTAGTGGTCATTTTGACTGTAAATTAAATAGATGAAGAGTGTTTCTGTGATAGTTCTGTATATCATTAAAATTGGTAAGCGCTCCATCCCTAAAGGCAGGTAGATTTGGGTTAATGGTTAGATGTCAGTAAAGCTCATGCTGGTGGTTTTGGCTTGGGCCTGTTATTTAATGCTTATTTTGTTAATGGGTTCATGCAGGTGCAGGTCTGTTTCTGAGAACCACTGATGGGTGCCTGTCAAAAAAAGCCCTACACATCAGCATTGGCTCAGTAACACAGCAACTTTGCCAAGAGGATATTATTAACATGTGAAAGAGAAATGCAGATGATTATTAGGCCACATTTACATCAGTGTGTAGATCAGAGACTGCAGGTCAGATTGACCTGCCTGGATCAGATTAAGAGTGATCAACTTCCATTCGACCTGATATGCAATGTAACAATATATCCTGTTGGTTGAGTTTTTTTTTCTTTGATTAGTCGAGATTTTTCATTTATCTGTCCATAAACCTCCAGAACTCTGCATGTTTTAGCATATTCTAATCTGGCCTGTCTGTTTTTGATGCTGATCTTGAAGCAGTAGCCTTTAGATTTAGAGGCTGTCAAAATATTCAGCATACACTTCATTAGCTGTAATGAACCCAAGAGATTGCTGCTGATTTTAATGCCTTTTTTCATAGCTTGCTTTTCTCTCATAGCTGGTGCTCAGATCATCTCCAGCTTTACTGACTCTAAAGGCAGATATGCAGAATTTCAGTGGATCACATGCACAGTGTGGTGGTTTAGTGCAGTCAAGTAAACTTCTTTTGCAGCAAAGATGGGTTGAAACTCATTGTCCCAATACCAAAAACTATTTGTTGCTATTGGGACAATGAGTTGTCTGTTGTTGGTGTGTTGTATGTTGGTGTGAGGAAATCAGACATGGGTGTGCAGAATTATAGAGGCTGCCCTGGTCATGGTATTACTGTTTGTTTTAACTCGGGCTAGAAATGAGTGGAAAACAACTTTAGGACTTAAGAATGCAGATGTTTTAGTAGCCCATTACTGTATATTCCAGTCATTTTAATCTACTTTTAAGTATTCGGTTATATAATCTTGAACGTGTTATAGTTCCCAGTTCCACGATTTAAGCAAAACCATGGTCTTATGTAGCGTATTCTTAATATGGTTTTGGGCCATTTACTTCATGCATATGCCAATGTGTAGAACATGGCTCAGCCAGTCAGATTTCAGAACTTTTATAGTTGATATTTTAATGTGTTGCATCTTTGATTTTAGACGTGGCAGTAAACGATCGCTCACCAATGATGGAGAACCTGCAAAACTTAAAATTTGTGTCACTAGTATGTTCATACATATAGTTACATACTCTAAACTAAGATAACACTACAGCTATCTGGATTACCATTACGAGAAATATAATATTCATTTCTGTAGGTGTACAAAATAGTAGAATTACTGACATGCAACATCCAGAGTACAAAACCTCTTCAAATATCAGTTTAAATGACAGTTATTTAATGTTGATAATTTTATTAAGCAATTATAATTGTGATATCACCCATGCTTACATACTTTTTAGATCTCCCTTTAGAACTATGCATAATGCACATTTGTGCTCATCTTTTTTTCTTTGAAATAAAAAAGTTTATAAGCAGAAACCTTTGCTTCATGTAGAGAAAGGAGCAGGAGTATCTGAGCCATATGAAGTGTGCAGTACACAGCGGTGTGAAGGAGAGAGAGACTATAAGGCATGTACTGTACATTATGGGATGGAGGAGTTCTATAGTGTTCCCTGGATACCGCAGCCCATCATCATCTGTGCTGGAGTAACCTTGACTGCAGTGTGTAGGGCAGCTGCCTTAAAGAGGAATCACAGTGGAATACACATCCTTACACAAGAGCTCTAACTCGGAGCGATATTGGGATTGAGCTTACGGAGGCAGTGAAGCATTGCAGGCAGGATTCTAATTGATCCCGTCGGAGGAGGGACAGGCCTGGACTGGAAATGTATAATAATCATCTCAACAGAAAACACACACGGGATGTACATATTGCTCTCAGACGAATGCAGAACCTGACGATTAACTGTATTTTGGATCTGCATTGCAATGCAAGTTTCTGCAGTGAACACATTGTTAGGGGCTGCAGTGACTGAACAGATCATACATTATATAGACAAAGGTTTTGTGACACACCTCGTAATTATTGAATTCAGATGTTTCAGCCACACCCATTGCTAACAGGTGGATAAAATGAAGCACATAGCCATTGCAGTCTCAATAGACAAACTCTGGTAATAGAATGGGTCGCACTGAAGAGCTCAGTGACTTTAAACATGGCGCTGTCATAGGATGCCACCACTGCCGCAAGTCAGTTTGTGAAATTTCCGTCCTGCTAGATCTGCCCCTGTCAATCGTAAGTGCTATTATTGTGAAATGGAAGCGTCTAGGAGCAACAACAGCTCAGCCGCAAAGCGGCAGACCACGCAAACTCACAGAGTGGGGTCGGCAAGTGCTGAAGCCTCTGTTGAATTACTCACTAAAGAGTTCCAAATTGCCTCTGGAAGCAACATCAGCAAAAGAACTGTGCATCAGGAGCTTCACAAAATGGGTTTCCACGGCATGGACTGGTGTAAAGCATGCCGCCACTGGACTCTTCTCTATCTGACAGTCTGATTAATGAGTCTGGGTTGGGTGAATGCCAGGAGAACATGACCTGTTAAACTGCATTGTGCCAAGTGTCTGGGTTAGGTTTAGGGTTTGGGGGTATAATGCTATGGGGTTGTCTTCAGGGTTTGGGCCCCTTAGTTCCAGTGAAGGCAAATCTAAGTGCTTCAGCATACCAAGACATTTTGGGCAATTGTATGCTTCCAACTTTGTGGGATCAGTTTGGGGAAGACCCTTTTCTGTTCCAGCGTGACGGAGCCCCAGTGCACGGTCAATAAGGGCATAGCTGGGTGAGTTTGGTGTGGAAGAACTTGACTAGCCACAGACACACTCTGAAATCTTGTAGAAAGTTTCTCAGAAGAGTGAAGCTGTTATAGCTGCAAAGGGGGGACCGACTCCATATTAGTGCCTTTGGATTTAGAATGGGATGCCATAAAAGCTTCTGTGGGTTTGATATGTAGGTGTGCTAATACTTTTGTCCATATAGTGTATAACTTCATATGTGCAGTGCTATCATTACATAATTTAGATTGGCAGGAATGTGTTGTTAGGAGCTATGTACAGAGCAGTGATGTGGTCTCCTCTGTACTCCTCAATGCTCAAATCTGATCTCTCTGACATGGTTCACACCCATTTAGGTAAGTGATTCAAATCTGTCATTAATGTCATTAACGAACCGGCATCCTGAAACGACCCGCATGCGCACATCGTACTCAGTAACGTCATGTGAATGAATCACGTGCATTATGTGCATCATCAGCAAACAAAGTAACGAGCAGAACGAGCCTTCGCTGTGAAGATAAGTAACTCTGAACAGCTCTCAGTTGCATTATTACAGTGAAACGATGGGTGAGATGTTGCTTTTCCACCGTTTACAGGCTTTAACTTCTGTTTGGCGATCCAACTTCAAAATATAGCCAAGGATTTTCTATTTAGAAATGTGATTTTAACTAAAAAATGTATGCATAATTTATTTAACATTTTTCCAATCTGTTATAATAGATAACATTCTCAAATCGATGCAGTTTAATCAGTCACCTTCAGATGTATTTTAACATCCCACATGTGTATGTATGTGTTCATACTCCTTCACCGTTGCTTTTTCATTGTCATTGCAGAGTGTAGATGGAAAAATGTGCATCCCTTCATCTGTCTTCTCTCTGCTCTCCTCCCTTTATTCCTGCCCTTGAGGTCATGACAGGTACACAGGACAGATAAAGTACATTGGCTCATCCAGAGAGTGAGAGAGTAAGAGAGTGAGAGAGAGAGAGAGAGTGAGAGACAGAGAGGGACAGGTAAACAGATTTTTAATCATAGTATCAATCACATTCATTAGGTATTTAAACCTCAAAGCTCATCATCAAAGAGCTTTACTTTAGAGAGACACAAACACACACACACACACACACACACACACACACACACACAAACAAACAGACAATACACACAGGGGAATATTCAGCACAGGTGATGCATATCAAAAACCCACACATGAACCTAAAAGAAGATGGATTCTTTTTGATATTGAGATTTTTATTATGCCTTCAAATGAATAAGCAGTGATGTGTGTTCGTCCAGCTTGCTGTAGGACACAGCGTGTGTATCTCTGGAGAGAGGCGGGGGGCGGGGCATGTTGTGTTCTTTATTTGAAATTTAGCAATATAAAAATATAGAATCATTGATAAAGCAGTTCTAAAATCTGACTGACAGAGCCACGTTTGTGTGCACACATCAGCTGGATTCTGCATTAATGAACCCAATTATTGAAACCTCTTGTGCTGTTCATGAAACAATCTTTGGCCATTATGTTACTTGGCAGTCATAGCCTACTGCTAATGAGCTACACTGCTCAACGGCAGAGCTGGCAGAAACTATTTATTATACATTGGTGCATTTTCTCTTATTGTATTTGCATTAATGAAGGCAGTAAGCCTCTTGAGGTTGTGCATTGCTGTGTGCACAACACTTTCTATGCAGTAAATGTGGTAAAATCACGGTAACCAAGCTCATAAGATCATGAAATTATTTTAATATTGTGTGACTTCACAATGTTCAGATAATGTATGAGGATATAGACAAAGAAGAAGTAAAGTAAAAGTGTTTAGATTGATGATCAGAGCTGTAGATGGTTCTGTAATGACTGAGGAAGCTGTAGAGCTTATATGATAATGAAAGTTCAAGGCAGGTAACCTAACATAGAACTTCAAGTATATTATTACAGTACATTATTTATCATTCAATGGATTTTTTAAAGTATTATTGTTCCTAAAACAATACTGAATACTGAAGAATACTACATGTGTGGGTAAAAGACAGGGTGAATACCTTCTAGTGTTGAATTATTTTAATCTGTACTGTGTAAGTTAGTTTGAATAAAAAATACTGAATGAAATAAAAAGTTATTCATATTAAAATAATATAATACATTAATGTAAGACAAATGACTGCAGACCTTTAAACAGTAGTGCGCCAGTTATGTATGTAACGCATGCACTGTCAGAAAAAAGGTACAGTACAGGGTCATTTTTGTCCATCAAGGTAGAATCAATGTAAATGTTTTAAAATAAAAGCAAAAAAATCCTGGAGTCCAAGCCTGTCGAGTCTAAAAATGGGAGAATTATGTCCACTAACTAAAAGTTTCAGATGGTTTAGACCCTTTTTTTCTGTGTGTGTGTGTGTCTTTTCTAGCACACACACTCCACAGATGTTGACAGTAATGCCAGTGTAAATAGCTTGTGGCAAAAGAAAGACTAATTCTGTTACACTTCATGCTCTGTGTTGTACAGAATTGCTCCCTCAGTCTGTTCATACATATGTGTGTGTGTGTGTGTGTGTGTGTGTGTGGGGTGTTTCCCCTTAATCATCTGTATGCCATGAGTGAATACAGAAAAGGTTCTTCATGATTTCTCCCTCTATTTCTTCCTCTGTTTCTCTCTCTCCCTCTTGCTGTCTCCCTCTTCGTCTCTCTTCCTCTCTCTCTCTTTCTCTTCATCTTCATCTCTCTTCCTCTTTGTTTCTCTCTCCCTTTCTCTTTCCCTCTCTTTTTCTCACTCTTTCTCTTCATCTCTCTTCCTCTCTTTATTTCTCCCCCCTTCCCTCTCTCTTTGTAACTTTCTTTCTCTTTATCTCTCGTCTCTGTTTCTCCCTCCCTCTCTCATTCCCTTTTTCTTTGCCCCTCCCTCTTTCTCATTCTCTTCATCTCTCTTCCTTTCTCTCTGCTGCTCTCGCCCTCTTTGTCTTTGAGGAAGAGTCTTTCTCTTTTCCTCGTTCTGCCTCTCTCTCTCCCTCCCTTTTGCTTTCTCATTCTTTTCATCTCTCTTCCTTTCTCTTTGCTTCTCTCTCCCTTTTTCTCTTCTCTTTTTCTTATTCTCTTTCTTTCTCTTCATCTCTCTTCCTTTCTCTTTGGTTCTCTTTCCCTCTTTCTCTTCTTTCTCTCATTGTCTCTTCATGTCTGTTCCTCTCTTGCCCTCTCTCAACCTCTCTCTCCTACCCTCTCACATTATCTTTCTTTTCATTTCTCTTCTTCTCTCTTTCCTTCTGTTTTTTCATGACTTTCTCTCTTCTCTCTTTCTCATTATCTTTCTTTCTGTCTCTCTTTCTCATTATCTTTCTCTCCATCTCTCTTCCTCTCTTCTTTCCATCTCTCTTCCTCTCTTCTTCTCCTTCCATCTCTCTTTCACTCATTTCACTCTCCCTCTCTCTTTCCCTCTCTTTCTCTCTGTCTCTTTTTTCTCACCTCTCTCTCACACACACCTCTCTTCCTCTCTTTCACCCATTTTCACCCCTCCACTCTAATTCTACCTCCAGAGCAGTGTAGCTGTGCAGTGTTGGGCAGTGTGGCTGATGGACACAGGACTGAGTAGACGTGCTTCTTCTTCAGTTCTGAATGGCCTGTTCCTCTTCTGTCCTCTGAATGCTAAATAATAGGGGATTAAATACACTGATGCTTTATGAAGGTGGTGATTCGACTGCAGGACCGGGATTAAAAACCCTGTCCTAAAGTTTAATAATGAAATCAAAACATCAGAATCAGCGTTTGGCCCAGACTAAATCACAATGCACTGAGCTGGTAAAGACATCATTAGAGCTTAACAGACATGGTGGCACGTGTTTCACCGCATGCTAATAGTCATCCATTAGGCTGACATTGCTTTTTCGTTAGCGTAGTGTTTTATGCAGGGACGTGCAGAATGAACAAGGTAAATTAAATTTACTTCATTTGAATTTGTACATCATTTACACACAGATAATAGATATTAAATGAAGATAATTACTGTCATCAGTATGTGAACTGAAATGTGGACTGGGTGTTATTGATTTAGGTAAATTTAGTGCATGACTGCGCACACATACATGCATAAGTTAGATATTAATATGATAAATATAATTGCATGCAGACTTTGTTTACTTAGGAACTACAGAGGCCATGAAGTAGTTATAATTTTCTGTATTGTTATCTTGACATAACAAGATACATAACTCGTTATTTCAAGATAACAAAATTGTTGTCTTGAAATAACGAGTTAGTTATCTTGTTATTTTGAGAGAACAAAAGTTGTTATCTTGAGATAACGAGTTACCTATCTTGTTATCTCAAGATAACCATCCAGAAAATTATAGCAACAGCTCATGGCCTTTCTGGTCTTCTGTAGTTTACACAGTTTAATGTTTGGATTGCTGTATTTAAGCTATAGCCTACCGACCACAATTGAGCCCCTGAATCAGAGTAAGGATAACCTGCGACTGAATTATGATTCCTGTACATGTGTTTTCTTCACTGCAGTAGTTTGTAAAACAAATTCAATAAAAATCCCCAAATTTTGGCTTTGTTAGATCACTTTCTGTACATATCATAGAAATGCAACAACAGCATTGCCTTATTAACAGAATAGATTCAATGAAATAGCAGAAATAGACACTTTTTGCATCAGCATCAGGGGTGGATACATACTGAAAGAGTGCTTGAGCACCGACACGTGTACAAATTCAGACTCGTAACTGAATTGGATCACTATGAGATCAGATTTACACCATTACTAAATAATAAGTGCCTCTGGCTGCTTAGCCTCTTTTCTAGAAGTAGAATGTACTTGATTTTTCATTATTGTTTCTGTTGCTGCAGTGCATTACTCTCACTATTTTTGAGGTCTGACCTAAACGGCCAGTCATTTCCTCTTTTTAAACAGCCTCCACTCTCGCCTAATGCCGTGAACACATTCTTAGTTATTTAGCATGAAAGTATGACCAGTCTTTTCTAGCAAAGCGTTTTTGTCCAAGGCCGATCTTGATATGGCTTCATATGGCCAAGGTCCAAGAGATTCCACAGAAGCAGCAGGCATATACATGCATAACCACATGCACATTGCTACATCTTCATAGAAGCAGCAGGCACAGACAGGAGTTTGTATTCAGAACCACGTCTCATGTTCCATTTTGATGTTTCTCCTGGCTGTAAAGACATTCATGACTGTGTGCTTGTGTATATGATGCTAATGTCTGAAGCGTTAGCATCTAACCTCTGCATAAATACCAAAGGCAAACTTTGTGGTGAGGTAATTGCTTCCGAGCTTTAATGGTATAGACATAGATATATATCTGCTTTGCCTGCTTTTCATAGCAACATCTGAGCAACATCGCTTGCTTCCTTCTTTATCGAAGAGTGACACCTGTACAAGCTCTACATAAAGCCTAAAACACTCTCTGATTGCATGTCACAATCCTTCTGCTTCATTTCCTTCAGGGTCTGTAGAACAATTAAGCAATATGGCATCTAAAGGAATATGACAGACTGTTTTGGTTGCTGTGCATTTAAGACTGATATATGTGACTGAGCTCTGTTCTGATTGGCTGCTCTGTGTTGTACCTCATTCAGAACGCAATCCGGGTTAAAACACTCATTATAATTTCAGTGTGAATAGGCGGAGCCAAACTGCTATACGTTCAGTAGGTGTATTAATGTAAATATGTTGGTTTTCGAAAAATTGCAGAAAAACGTGAATTTAAAACTGCTTTTACGGTTTAGTTTCCATAAATGGATTGTATGGATTGTATGGACTGCGGAGGAAACAGTTTTAAAACTTTAACAGTATTTACCCACTACATCAACTCTTTTATTAATAATAAATAAAATTACTATTTATTATTTGAATTCAGAAATTTAGTTTTTCATATAATGGGCCCTTTAAAGATAAATAGACAAATGCTAAGCATCTGTTCACCACAGCTAACGTTACCAGCCTAGTCACATTTTCATACATTTTAGCTGATACGTTCCCTCAATGGTGATGTTTTATCCCATTAAATCTGTACGAGTACAGAACTTGAGCTTGTTGTTTATCGGTGCTTCTCTGTGAGGCTTCCAGTGTGCTGTAGCTGCGCTTTGTTATCTCAAGATTCAGCCGGCTGAAGTAGTCTTTCTATGTGGAGTGTAACAAAGAAAATTTATTTGATTGATACGATACAGTGGTGTTTCAGTTTGATCCATTTTCCAATACAGCAAAAATAAGGAGTGGCTGAAAATGTGGCTAATATGTCAGTGTTTCTATCTTTAGTACATGTTCAACATTGTAAAAGCACAATATTTAAAACTAAAACTGTGCTTTGTACTGTGCCAATCCAATACTCAAGCCACAAGCTAACGTGCTAGTAATGAGACAACAATACAAAAGTCTGCAATACAATTTGATACAATACAATACATTGTATTGTTACAGCCCTACTTTCTATGCTTCTTTGGACTAAATAGATAAGAAACTGACCACAAGCAAGAAAAGTTTCTACACTTGCCTCTAGTGGTGTGTTGACATCTCTTAGTTTTTAGGTATGAAAATATGTAAAAAGAAAGAGACACTTTTTTTGGCCAAAATGTTCGTTTACTTTTTGATTTTAAAAATTTCATGGCTTTTTGAAAATTCAAAATTCTGACTCGTTCCTACTAAGTATCGTGATACATATTGCATCTTTTGATATTTTCAAGTATTTAAGATATTATTGCAGTATCACCCACCCTTAGTTTATTGGGAAGAAGCAAAAGCCAAAGTATGACTGGAGGATGACTAGGTAACCAGGTAACCAATCCACTGCAGCGTCAATGGCCTGCATGCTTATTTATAAGATGGGTTTAGTGTGTATTAATGATGTGTTCCCTTGTGTCAGTGTTTGCTCCTTAAATAATGATGTAACATGAGGAAACTGTTATTAGACAGCTCGGTTAGATTCTTGTGGTTATGCCACAACATGCTGGATTCACTTTATAATCCACCTCATCATTGGCTCGGCAAGCAGGACATCTTGTTTATTTGCATAATTCATGGTGTGTGTATGTGTGCGCATATGCAATTGTGGCTCGTGACGTGTGCTCCACCAACTGGTAATGCCTGACCACACCTCACCTAGGGTGAAACCACTCACACTCGCATTATTCTGTCTCTTGCTATCTATCTCTCTTTTCTTTTCACTCTCCCTCCTGATATCCCCAGGCCTGATATCTCATGCACAGCATGTTTTTATACCTATTGCCTAGCCACGCTTTTGAAAATATCTCTCAGGATTTCCCTGTACGTCCCAGAACATGTACTGATATATATGTTCATGTGAATTCTGGACCATTGGTGTACTAATGTGAATGTAAATTCTGAGACAGGCTGTGGACTGTAGTTGTAGAGGAAGAAAAAGAATGTAATATATTTTATCATAATATAATTTATCTTAAGTCTATTATAGCAAATAGTCTTTATTTTGCTTCTCTGAGATCAGTAAGCAAGAAAAATACCTGGGAGGTATCTAATGTCAATATACTATTTCTTTTAATGAGCTCAGTTCTGTAACATGCAAGGACACTTATTTCAAGCAACCAAGTGGAATTAACTATCCTATCCTGCTGGTAAATAATTTACTTCCTCCTGGCGTTCATTTCTTAAATGTCGCATTCTTAAATGTCATGTGTTTTTCTTTTTTGAGTGGCTTTGGTCCACCTGTGGTTTTGAAATGGCAGCAAGTATTTAAGCTTATGATGTACAGTCTTAATTGAGACTGGGTCAGGCAGGTTGAGTAAATTGATTTAGTGGTCACTTTAAAGTTGAGTGTTCTGTGTTTTCAAGCTAATAGTCTGTCACAAGCATCCACTTTCCCTGACTGCTGTTTCGCAGCTTTTCCTTGTTTGAAATGTGCTGTCATGCGCAGTGCTTGTGTCTTTTGTAACACTGGAACACTTTCCTTGTTCATCTAGTATTTCTATTTTATCTGCACTATTATGTAGATATCCTTATGTAATGAATGTAATTTAAGGTATGTTTTCATCTGTACCAGTTATACTGACCTTACTTGTCTTGCTCTCTCTGCAGAACAGTTCCAAGCAACGGCAGGTGAGGAAGAAGACGGTCTCATTCAGTTCTATGCCGAGTGACCGCAAGATGAACAGCACTGCTGCCTGCATGGCCTTCATGTTGGAGGGATGCGAGATGAAGAAAGTTCGCTCCAATTCCCGCATGTACAACCGATACTTCCTGCTGGACCCAGACCTGCGCTGGCTCCGCTGGGAGCCATCAAAAAAGGACTCCGAAAAGGCGAAACTGGAGATCAAGAGCATTAAAGAAGTGCGACTGGGGAAGAAGACCCCTGTCCTACGCAGCAACGGTCTCTCTGATCAATTTCCAGATGAGTGTGCTTTCTCAATCATTTATGGAGACAATTATGAGTCTCTGGATTTAGTGGCAAGCACAGCAGATGTGGTCAGCACCTGGGTAATGGGACTACGCTATTTGGTGTCGTATGGGCGACACACAGTTGGTGTGGTTGAACCCAGCCAGTCGAGCGTAAGAACGTCCTGGATTGGCTCTGTGTTTGAGCTGGCTGACATCGAGAGGCAGGGACACATAGACCTGTTCCGTGCCACGCAAATTATCAAGGGACTTAATCCAGGCATGAGGGAGTCCCGCATTGAGTTGAAATTCAAAGAACTTCAGAAGGCCAAAGATTGCTATGGCGAGGGCATCGACTTAGACACGTTTGTAGAGGTGTACTGTGAATTGTGCACAAGGCCTGAAATCTTTTTCCTCCTGGTGCAGTTTTCTAGCAACAAGGAGTACCTGGATTCAAAGGACTTGATGCTGTTTGTGGAAGTTGAGCAGGGAGTGGAGGGCGTGACGGAGGAGATGTGCCGTGAAATTGTGCACAAGTATGAGCCTTCAGCAGAAGGTCGAGACCGCGGCTACTTGTCTATCGATGGTTTCACACACTACCTCCTGTCGTCCGAGTGCCACATTTTCGATCCACAGCACAAGCGTGTTTGTCAGGACATGACACAGCCCCTGTCTCACTACTACATCAACTCATCGCACAACGCTTCCCTGCTGGAGGACCACTACTGGGGCTCCTCAGACATCAGCAGCTACGTCCGTGCCCTGCGCATGGGCTGCCGTAGCCTGGAGGTAGTTGTGTGGGATGGCCCCGACTGTGAGCCTGTGGTCTATGTTGGCAGCTCAGTGGCATCCCAGCTGGCCTTTTCCAAAGTCCTCGACGTCATAAACCAGTATGCCTTTGAGAGCTCTGAGTATCCTCTGATCCTGTGCCTGGTGACGCACTGCAGTGTCCCACAACAAAGGGTCATGGCCCAGCATATGAAGAAAATCTTGGGGGACAAACTCCACACAGAACCTCCGAGTCTGGATGAACACTACCTGCCCTCACCTGAGAAGCTGAAAGGTAAGGTCCTTCTGAAAGGGAAGCGCCTCCCACCTGACACCCAGGATTCTGAGGGAGAGGTGACTGACGAGGAGGAGGGGCTTGAGATGTCACGGCGTATGGTCGGCGCGGATGAGAAGGACCAGCTCAACGGCATTGGCTGTAAGAGGCTGCGACTTTGCAAGGAACTGTCCGACCTTGTTACCCTTTGCAAATCTGTTCAGTTTCGAGACTTTGAGTCATCCAAGAGGGAACAGAAGTACTGGGAAATATGTTCTTTCAACGAGGTGGATGCTAACCGCTTTGCTAATGAGTTCCCTGAGGACTTTGTCTGCTATAACAAGCGATTTCTGTCACGGGTATTCCCAACACCCATGCGCATTGATGCCAGCAATATGAACCCACAAGACTTTTGGAAATGCGGTTGTCAAATCGTGGCCATGAATTACCAGACCCCCGGCTTGATGATGGACCTTAATCTGGGCTGGTTCAGGCAAAATGGCAACTGCGGATATGTTCTCCGCCCTGCTATAATGCGTGAGGAGGTCTCATACTTCAGTGCCAACGCTCGTGACTCATTACCTGGAGTGTCAGCCCAGCTCCTCCACATCAAGGTGATCAGTGGCCAAAACCTGCCAAAACCTCGAGGCTCAGCAGCAAAAGGTGATGTGGTTGAGCCATACATCTATGTGGAGATTCATGGGATCCCTGCAGATTGTGCTGAGCAGCGCACAAAGACTGTATCGCAAAACGGTGACAATCCCATCTTTGATGAGAGCTTTGAGTTCCAGATCAATCTCCCTGAACTGGCAGTTTTGCGTTTCGTAGTCCTTGATGATGACTACATTGGTGATGAATTCATTGGCCAGTACACAATTCCCTTTGAGTGCCTGCAGCCAGGTTACCGGCATGTACCATTGCAGTCACTTACAGGAGAGTTCTTGCCCAACACCACGCTATTTGTTCACGTGGCCATTACGAATAGGCGTGGTGGTGGCAAAGCTCACAAGAGGGGTCTTTCTGTGAGGAAAGGCCGCAAGGCTAGGGAGTACACTTCGACCAAGACCACTGGGATCAAAGTAGTGGATGAACTCTTCAGGGCTTCCACACAGCCACTAAGAGAGGCAACGGATTTGCGGGAAAATGTGCAGGTAAGACCAATGTAGAAAAGAAGACAATGCATGATAATGGAAATAGGATTCCAAAAAGCACAAAGTAATTTGAGTTATTTAATTACTGCAACTAAATATTATTTTTCTCCTTAAACTAGACCATAGGTTCCCAACTCTGGACTTGTGTTTTTCTGCTCTAACACCCCTCCTTTCAACTCAGGAAGTGGTTAAGTAGCTGTTAAGTTGAATCAGATGTGTTGGAAGCAGGGAAAACCCAGGACAGGGGACATTCTGGGACCAATGTAGATGAAAAGAAAAGAAATATGGCTACAGTCATTATAGAATACTATGGCATTCTGTAACAAGTACAAGAACATCTAATAGGAAAAGTGTCCTTATAAATTTATAAGCATACTCTCTTTAATGTCAACCTGAAATCGAAAAGGACCTTTTTTACCTTGTTAGCTCATGTCCCTAGCCATATTAAGCACAATTCTTCATGCCACACTACTGCATTGACAACATTATTGCTTCACCATAATCTTTGTTTGAAGTGTAAAGACTGCTGCCTACTTTGAAAATGTTTCTATTGCATCACTGTGCACCAGCGGACACGGAAAATAATATTAACCAATAATATCAGGTTTTACCTGATATGAAACAACCTCCACTCAAAAAATGTCACTGTACAGTAGGGCTGCAACAATTAGTCGGCATTATCGTGAACGTCGATTATAAAAATTTGTCGACTTAGAATTTCATTGTCGATGCGTCGTTAAGTTGCAACGCACTATGGGAAGTGCTGGGGGCAGCATCGCTTCCATTGGCACGACTGCATTCTGTACTAATGAAGAACATATTGAATGATGGTGTGGCGGAGAGACTGTGAGGAAGGCGAGGCAAAAAATCAAGGCCAAAACTTTCAGATGGGAGCTTTCAGACTTTCAAAACAAGTCGAATTTCACGGCAGCACTATGGTGATGCATAGGCATCTGAAACGCAAGCACCTTGAATCCTTGATGTCTAATTCACACATACTGCGTCTGTGCAGCGTCTTGCTTTTCATTTCGTTGCCCAAGTGATCAGGGCTTTCACACAGGATGCGCGTACGAAGCGGCAGAGTCCCAGACACCGCACTGAAGAGCAGAAGTGTTTAGAGAATAGACTGGGTGCTGATTTTTTCCATGCTCTGTGCGTGTCATGCAGCAAAATACACTAAATAAACCATGAAAATTAAACAGAAAACCGTATACACAAAAATTTAATTCATGATGAAATAATAGTTAAACATTCTGTGCTGCAGACATTTCCTGGTTACTTTACCTGTTGGACAACAAGGTCTCATGGATTGTGTTTGCTAAGAGACTGCTATTTCAGTTATGTTAGCTAATGTGTGGGAACATCACCTCAAAGAAGAGAGCCAGCCTCGCTCCAGAGCACCTGCAACTTAACAGTCCCCTATGCTGGGTCTAAGGCTGCTATTTTCAGTTACATTTTTACAGATTATCTTCGTTTGAAAGCCTTCTTGCACCTTAATTTGTATTATGAAATTTGTTTGTTTCACTTTTATTATGATTACACGTATTAATGTTACGAATACATTTAATGAAGTGGACAAGCAGAGATGGAGGGCATAACAAAAAATAATCGTTGACTAATCGACTAATCGAAAAAATAATTAACAGCTTAGTCGACAAAATAATCATTAGTTGCAGCCCTACTGTACGGAAGGAAAACTTGTGATTTCCAGTTTGCGGTCACGTGTTATAAAACTTGCACTTGTTATGAATCTAGCAATTATTTATAAGCACACATTGTGCACTTTAAACTAACAATGTACTTCAAGTTTCAAGTTTATTTGTCATTTGCACAACATGTTAGGGCATTCACATTCAAAGGAAAATACTAAAACTGAAATATATTAAATATACACAAAATATAGAGACAGGAGAAACCTATGTAAGAAAAAACTCTCTGCTATGTACAAATATTTTTATATTTAACAAGGGATAATTTGTGAAGAGTCTATGTACATTTGAATACTTGAATACTTGAGTATTCATTTTATTTTCCTGTGGAATGTTCAAGCACTGAAAATAACCATAACACACATGCCTATGACCTGTGAGTTGTTCAACAGGCCTGTATTGTGAATTATTATGGTACCTCTAAATGTGTGTTTTCAGTGGGCTCTTTGAATGCTGGTAACATCAAAACTCAGCAATTACTTTAAGTACCGTCCTCTCCGCTAATAAAATCAGAAATAGTCCAAGGCTGACCAAGGAGCAGTTTTCGTCATTCATGATTGGGACTTTAACACGAGCTTGAGTGAGGCAAGAGCACTTTTTATGTGTCTGATATAACAGGCACCTCAAAAGGCATTATGCAAACAGGGTATACAAGAGGATAGACCCTCAATTAGAGAGAGTGTGTGTGTGTGTGTGTGTGAGTGAGAGAGAGAGAGATAGAGTGAGAAATGTAGAGGGCGGGGGGAGGGAGGTAGTTTTTTGTAGTGAAGCTCATTAGTGGTTTGGGTGATGCCCTGGAAGCCAAGGGAATTAAAAGATTTCATTGTGATTCTCTCTGCACTAATGTGGTGTTTTCCTCTTTAAAGGAAATGCTTTGTTGGCCTAATTACTTAATATTTACATCTCACGAAAGATTAATAAAAGGCGACAGTTCAGGTTAAAACTTGATTAGACATGGCATAGCTAGAGTGCAGCATGCAGTCATAATGCTAACATGTTTTGCAAGAGTTTGTTATTTTGTCTGTTAAGTTCAGTTATATTTCTGCATTATTGATCATAGAACATAAAGTTTAAAGTCATGCTTGAACATGTATAACTCTGATTCAGCAATGCTGTTTCTCAATTTATTGGCAGCATGCAGCAAATCTGGTTGGAGAGTTCCTAAACTAAAGTATTGCTGCGACTAATTTAAGAGCACTCAAACCTCAAGGGATTCCCTGGTAGCTAATTAGAAGGAAAAAACATATGTCCTCACTGAGCTTTCCCTCCACTCACTCCCTGTTATTTTTTTTTTTTTTCTTTGTTTCTTTGTTCTTTCATTTCTCTAACCTCTGCGGCAAATCTGAACATCGCTTAGTGTTTTCTTGGACAGTCACTGGGATGTGATGAACTTTTTGAAAAGCTTTTTATTGAGTTCTGTATAGTTAAAGATTTATTCCCTCCCTTTGGCCTGCTAATTTAGCCTGACGTAGCCAGGCCTTCTTCTTCATTATAACAGAACTGACTCCAATATAGACAAAAATGCTGCATGCTTGGGACTTTATGGATCAGTCAGGTCATTGTTAGCCTGAGGACAATGCTGATGCTGTGCAAGCAGTGACACCAGTGGCTGACGAATGAAGTAGGCAGTGGAAAGGGCCTCAGAACTTTCAAGGCAAAAACAGAGAAATGGCAGAGAAGCGAGTGAATCAGTCAGTGAACCAAAAATAAAATATGGGTGGCTGATATGAACTCGGATATACTGTCGGATATACCTAAAAAAATACTTCAAGTGGTTACGAGCAATTGAGCTAGTTTTATTCAACATAAAAAAAAGATGAAATCAAACCTGTTCTGATTTATTTGACGATGTTGCGTTTTGGCCAAGCTAACTTTTTTTTTTACTTTCTCACTATTTCACACTTTACAGCTGGTCTAAAATATATTCATAAATGCTCATTGTAAATAATGGAAATTGTCTAATTCGTTCCTCTGACTGAATTACCTTTCAGGCCCCTAACGTTTTCACCAACTAGGGAAATCTGCTTCAAGCTACAGTACAGTTTATATTGTTGCAGGGGCTACTTGTGGTTTAGCACAATGGCTGATCATGGTATGCACAATATTGTAAAATCCATGACATGAGACAAGATCACACCAGTATGTACTTTAATACCAGTATACCTTCCACAATTGGTGTTAAGAGTATATTCTGTCAGTTTCTGTTATGAGTCCAGCAATCAACTTTAAATAGAAGATATGTTTGTTTTTATTTAATGAACTAAGGTTATTTCTTTATCACCCTATTTTTCTTTTACTATGTGCATTCAGCTATAGTGCTGCTTCAGGAGCAGTTCTCTATAGCTGCTACAGAATTACCATGAGTGATGCCATGGTGCCTCTAAAGGAGGCACTTCACCCACAACATGCTGTAAATAATGAGTTTAGCTTAGTTTAACGTCTATTTCATTTCTTTTCTTTATCTGTAGCAGGGGGTACATTCTAGTCATAAACTAGAGTCATAAACTACCACAGTTTCTCTGTTCCACTGTTACGGAATATTATATGTTGTTGCTGAACTAGATTAAGTGACTTTGAATAAATTGGTCACAGGCCATGTGTCGTCTTTATTGGACTATTGAGTTTTCATTATGAGAAAGTGATAAGACTGGCTTTACACAGTGAAACTTCCATGCAGCGTTAGTTGCTTTAAACCTGCGTGAAAGTAAATTAAACTTGAGTTACATAATGTAAAGCGTCCTGTAACTGACTTGAAACTCAACTGCAGCATTTGCAAGCCTCTTAACTTTACGAACAAGTTTCATGAAACAGCCAATCAAAATACACATACACATCACATGATCAACTTTATATAGTGAGAATGATGTGGAAACATGTTAGTTGCTGCTTTGACTAACTAGTGGAGTAATTACATGGTGCATGCAACTTTGATTGTTTTCTGATTGCTTGGTGTAGCTGTGAAGTTGCACGGAAATTGTGTTGTATGCAGCTCAGAACACGTTTTACAGTGTAAAGTCAGCAATAAACAGGGCATGCATGCATGCATCAGATATCACATAAACATCTCCTAGGCATATGAGACATTTATAATATATTGATGGAGATTGGATTTGCTCATGCATGATAAGGAAGAGATAAGGATGTTACAGAGATCTGTTTTGTTGACAGATTTCAGCTTTGACATTACTTCAGTGAATTTCCTGAGTGGAGCTGAACAGTATATCATATCACTATCATTATATTGGCCTTTACAGTCCTAATACCACAAAAGGCTACAGTATGCAAATGATTTGTGCTGTAAGCAGCTTGATCAATCTCAGATGTGTCTGATGAGTTTATCTAGGTGTTTTGTTTTGTCAAGGCACCTTTAGTAAGGTCATACAGCATTCATTTTATTAATATATTAAAAGGCATATTGCAGTTGGACTGTGTATCAAAAGGCTATATCATTTATGTAATATCAAACCTTGTAAATTGTTTTTTTTTGTTGTTTTTATTTCTTAGACCATTTAAAAATGTCACAGAATTTAACATTGTGTGGACATTTCATGATAAATGGACTAACAGAAATGGTCAAAAATTACTCAAATCCCAGTAAAATGTCATCACATCAATGCACGACAGTGACAGTATGTGTTATTATAGTATGTTGGCAGTGTTGTGCAGCTCTGACCCTGAGACAGAACACACAGTGCAGAATGAACAGAAGTAAGATCCTTTTGTGCAGGTTTTGATGGTCATGACAGCAGACATGACCCACATACAAGTCTAAGTGCTTGTGACAGTAACCTTCATTCAATCATTTATTCGGGTTGAAACTTCATGTCTCCAAATACATGTACAAATGTTCCAATACGGCATCTCAACATATTTTAACAGGACTGACTTAAACAAAAGTGCAACTAAATGGTTTATAATTACCAAAATCATACATCATTCTTGACCTTTTAAACTCATATGTGGGGGCACACTTCATCACTCCAACTGCATTAATTACATATTATTTTTTTTTATTATGATGATTCGTGATATGTATCACAGTATGAATCCATTATGGATATCATCATTTGTAGAGAGCCTGTAAACACCAAAAACACTGTACAGTGACAGCATAAACTGCATAGTAACAGATATCTGATTAGATGTCAGCCTGTTCTGCCTTTATCTTATTTTATTTATTTTGTTTTTACTCTTTTATTGATTTTTCAAATGTTGAATTAAAAAAAAAAAACATTGTGAGCATTTCATAACTGAATTTTTAATGTGGTGCTATTGTTTTGCTGGTATGTTTTATCCTTTCTAATTTGTTTGCAAATTAGTTTATTGATAATTATCGATAATTGCTCTCAAATCAGTAGGTAGCATGCATCATTTTTTCCAGCGCGTGTCCAGTGAGCCCTTTGAGCCATGATGTGGGTGAGTGTCACATGACGCCTTTAAAAGTACCATCAAAACCTAGAAATACAGTGAATTTTTTTTCAACATTTTACATACTGCGCTACACTAAATCCAGTTAAACATAACTAATCATGCCCACTTTGAAACAATACAAGCAGATGAAAAGTGTTTTTTTAACCCTTGTGTGGTGTTGATGTTTTTGTTACTCAGTGGTCTGGTGGACCCACCACACCATTATTGTTTTTTTAAATCAATACAGCCATAACAATTTATGTAAAAATACCAGATGTTTAAAATATCACAAGTGGCCAGTGTAGGGTTCTCCTTTAGCAGCTGTAGCCAGTCAGTAGCCTGTCCATGTTGTCAGCCCTCACACACACACACACACACACACACACACACGCTAACAGCAGGCCATGTAGGAGGAGAACAGAGTGATGGGACACAGCACCTCCACACTTTTATTCCCCGCGGTTCACCCCAACACCACATGTGTAATATAAATGTGTATGGGCTGTACAGTGTGAAGTCATTGAAAATGTGCTATTTTGTATGTTCTTCACAGAAAATGAGTAAAGGCCAAGGAATCTGAGGTTGAAATAATAATAAATCACATAATTTTTGCTTTCGGTAAACACTGAAAATGGGTCCCACAGACCTGAACACCACACAAGGGTTAAGTTCTGATGATATTCATATTATGAGAAGCATTTTGTTGCAAATTGTGCCATAATTTATCACGATAATGATAAATATTATCATACTGCCCAGCCCTATTTTTACATGCATCTTAAGCCTTTTATTAGTTATTGAATACGTCTTAAGATTAATATCTTGATAATAAGCCAGCATTTTGAGAGGTTGAAGTTAGAGGGATTGGTGGTACAAGGAAATATGAGGACAGCTTCTACAACACCACACACACACACACACACACACACACACACACACACACACACACACACACACGCACACACAGAAAGTGTCTGGAACAAATTATCCAGACGTGTCCCGGAAGCAGCATTTTCCCGCGCTCTCAGTCAGTGTGTGTTGAGTGTGTGTTAATCGTGGGATTTGAACCGTGATAGGAGAGGTCATTAAACTGGAGGAGGAAAGGGTGATGTAAAGGAGAGGAAAGTGCATTATACATGAGAACAAAAAAAACTGTGTGCATGTGTGTGTCTCCATGTGTTCTGAGGCAGCAGATCGTTCCCTTGTGGGAAGTAAACGTCCCAGTGCATATTTCCTCTCTTCTTGAGTTTAAACAAACTGTTAATCTAACTCACACCCCAGTCACATGCAGAGAGAGGGAGAGAGAGGGAGAATCTTTAAAGCTCAACCACAGATCAGAGGTCAGGAGTGTGAAGGACAGCTGGTCAGACTCACAATCCAGACATCATTCACCAAGCCCACTGCTGTAGATGGAGCATAAACAATAGACCTCCAGGGCAAAAATATTCAGCCTCCAGAGGAAAAGGTTGAGGGCATGACTGATATGAAGTATTTTGGACTTTTGGACAGTTTAGGCAGCAAAAAATTCTGTTAATGTTGGCCAGTTCTATGTCATTGCCAATTCTCAGTTCTCAGTTGCATTTTTTAAACTCAACCAAACAGCAAAAACTCTGGTCTAGATATACTAAGCATTTTGCGGTAGGCTCAGATACAAATCATCTTTAAAAAATTTGTTATGCTGTATTTAATGTCTGAATTAAATGCCTGAATTTGATGTCGGTCACGATGAGACAAACGCAGTGAATGAGAGTCTTCTAGTTCACTTCCCACATCACTTCCATTTTTTTTATTAATGAAAGATATTGGAAGTAAATTCATTATGGATCATTACAGATACTTTGCTTTAAAAGCTCCAAGTCCTCACACAGTGAGAAAATAGAAATCCTGTATAGAAAAAAAAAAATGATATAATCGCATCGCAGCTCTCTGAATTGTAGTCGAATCGTGAGGTGCCTAGAGATTCCCACCCCTAGTATACAGTCAGGTGCACAAGTTTGAACACCCCCTGTCAATGTTTTGTTGATTTTCTGAGTGAAAATGAGTTAATACATTCTCTGCAGAGACTGGACTTAAATATTTGTTATATAAATGTGATGCAGAGCTTCAGATTATTTAACATATACAGAAACAAAATTGCACAGGCCACGTTTTCTTTTTTTTCCCTTATGTCGAATTCAGCAAATAAATAGTAATTGTGCATTTAAATGTGCAGAAGTGCATGTCTTATTTAAACTGGATGAAAAATCAACAAAACACTTAATTTGACCAAACTTGATGACCGTAATTAACCTTATTACATAACTTTTTAACTTAACCTTAAGTGTTGAACTCAAGTTCAAAACAAATTTAAAACAAAAGCAAATTAAGATACACTGTATGTTTTACTTGACAAAAGCTACTTACTTGCTGTGTAAATGGTAATTCTGCTGATTATATTGGTTAAAGAGTGTATTGATCAGGTTCTAATTTATAGAAGATGAAGAAACATGCATGACTACACGTGTGTAGGGGAGTGTACGTGTGTGGGGCTGTGTATGACTGGTAGAAGCAGGTCAGCTAGATTTTGGCTGTTTACAATTGGCATTTAGGTTAGAAGTGAGACACACAAGGATGTGTGATGCTTTTAGGCTTTCAGGGCAGAAAGCCAGTTAGCTTGGCTGAAGTTGTGA